>NC_091977.1:101861632-102196557 GCF_044704955.1 Pristiophorus japonicus
TTATACTTCATCTGCCATGCATTTGCCCACTCACCTAACCTATCCAAGTCGCTCTGCAGCCTCATAGCATCCTCCTCTCAGCTCACACTGCCACCCAACTTAGTGTCATCCGCAAATTTGGAGATACTACATTTAATCCCCTTATCTAAATCATTAATGTACAGTGTAAACCTTGCGGTACCCCACTAGTCACTGCCTGCCATTCTGAAAAGTCCCCATTTACTCCTACTCTTTGCTTCCTGTCTGACAACCAGTTCTCAATCCATGTCAGCACACTACCCCCAATCCCATGTGCTTTAACTTTGCACATTAATCTCTTGTGTGGAACCTTGTCGAAAGCCTTCTGAAAGTCCAAATATACCACATCAACTGGTTCTCCCTTGTCCACTCTACTGGAAACATCCTCAAAAAATTCCAGAAGATTTGTCAAGCATGATTTCCCTTTCACAAATCCATGCTGACTTGGACCTATCATGTCACCTCTTTCCAAATGCACTGCTATGACATCCTTAATAATTGATTCCATCATTTTACCCACTACCGATGTCAGGCTGACCGGTCTATAATTCCCTGTTATCTCTCTCCCTCCTTTTTTAAAAAGTGGGGTTACATTGGCTACCCTCCACTCCATAGGAACTGATCCAGAGTCAATGGAATGTTGGAAAATGACTGTCAATGCATCCACTATTTCCAAGGCCATCCTTGTGAGTTCCCCGATGAACTAAGGAGAGAATTACTGAGAGACTTTTTTATTGAAGGAATAGGCCACGCAGGCCTATTCCAAAAGCTTATAGAGACTAAGAACTTGACTCTAGAGGCAGCAGCACTGGTCGCACAGACATTCTTGGCAGGCGAAGAAGAAACGAGGCTGACCTATATTTCGGGTACGAGGCATCAGAACAAGGGGTTCACATTGTGAAACAAACCGCTACTCCCACACACAGACAAAGGCAGGAGAGCAGGCCTTCAACAGCAGACAGTGGCGCCAGAAGCCATCAAAATCAAGGGCCACATGAACGGCCGATCACACTTCATCAACCCACAATGCGAGCAATCAACAACAGATTGAGAGAAGCTAAAGGGAGATCAGCCAGACGCAGCTCATCCTTAGAAAACAATGGAAACGGTCTGTGTTGGAGATGTGGGGGAAGGCACTCAACCAGGGTGTGTTGATTTCAGCATGCCATTTGCAGAAACTGCAACTACACAGGGCATCTGGCCCGCATGTGCAGGAAAACAGCAGCTCGGCTGGTATACGAATCGGAAGGGTCGGAAAGCGGACTAGAAGACAGTGGGAACAGTGCACGGGACGCCGAGGTACAGCGGGTTAACACGATCAATGTCCACTGTTCTTACACCAAGACGCTTCCAATTATGATGAGGGTTCTACTCAACTGGATACCCGTCAACATGGAACTGGACACGGGGGCCAGTCAATGAGCGTTCAACAATTTGAACAGCTGTGGCCTCACTAAAGCAACAGACCAAAACTCACAAAGATCGACACCAAACTAAAGAAATCGTCCCAGTCCTTGGCAGCGCCCATGCTCTCAGTCGCACACAAAGGGATGGTGCACCGACTTTCTGGATTGTCCCTGGGGATCTCCCAGCCCTGTTGGGGAGAAGCTGGCTAGCAGAACTTAATTGGAAATGGGATGATGTTCACACCATGTTGTCAGAGGAACGGACCTCCTGCTCAACAGTTCTAAGCCGTTTTGAACATCTCTTTCAGCCAGGTGTGGGCACCTTCAAAGGGGCTAAAGTTAGAATCTACATCACACAAAATGCCAGACCGATCCATCACAAGGCTAGAGCTGTGCCTTATGTGATGAGGGAAAAGATTGAAAACGAACTGGACCGGCTTCTGTGAGAAGGCATAATTTCTCCCGTGGAATTCAGCGACTGGGCAAACCCCGTCATGAAACCTGATGGATCCGTACGAATCTGTGGGGATTACATGTCTACCATAAACAAAGTCTCCCTACAGGATCAATACCCGCTGCCCAGAGCGGAGGACCTATTTGCCACGTTGGCTGGAGGAAAACTTTTCTCGAAACCTCACATCTGCGTATATGACGCAAGAACTGACCGAAGAGTCTAAGCTACTCACCACAATCAACACACATCGAGGCCTTTTTGTGTACAATCAATGCCCATTCGGCATCAGGTCGGCAGCTGCTATATTCCAGCGCAACATGGAGAGTCTGCTCAAGTCCATCCGGGGACGGTTGTGTTTTAAGGTGACATACTCATCACGGGCAGGGACACCGACTCTCATCTCCGCAATCTTGAGGAAGTACTAAGTCGATTGGATCGGGTAGGCCTAAGAATTAAGAAATCCAAGTGTCTGTTTCTCGTGCCTGAGGTTGAATTTTTGGGCCAAAGGATTGCCGCTGATGGAATCCGCCCAACCGAATCCAAAACCGAAGCGATTCGCCTGGCACCCAGGCCCCGGAATGTATCGGAACTGCATGCCTTTCTCGGGCTGCTCAATTACTTTGGGAACTTTATGCAGAACTTGAGCACACTGTTGGAGCTTCTCCACATGCTACTCAGAAAGGGGTGCGATTGGTTTTGGGGGGACCCCCAAGAACGCGCCTTCAATATGGCACGCAACCTTCGATGTTCCAAGAGTATTTTAGCCTTTTTTGACCCTGGTATAAAGTTAGTCCTTACGTGTGATGCGTCAGCATATGGGGTCAGGTGCGTTTTACAGCACGTCAATGATGCGGGTAAATTGCAGCCCGTTGCTTATGCCTCCAGGTCACTTTCGCGGGCGGAGCGCGGGTACGGTATGGTTGAGAAGGAGGCACTCGCGTGCGTGTACGGTGTCAAAAAGATGCACCAATACCTTTTCGGGGCCAAGTTTACGTTAGAAACCGACCACAAACCCCTCACATCCCTACTATCCGAGTGCAAGGCAATCAACGCCAACGCCTCGGTGCGCACTCAGCGGTGGGCACTCATGCTGGCGGCTTACGACTACACGATAAGGCACAGACCAGGCACAGACAACTATGCCGACGCGCTTAGCAGGCTACCCCTGGCGACCTCAGAAGGGTCCGACGAACAGGACTGTGAGATGGTCATGGCAATCAATGCCTTTGAATCCACAGGTTCGCCCATGATGGCTCGCCAAATCAGAGCCTGGACGACCAGCGACCCCACGTTATCTCTAGTTAAAAGATGCGTTTTAACCGGTGACAGGGCAGAGGCTCACGATGCCTGCCCCGAGGAGGTCAAACCCTTCCATAGGCACATGCATGAACTCTCACTACAGGCAGACTGCCTGATGTGGGACAGCCGAGTAGTTATGCCCTTACGAGGCAGGGAGTCATTTGTCCGGGAGCTCCATCGCGGGGATCGTCCTTATGAAGGCCATAGCCAGATCTCATGTCTGGTGGCCTGGCATTGACGCGGACTTGGAGCTCTCCGTCCGCCGGTGCACCATTTGTGCCCAACTCAGTAATGCCCCCAGGAAGGCCCCCCTAAGCCCCTGGCCCTGGCCCACTAAACCGTGGTCGCGGGTGCATGTAGACTATGTGGGCTCATTCATGGGTAAAATGTTCCTTGTAGTCGTTGATGCATTTTCAAAATGGATCGAGTGCACCATTTTAAACTCGAGCACCACCTTCACCACTGTGGAGACACTGTGCAACGCACGTCATTCCTGACATATTGGTCAGTGATAATGGTCCGTGCTTCATCAGCGCAGAATTTCACGATTTTATAGTTGACCACGGTATAAATCACGTTAAGACGGCACCTTTCAAGCCAGCCTCCAATGGCCAGGCGGAGCAAGCAGTGCAAATCGTTAAACAAGGCATGCTCAGAATCCAAGGTCCCACGCTGCAGAGCCGCCTGTCGCGACTGCTGCTGGCATACAGATCTCATCCGCATTCGTTGACTGGGGTTCTTCCCGCGCAACTGTTGATGAAATGATCCTTAAAGACCAGGCTCTCGTTAATCCTCCCAGACACACATGAAATTGTTGAAGCTAAGCGTCAAAAGCTAACTGAGTACCATGACCGAAATTCAAGGGGGAGGTGGAATGAGATAGGGGACAAAGTGTTTATGTTAAACTATGGCCAGGGTCCCAAATGGCTTGCAGGGACAGTAACAGACAAAGAGGGAAACAGGCTACTGGTTGTACAAATGGACAATGGCCAAACCTGTCTGAGGCATGTAGACCAAGTAAAAAGTAGATTCACTGATAACACTGAAGAACCAGAGGCAGACTACAATGTGGAACTCACACCACACCTGGTGGACAGACAGGCGGAACAACCTGAGGAAAGGGCAGTCTCAACAGACAGCCCAGGCGAGATACCACCAATCACAACGAATGAAACAGACAGCCCAGGTGAGATACCAGCAATCACACCGAACGAAAAACAGGCACCAAGGCAAACAACTGAACCATAACTAAGACGCTCCACGCGAGAGCGCAGACCACCTGAGAGACTGAATCTATAAAGGCAATAAGACCTTGGGGGAGGGTGATGTCATGTATCTCACATTACTGTATATAACTGTATCTTACCATGCTATACATGACTGTAACTGGATATGACCTGTAACAATAAGCATACCTTATCACCAGGGGTACACTTGTAGGAGACACTCCATACCTGTCCCACTGAGGTATATAAAGGGAGGTCTCAGGCAATTGCAGCACTGGAGAGCTGGAATTAAAGGTGCAGGTCCTGAGTGACCTTGACTTCAGCATGTGTCTCGTGTAAGTCAGTACATTAGAGTCAGGACTTAACACTTATGTTCTTATATACAAGGTCGAGAATGAATTTCCATACATCAGGATCCCAGCCTAGGTTCCGACCCTTGTGGCAGAATCCTGCCGAAATTACAATGCAAGTGCACCAGAAAGGCCATGGAGTTTCAGGGTCAATGACCCAAGGCTGGAAAAGTACCAGTTAGCAATTAACTAAATGATAGTTTATTTCCAACTTTGGCAATCTGTAAAACAGTGATTTTCCTGCTTATGAGTAAGAACATAGGAAAACATGGAACAAGAAAATGCCATTCAGCCCTATAAACATGTTTTTTTCCCCACCATGCACAATCTAAGGGGTCAATTTTCCCCAGTGCTGCTTTTTGGCGTATTGCCAGAATTACGCCTGTTTTTCTTGGCTCCAAATACTCCAAAAAATGTTTATGAAATTGACACCACGCAGCCTGTCCTGTAGCTTCGGGGGATGGAGCCTAATGTCTGCGCCGAAAAAAACAATGCTACCAGCCACCCCCCCACCCCCCCGCCCCACTTCTGCACATGCACGAAAAAAAAGGGACATTTTTGACGTGATTCCTACGGGCGCGCATGCCCAGTACTGCTCCCGGTCTGTATTTGGCCATTTTTAAAGAGCCAGTTGTGTGTGAGAACTTTAATTCTCATTGGAAAAATTGGAGCTACAATACAAGATGCAACGCAGCGCAAGGACCAAGAATTTCTTACAGTATGAAGTGGAGGCATTGGTTACTGTGATTGAGAACAGATGGCTGGAGCTGGACACCAGCAGAGGTCACATAAAAGTTCCACCAAAAGAAATGAAGAAACGCTGGAACAAACTGGCAGAAGATTACTGTGCAATGGTGACCACCACGAGGTCTGGAGGCCAGTGTAAAAAGAAGTGGCAGGACCTTGTTCAAGTAGTTAGTGTAAGTAATATTTTCATTTATTCAATGGAATTGCAATTGTAAATGTGACCAGCTGTATATGTCCCACGCAGCAGAAAGACATCCTCTCTAAAAAGTTATATTTTCATCTTTGCAAACGAAGGTGACACACAATAAACAAGAAAGAACTTGAACAATAGGAGGCCCGGCAAATCTGCAGCCACTGACATCCTTGGAAGACAGGGTCGCTGCTTTGATGGGTCCTGCCTGGAGAAAAGCAACCACTACTACACAAGCTGGGCCCATACTCGAGGGAGAGGGTACGTCCTGTAAATTCCACAGTCTGGCTTTGCTAAATGTTAAATACTGCGCGGGCTAGCCAAGCTTCAGTTCATGGAGGTGTCTCCGTCAGCTACTCTTCGGTTGATACAATGTAATATCATTCATTGTGGTCCTTCAAATGAGCCTGCTGCCTGCGCTGTGTGAGCCTACTCATGCCACCTACCCTGTCCCCTCCTCTGCTGCTAACCATTTGTCTGCTCTGTTATATTTTGCAGAACTTGAGGCCAACCCTGACGAGGCTGAAGCCGATGCAGAAGAAGATTCAGATGCAGACGAGCCTGAAGAGAACATCTTCCAATCCCACCTTCCAGACCAAGAGCATGGGGGTGAGGGGAAGGGGGACAGAGAGGGGATGGATGAAACCCCCACTGTTGTACTCACTCTGGAGGAGGTGCAGGTGCCGCCCATTGAGGTGCCAGACCCTTCCCTGAGTAGTGGTTTGAGTGTTGGTGAAACATTCCATGGTTTCCCACCGTCCGAGGCTGGAGATTCTAGTGGGGTGCAGCGAGGCACACCAAGGGCCCCACCGTCCAAGAATGTGGGTCCCAGTGGGGTGCAGGAGCCACACTCAGGATGAGGAGGGGAAGGAGAGCTCGACCACACTCTCCTGACGTGCAGGATCTAACAGATGTGGTTCAGATGATGTCATTGAGTGCGGAGAGCATTGACCTTACCTGATCACTCCTGGACACCATCAGTGGGGTGAGTGATGAGGTATTGGGACTGTCAGGAGAAATGGGAATACTGTCCGGCGAACATGAGGGAGGGAATGTCTCAGTCAGCGGAAACAATGTCAGTGCACATGAGGGAGGGAATGTTTCAGGTAGCTGACACACTGTCAGGGCACATGAGGGAGGGAATGTCGCAGGTAGCTGATACACTGTTGTTCAACATAAGGTAGGGCATGTCACAGGTAGCTGGCACACTGCCAGCGAACACGAGGGAGGGAATGTCTGAGTTAGCTGCTGCAATAAGGGAACACGCCCAGACCCCACGTCCATTGACAGAATCAACGGCCGCTCCCACTGTAATCCCCAGACCAGCCTCTGAAGAGGCCCAAACGGGGCCCTCTACATTACCGCCTGCCACACCCCATCAAGAAGTGCGCATTACCCGAGATGTTCGAAAGAATAAACTTGGTACCAACCTGAGAAACACTGCAACACCGCCTGCGGGCAGGGATGGAGTCATCAAGACCAAGCGCAGTGGGCGGTCTTAGAATAAGGTGGAGGAGAGATGGGTACAGCCTTTCTTTGCTGCCACTGTTGTTGTTATTATTGTTGTTACTGTTGTAACTGTTCTCAAATTAAAAGTTTTTTGTAAGTTATGTAAATTTACAAGTTTAAACATTTTTAAGTGATCTTAGAGTTTTTAAGTGATCTTAAAGTTTGTAAGTGATCTTAACTGAAAACTTTAAAGTTTGATACGAGAATATTTTTATTAAAGTTAAGCTAAGTACAAACAAATGTTTGTTAAAATTTTGAATAAAATATATTTTAAATTATAACTGAACCATTTACATTATTTGTTCCATTATTAACACAACTTTTTGAAGTAAACAAGAATCACTTTCTTTGTAAGTGGTTTCCCTTAGGTGTTTCGACGCACCCCCACTTTACAATAGTTCGAGAGCCAGGAGTGATTACTGTACTGAACAGATGAATGAGTCAGGGACGAGTACCTTGGTCTCAACCGGCAATGTTTTTATTAAGTTAAAGCACACACCTGCACCCAGTAAAACCACACACACCATGATGTGTAAAACAAACAAATACAGTACAACACACAGTCTGGCCCATCTAAACAGGCCCCTATCGTGAAGTACCCACGTCTAAAACCTCCCCTGAAAAGCCCTTAGATTTTCTTGGGAGAACGCACGATACCCCCTCACACCGTGGCTGTGATCTTAAAAGATGTGTGTGCAGAGAAATTGCTCACCAATTCGTTGGCTCACTCGCTGCTTATCCTGATGAAACGTGTCTCTTCTGATTTCTTCTCTCCATCCCACAAGGAGGGTTCGGTTCTTGTAGAGGCGAAGCAGCAAGAGCAAGAGAGCGAGCTGTGGCCATACGGCCTCTTTTATATCCCCATACTGTCCGCCCTTTCAGGCTGAATAAAGTTTGTTGTTGTTTCGAGGTTTCCTGTGGGTGTGTCTTCTTTTGGCCCAATAAAGCTTTTTCCTTGTTTTCGAGGCTTCCTGTTTTGAGTCCAGTGATGGGTTTTCGCTTCCTAGTGGTCTGGGCTTAATGGCTTTCTACTGTTCTTGTATCTCATCTAGTTAATGGCTCGATCACTGATCAGTTCATCTGATCTACCTTTGACGAGTTCACATTGCTGAACAATGGACTCTCCATTTGCCCATCACCTGCGATGAATTCCCTTATCTTGGCCATTGTCTTCCCAAACCTCCTGCCCATCATTCTAAGTCCAACATGGAGAAGTACCTGGGAGTAAGGGGGTAGTCCCGGGGGTCAGGTTCACCTCTTACCTACTTGAGCGGTTCGAATCGCTCCCACTCCCTTGGATTCTAGACTCTGGATTTATTTGGGGGATGTGATAAAGTGCAAAAGACCACTGGTTTGGTGCAAAAGAACTTTGATTTTATTAAGGATAAGAAAATACAATGCCACATTTATAATTACGCTAATAAAGAACAGTACATCACATCTTCAAAGGGGTTGCAGTGAAAATTACACCTCCCAACTCCCAAAACCTAACACTGGCTAGGTTAGACTCCAGGGCAGACAGGGACTATGCTTACCAATCCTTTCTGGTCAGTTAGCAGTAGTTTACCATTTCAGGGTTCGTTGGATTCTGTAGGTTCTGCTTGCCGTACCCCAAACGTCGGAGAGGACTTCTTACTGCGCAATGTTCAGTTGGGTTGACTCCACTGATGCGGTAGGGCGTGTTTCGGATTTGTGGGGTAAGTACCCATTTTCTTTCGTTAGAAATAGGTTTCAAAGTCCTTTTAGGTAACGTTTTCACCTGTTGGTAGTCAGGCCTAGATTGTAGAGTAGAAACTTTAGATTCTTCTGTTTCTTCCTTGTGAAGTTTTGTTTCGAGGTTGGTCGATCACAGTGGTTTTAGTAGTACCACGTTGGCTGTGGTCGGTTGCTGCTACGATGGTGATATTTTTCCTTCCTTTTCGATTTCAGGACGTCGAGGCTGGAGAAGTTAGTTTACAACTGTCGTGTTGGTTTCTCTGCCTTCTTGATGGCAGAGGCGTAGTATGGCACTAGCACTAGCACAAGCAGTGTCTCTCGAGGCAGTAGCATAAGCAGCAGCATGCCCTTTGTTAAAAAAGGGCCCCAGTTATACTGTTTGAATTGTCCTAATCTTCGCGCCAAATCAGTCCAAAATTCTTTGTTTAATTTTGGCGGGCTCAACATTTCTTTGTAATATTTTGGTGGGCTCATTAAAAGTTAATATGTCTCAGGTGGGTTGATCTTCTAAATCTGTTTCTTGATGGAAATATTAGCTTGGTAATCACAATGTCCTTTGTGCTTGGTTTTTGCATGCAGGCTGGAGTGGGCCTTTTGTTTCTATGCATAGGCTGAAAATGGCTTTCCAGGTTCAGGTTGATGGCTGGCCATCTCTGAGTTAATTATTGCAATGTTAATGTCTCTTGTGGAGAAGGGTTATCGAGTATCCATTTTCCAGACAATTTACTTTAGTCTCAATGCCCCAGGCAGTTTCAATAATCAAACTGGCTTCTTTGAGGGTTAGTTCCTTTGCCCTGCCCACACAGGTTCAATCTGCTTTGTAAAATCCCAAATTCGATTAAAGCTCATAGTTTCTTCCATGAGTATTTTAGGACTTCAAACTTTCTGGTAGATAGTTCCAAATTAAATTTCCTTTCCAATGAGTCCAAACACTGGGGGGGGGGGGTTCCCACGAATTTTGCCCTCCCCTGTGACACTCTACACACTTTGAGTGTCATGCTAGGCGAGCAAAATCCCTGATTTCCAGAGAGTCAACCTTCCCTGTATTTACCGAGCTAAACAAATTAACGTGCATCCGCCTTTGAAATGCAATGCAGTTTACAGGCGAATACAGCCATTACAATTCGGTCACAGCATAGAGGGGTCCGCCGCCCCTCCTTTACTCTGTTTTCACAGTAAAATAACGATATATAGTCAAACACAACTTTTAGTACAGTAAAAATAAAAGGTACATAGTCAAACATGATCTTAAGTAACGGTCTTACAACACTCGATATGTGCATTCCACAGCAGGTAAAATTAAACACAAATTAAACATGGCAGTATTGTGTCACCCTTCCCTGCGTGATTCCCAAGTTCAGCCAGGGAGCGTGCAGCACTCTTTGGTGCCTGACCTGACAGCCTCTGCGTTTCACTCGGCAAGTGAGATACCATAAGTAAAGAATAATCGCGAGTTGACAGATAACTAAAGTGTGGGAAGCAATTCTGATCCAGACTGAGACTTCTATATTTCTGAAAATGTCCCACCAAGACGGAATTGTAATCTTGAGACTCTTTCTCCCTATCTCAACTGTTTTCTGTTCTAGAGTATAGAAATGTTTTTGCGAGATTATTACAGCTTTTAGCAGAGCAGTAAGATGTTAGGGTAGAGGGGGAATTGCATAACCAAAATGTACAACATAATCCTGCAGGTTTGTAATGTTTTCCTTCACAGTGAGGTGGACAGTGGAGGGTTCAGGAATGGGGACAATCCGTTCCTGGGCCACTTGAACTGATGCCTCAGGTTTGAAGCAAAAACTGCTGTCACTCACCGGACACCAGAGGTGTCCATGTAGATAGTGGGGCGCACTGGTGGTGACACAATATGTCCCACCCCCTGTGTATGTTACCTGTGGAGGGACATGGTCATGTGTCATTACTTCCATGGTGCAGTTAATAGGCTGTGCACCAGCAGCTTTAAACCCTCACTGTGACTTAGAATGGGGCATTCAAGTGCTGGGGACACAGTATTATGTGTGCACCCCAGCTCCAGTACCCAGAGAGATTAGTACCCGTCACAGCGTGCTCCCACTTTATGATATAGGGTGGGACTGCTGCGAAACGAATGTATGCACCTCCCTGAATAACTCCAATGTTCTCCGCCCGGTATACCGGTGCGGGTCAGGCTGTCCCACCCATGACCGGCATCCTTAATACTATCCCCATAATAGTGTGGTTAGATTTCCCATAGTCTACTGGGACAGGATAGGCTTCAGAGGCTAGGCGGAGCTGGCACGGGCTTAGTGAATTGCTGTACGGGTGGAGGGCTGCGAGGTGCTTATTACTGATCCGGGAGGGGACTGAACCTTGTTTTAAATCCTCCAGGTTGTTGCGGCCCTCGCCCAACAACCATGCCCCATACAGCACGCACACCTCGTTCTGTGCAGCCTGGTCCAAAGTATTTCTATCTTCTCGTATGAGTGCATTCACTGTCTGTGCATGTTCTTCCAGCTCAGCCACTATTTCTTTTAAATGGACAGTCATAGCCTGGTCCTCGTGTAGCTCTGAGCCTACTACTGTATTCTCTTGTTTCAGGATTTTCCTCAATTAGTTCCTTAGACTGTTTATCTGTGTTTGCAGTTCTATATCATCTAAGCTATTTATTACAGAGGATGCTGTATTGTAGGCAGTAAAAACGTTGTTTATGATGCCCCTTCTAGGTCTCCCCGAGCCTATGGTGTCCCTAGTGTTTAAAGCGTATAAATCTGCTTTGTCTACATTCCCAAAGTCTAACTCTTAAAATTTCTTGAACATTTCTTTAAGTAGGGCCTGGTATAGCAGCTGTTTCCTTCGGGCACCATGCAGGTAAATGTACCTCGGTAAGGTTTAAAATTACTGAAGCTACTGCATAGTGTACCCCCTGGTATAACTTTTCAGTCGGTACCAATACTAATCCGATCCCAGGTTCCTTGGTGGTGGTAGGACACCTTTCTATTACTGTGCATATTGGCGGGGTTGAGGGCAGGGGTTTCTTAATGTGTGCTCTTAGTTTGGAGGCGTTAAGTGGGAGTGGGGAATACGGGACCGCACACCCGTGTAGGCTGGAGTCCCACCCCATCCCTCCTCCTTCATCTTGCCATTGCCTAGCGAAGGCGATTGATATGCCTGCGGGGCAAATGTTCTCTGATCCCCACATGAAAATGTAAATTCCCTGTTCAGATTCCCACCACTTGTCCCAACACACTTTTACTCCTCCCCATGTCCCTGTGATGGTGCAGTACGTATCATTCCTGAGTCTTTCCCAGTCCGATTCCTGGTCCCACGCGTCCTTGCTGAGCTTTCTGAGCCACCACCATCTTCCCAGGGGAATCTTTCCTTTGCAAGTCAAACATACACGCTTTCTCTTCGTAATGCTGACTCGGGCAGCGACGATCCGTATCCGGGGGCATGGAACTGAGGCCTCCCCATAGGTAAACCCCTCCTGGCTGGAGTAGCGAGTAGAATTAGATCCCATCCACCCTGGCCACCTTCCCTCGTGGGCGTAAACGGCGAGCTCTTCCACAGCCGGTGTGCCGCTCCCTGCAGTCACGATTGGTGCTCTCCCTCCTGAACACCCATAAATGAGGGATTCTTCCACGTCTCCCCGGCCGCCGCTGCTCATCCTTATCAGGGCGAGCAGGAACAGGACCCTTCTCATGTTGTTCTCTTTCCTGTAGGGGCACAAAAACAGATTGTCCAGCCCTGAGAAAAGCTCTCTGGCTTGACAAAGGTGACCGAGTCCAATTTGGGCTCATTTCTTCTCAGACACACAATACAGTCTTTAATTGACTGGCTGTCTTATTCGGTTCCCTATGGAACTGACTTTTGTCTCACAGCCATTTTACTCTTACCTTACCGGTGCTTCCTTTAATAGCTATACCGGAAGCTTCTTCCTACTCCCGGGTGTCACCCGGCCTGTGCCTCTTTTGAATAGCTGCACAGGTGGATTCTTTCTCTTATTCCTGGATGGGCTTTTACACATTTTCCCCAATAACTATTACATATGTTCCAATCATTACACAGATAATCCTACACTACGCTAGATCCTTACTAAACATACTTAAATTCATAAAAGCACATATATATGTACATCTGCCACCCGTCTCCGGATGGCCAGGTTAATTCCTGTACTTCTCCTTTCTCCTCTGGCCTCTGGGTTTCCAGCGGGGCCGGTAGTAAGACGGCCTGTACCGCAGGACCCGGAGTGTCCTGACCGGAGGTGGGTCTGAGTCCCACACTATCGGGGGAATGCTCCCTCCGGTGCTGCAGCACACCGCTCCTTTGGGGGTGGCTGCATGGTTCATCTTGTCCCCTGGGGGGTTCTACTTCGTCGAGGGCTGTGGGCTGGGGTCTCCCAATTGGTGGCTGGTCAACCACCATCTTTTCTGGGGTTCCCTCATTGCCTGAGGCACCCGGCTGGGGGTCCCTGCTTGCAGGCCGGTCCCCAACCTTAGGTATCCTTTCGCGGCTGGTCCCTTTCCCGGGGCTGAACCATTTAAATTGGGCGCTGGTGACCACGGTGTCTTTGGCCGTGGTGTTCGGGGAGTCCTTCTTAAGGTGGAGCATGGTGGATAGAGGTGTACCGATGGATGTGGTGTATTTAGATTTCCAAAAGGCATTCGATAAGGTGCCACACAAAAGGTTACTGCAGAAGATAGAGGTACGCGGAGTCAGAGGAAATGTATTAGCATGGATAGAGAATTGGCTGGCGAACAGAAAGCAGAGAGTCGGGATAAATGGGTCCTTTTCGGGTTGGAAATCGGTGGTTAGTGGTGTGCCACAGGGATCGGTGTGCCACAGGCACAACTGTTTACAATATGCATAGATGACCTGGAAGAGGGGACAGAGTGTAGTGTAACAAAATTTGCAGATGACACAAAGATTAGTGGGAAAGTGGGTTGTGTAGAGGACACAGAGAGGCTGCAAAGAGATTTGGATAGGTTAAGCGAATGGGCTAAGGTTTGGCAGATGGAATACAATGTCGGAAAGTGTGAGGTCATCCACCTTGGGAAAAAAAACAGTAAAAGGGAATATTATTTGAATGGGGAGAAATTACAACATGCTGAGGTGCAGAGGGACCTGGGGGTCCTTGTGCATGAATCCCAAAAAGTTAGTTTGCAGGTGCAGCAGGTAATCAGGAAGGCGAATGGAATGTTGGCCTTCATTGCGAGAGGGATGGAATACAAAAGTAGGGAGGTCCTGCTGCAACTGTATAGGGTATTGGTAAGGCCGCACCTGGAGTACTGCGTGCAGTTTTGGTCACCTTACTTAAGGAAGGATATACTGGCTTTGGAGGGGGTACAGAGACGATTCTCTAGGCTGATTCCGGAGATGAGGGGGTTACCTTATGATGATAGATTGAGTAGACTGGGTCTTTACTCGTTGGAGTTCAGAAGGAGGAGGGGTGATCTTATAGAAACATTTAAAATAATGAAAGGGATAAACAAGATAGAGGCGGAGAGGTTGTTTCCACTGGTCGGGGAGACTAGAACTAGGGGCCACAGCCTCAAAATACGGAGGAGCCAATTTAAAACCGAGTTGAGAAGGAATTTTTTCTCCCAGAGGGTTGTGAATCTGTGGAATTCTCTGCCCAAGGAAGCAGTTGAGGCTAGCTCATTGAATGTATTCAAATCACTGATAGATAGATTTTTAACCAATAAGGGAATTAAGGGTTATGGGGAGCGGGCGGGTAAGTGGAGCTGAGTCCACGGCCAGATCAGCCATGATCTTATTGAATGGCGGAGCAGGCTCGAGGGGCTAGATGGCCTACTCCTGTTCCTAATTCTTATGTTCTTATGTTCTTATGTTCTTATGTAAGGCTCTGGCTATTGGGGGTACGTCCGAGTCCCAAATGATTGGGGGGACAGCTCCTCCAGTAACACAGTTCACTGCCCCTCTAGGTGCAGTCTGTGGGTCTGCCACGTCCCCTGTGGGATTTCCACAGTCGGGGGCTGCTGGCAGGGTGTCCCTGTCTTTAGTACGGTTTACTGTTTTTGGCTGTCCCTTACGTTTAGCTGCTGCCCCTGGGTTGAAAAGTTTACACTGGTTTATGTGGAACCACTTTGTACGGCGGGGCATTTTTACGGCATAGACCATGGGGCTTGCCTGGTCGACAATGTGGTACGGTCATGTACAGTGCCTCAAAAACCCCTATTCTAGCGTAGTTCCTTACCATGACCTGGTCCCCTATCTCCCATTCGTGGTGTTTGCGGGGCTCTAACAGCAGTCGGTTGCTCCGATGCTGTTTTCCCATGTTGTTAACAGCCTGCCAGTGAATCTGTTTAAGATGTTCAAACAGATTCCTGACAAAGCTGTCCCGGCTCGTTTCCTAAGCTGACCTTCTGTGAGTACCGGGGCTAATACATGGGTGGGGGCTTCGCATGGTTCTGCCGGTCATGAACTTATACGGGGAGTATCCCGTGCTCTTTGACTGGTTGCCCCGGATCCCCATGAGGACCAGTGGTAGGGCCTTTACCCACCTCTTGGGTGAGTCCCTTGTCTCTTTACGCAACCTTTCTTTTATAGTGCAGTTTAAATGCTCCACAGGCCCGGATGACTGCGGATTGTGGGTGACATGCCATTTCCCTTTGATGCCGAGCAACTTAAGGGTCTCCTGCATCACCTGCCCGGTGAAGTGGCTCCCTTGGTCGGACTTGACGTATTGTGGTAGTCCCCATTGGGAGAACACTTCCCTGACCAGGATTCTAGCTATTCCCAGAGCAGTAGCTGTTCAGATGGGAAGGCTTCCACCCATTTGGTGAATACGTCCATCAATACTAGGCAGTACTTGTAGTCTCCTCGGGCGGTGGGTAGGGGTTCAATGTAATCGATCTGGATCGACTGCCAAGATCCCTCTACCCTCCTGATATGTCCCATAGACACCTTTCTTTTCTGGGGGTCGGGGTTGTTGGCAGCACTCAGCAGACAGCTGCCGCAGAACTCACGGACATCTTCCCTGAGTCTTGGCCACCACCTTGCCTGTTCCACTCGTTGTCAAGTGGTCTCAGGTCTGGGGTGTCCTGCTCCTGGATCCTCGTGGGCCAGCTGGAGGAATTCTCTCTGGTGTTGTTGCGGCACTACCCATTGCTCCCCCCGAACAGCATGCCTTCTTTAATGGTAATCGCTGCGGTGCGGTACGGGCCGTCTACCCTTTCCCCTTTTGCTAGCGTGTTCAGGACAGTTTTGAGGACGGGGTCTTGGGTCTGAACCATTTTTAGGTCCCGGGGCAATGCTATCCCTGCGCTCCCTGTCGTCCCAATCCTGCCTCTCACTGCTGCAATGGGGCCTGGGTTGTATGGATCCCAGAGCTTCCTTGCTTGGCCAACATGTCAGCCTGCTGGTTTCCCTCGCTACGGGTTTCAATGGTGGAATGTGCCTTCACTTTATGTATATAGATCTTCCCTTCCTCCTCCACGGCTGTCATGATCTTTTCCAGTAAGGGCTTAATTGCCTGGGGTCTCCCGTCTGTGGATGTGTATCCACAATGGGACCAGATAGCCAGGTTCTCCGTACACGAATTGCATGTGAACAAATGTCCAAGCAAATCGTGTATGCGGTAGCGAATTCTTCGGGGTGTGTGACTACATACACCACCGCAGACAGTTCAGCATGCTCGCCGCTCATAATACTGGGGAGTTTAATTGCCAGGGCAATGCCTGCCTCTGGGTCCTAAACTCCACAGCCTGTGAGTCGTTCACCCGTAGATACCGTGCTGGAACCATCCACATAGATCTCTCGGCCTGTGGGGTGTAACCCAGCCCAAAAGCCTATGTTAATTTCCCATACCCCTTCTATGGAACACCGGTGGGCTGTCCCTGGATAGATCATGTTGGCTGCGAGTCTTGGCTCGCAGAGACCCTTTACCCTTAGGTCCATTTGAGAGAGGAGCAGGGTCCAGCGAGCAATGCGGGCACTGCTCACTGTCCCGTTCTTGATTCCCCTGTCCAGGAGCATTTGGGTGGGCGTATGGTGGGTAAGAAGTGTGATAGGGGACTCCCCTGTGAAGATCAGTGATCTTCTCACAGCCCAGTGAGTGGCTAGGAGGTGCCGCTCACAGTTGGAATATCTCTTCTCCACGTCCGTGAGTATCCTGGAGGAGTAGACCACTGGTCCTAGCCGGCCGTGCCACTCTTGGAGCAGTATTACACTCAGGCTGTCCCCACTGGCTGCTACCTCCAGGAAAAACTCTTTATCCCCATCGATGGCTCCTAGAGCTGGCGCGGTCTGCAGGTCTTTCTTGAGTTGGATAAATGCTGCTTCGCATCCTTTGTCCCATTCGCACTCCACTCCCTTGTGTAGGAGTCGGAGCAGAGGGACTGCGGTGGCTGCATAATCCTCAATGAAATCTCTACAGTACCCGGTTAGCCCGAGAAAAGATCTTATTCCTGTTATTGTGTTGGGGGCGGGTAACTTCTGCACTGCTTCCCTTCTAGCTTTGTCTATGGCTCTTTCCCTGGCGAGCACAGCCAGTCCCAGGGATTTTACTTCCTTCAGGCCCGATCTGTGCCTTCTTGGGGTTTACTTTAAATCCCTCTTCTTTCAGCAGCTCCAGCAGTTCAGCCAGCAGTGGGCCATGCTCCTACCCCTCATCGGTGAACAGGAGCAGGTCGTCCACATACTGTACAAGCTGCTGGGGTCTGCTGAAGTTCTTTAAACAGTTGGCCATACACCGATGGAAAATACTGGGGCTGTTGTGGAAGCCCTGAGGGAGACAGTTCCAAGTGTACTGCTGTCCTTTAAAGGTAAAAGCAAACTTGTACTGATCTTCTCTTCTTAAAGGTATGGACCAGAACCGATTGGAAATATCCAGCACCGTGAAGGTGGTCACGGAGGCTGGGATACTTCCAATGAGGTCGGCGATGGCAGCCACGGTGGGTGCACAGGCGGGGATGTTACGGTTAAGTACTCGATAGTCCACCGTGGCCCTCCAGGAGTTGTCCGGTTTCTTAACCGGCCACAATGGAGAGTTCACATGGGTAGCTAATGGCCTCAATACCCCCTGTTTAACCAAAGAAACCAAGGTTGTTTCCATGTCTGTCTCTGCCTCCCTGGGGAAGTTATACTGTTTCTGTGGTTGGGTCATGGGGTCCCCATCTATGCTAACCTCGACCCCATTTATCCTGCCACAGTCATGTTTGTGAATGGCAAAAGCTGCAAGGTTTTCCCTCACATACTCTTGGTACTCCATCGGAGTGTTACTGACCAGTGCTTCAAGGTCGTAACCCTCCTTTGGCTTCATGGTGCACACCGTCCCTTTACCCCGTTTTTCCGGGATAACCATCACATCACTCTCCTGTCCCGTGCAGACTGACCCCCAAAGAAAGTGGTTTTGTAAATCCACTAGGATCCCGTGGCCTAGGATGAAGTCAGCCCAAGGATCCCTCTCCCTTCCTGTTCCCACTTCATCAGGACACAAGTCCACTTAGTGAGGAGTGTACCTAAACGAATGGAGAGCGGAACCGAGAATGAGCCAGTCTGTTCAGTGCCTGTGAAACCCACCAAGCTGTAGGAGACCCCGTTAGACAGAGGTGAGGCGGCGGGGTTAGCTGCATAGACAAGGGTGCTTGATGCATCGGTATCCAACAGGTAAGTCCCTTTCACCGTTTCCACTTCCATCTGAACTGTCAGCCTCCCCCACACATCATACTCGAGGGAACACAGGTGGACAGGTTGCGCCTGTCCTAGTCACGGTTTTGGTTGGGATGGGGCAGATGGGGTTTCGGTACCGGTGGCGGTGGCTACCCTCCCAGGCCCATCGAGCATTGTACGGAGAGCAATTAGGAAGGTATCAAATGAGTGGGGAGGGACTGGCTTCTTGGTCTCGGTCTTTTGGGCAGGGGCTGGAGAACTCTTCCCTGCGCTTTCTCCAGTGCCCACTCGGTGCTCTTCCATCCCCCGGCCGTTCCAGTAGGCTAGGGTCAGTTGCCTGACCACACCGTTCAGTGGCTTAGGGATCTCTTGGGTCAAACCAGGCCTCAGCCTTGGTTCTTATTCGGGGTAAGCTGTTTGCTCCCAGACTTCAGAGCCAGTGGGCTCTCTCGTCCCGGCTTAAGTTACCCCTGACTATGTCCCCTCCACAGGCGCTCTGGTACACAGGCCACAGTCTGTCTGCGAAGGTCTGTGAGGTTTCCCCTGTGAGCTGCACTGTTTTCTCTACTCTGGAGAAGGGACTCCCGTCATTACAGTCCATTGCTTCTAAAATGTCTTCCTGGACGGCGTCAAATGTTCTCTGTCCCCTTTTGCTCTCGGTAGAGAGGGACTGGTACAACGTGCCGTCCACAGATAGGAGAAGCATCTTTGCTATCTCGGCATCATCGCACCCAGTAATATCCCCTGCCTGTTCCACTTCCATAAAGTGAACTGAGGGGTCTCCCTTTGGAGTGAGCTTTCCCAGGTGGCTTATCATAGCCCTAAGCTGGTGGGGAGTGTGGGGGACCACAAACTGACTTTCCAGGGGCCCTTGACCCCCGGCACTGGTGGGCAGGCCAAACTTCTATTGCCGGACCAGGCACATTTGCCCTGGTTCTGGCTCTCCCTGTTCTGGCTCGCCCACCTCTCCCTGCTGCCAAGCCGAGCTGAAACTCGACGCGACAGGTGGTGATGGTTCACTATCCCAGTCGGCCTCGCAACTCGTTCGCCCCTCCTGCTGCCAAACCGGTGTAGTCACTGGTGCCACAGGTGGCGGCTGAACAGTTTCATCCTTCTCTTCCAGGCTTACCTGGGCCGTACCCGTGTTTGTTCGGCATACCATGCCTTTTGCCTTAGACAGAGCAAGGTTTAAACTTTTGATTTGTTGCTGGCAGGGTCCGTGGTCTCCTGACTCAAACCTGTTAGAGCTAGCTACTTTATATGCTGCCTGCACATCTCTTAATTTCTCTTCCAGCTCTATCACTTGTAGGGTGAGGCGAATGCTTTCCTCCCGCAGTATCTTTTCATTATTTTTAGTCTCGTTAACTTGACATTGAAAATAGTCCTGACTGTTTTTAAACCTTTCCATTAGCTGGGTCTTTCCCTGTTTTAGCTTACGGAGTTCTCCCCATAACCTCTCTTCTGCCGTAGCCCTTTCCTGTGATGTCTCTGCACATTCCCATAATTCTGCCTGTAGTGACTCAACGGTGTTGTCTAGGAGTTGGACCTGTCACTGTAGACAGACCAACCAAATTGCCTTCTCTACTGACTCTTTATGGCCCTTGCTTGCTGTCCACTGGGCTGCAGTGTCAACTGGACGCTCAGCGTGCAATAGACCAAGCACCCATTCTTTAGTGACATTGACCTTCGTATACACATAGGAGGAAATCCTCTCTCCCATCTTGGTTCTTTCTCCCAAGCCAGCACTCTCTGCATCACACCCCTTATACCAGAGTCCAGCCGCGGTCACCATTTTGTAAGGGGTGGTCCCGGGGGGTCAGGTTCACCTCTGACCTACTTGAGCTGTTCGAATCACTCCCACTTCCTTGGGTTCTCGACTCTGGATTTATTTGGGGGATGTGATAAAATGCATAAGACCACTGGTTTGGTGCAAAAGAACTTTGATTTTATTAAGGATAAGAAAATACAATGCCACACTTATAATTACACTAATAAAGAACATTTAATCACACATTCAAAGGCGTTGCAGTGAAAATGACACCTCCCACCTCCCAAATATCTAATACTGGCTAGGTTAGACTCCAGGGCAGGCAGGGACTATGCTTACCAATCCTTTCTGGTCAGTTAGTGGTAGTTTGCGATTTTGGCGTTCGTTGGATTCTGCAGGTTCTGCTTGCCGTACCCCAAACGTCGGAGAAGACTTCTTATTGCGCAATCTTCAGTTGGGTTGACTCCGCTGAGGTATTAGGGCGCGTTTTGGATTTGTGGGGTAAGTACCCATTTTCTTTCGTTAAAAATAGGTTTCAAAATCCTTTTAGGTAACGTTCTCACCTGTTGGTAGTCAGGCCTAGATTGTAGAGTGGAGACTTTCGATTCTTTGGTTTCTTCCTTGTGAAGTTTTGTTTCGAGGTTGGCCGATCGTGGTGGTTTTAGTAGTACCATGTTGGCTGTGGTCGGTTGCTGCTACGATGGTGATGTTCTTCCTTCCTTTTCGATTTCAGGACGTCGAGGCTGGAGAAGCTCGTTTACAAATGTCGCGTTGGTTTCTCTCCCTTCTTGATGGCAGAGGCGTAGTATGGCACTAGCACTAGCACAAGCAGTGTCTCTCGAGGCAGTAGCATAAGCAGCAGCATACCCTTTGTTAAAACAGGGCTCCAGTTATACTGTTTAAGTTGTCCTAATCTTCACGCCAAATCAGTCCAAAATTCTTTGTTTAATTTTGGCGGGCTCGACATTTCTTTGTAATATTTTGGCGGGCTCATTAAAAGTTAATTTGTCTTGGGTGGGTTGATCTTCTAAATCTGTTTTTTGATGGAAATATTAGCTTGGTAATCGCAATGTCGTTTGTGCTTGGTTTTTGCATGCAGGCTGGAGTGGGCCTTTTGTTTCCATGCATTGGCTGAAAATGGCTTTCCAGGTTCAGGTTGATGGCTGGCCATCTCTGAGTTAATTATTGCAATGTTAATGTCTCTTGTGGAGAAGGGTTTTCGAATATCCATTTTCCAGACAATTTACTTCAGTCTCAATGCCCCAGGCAGTTTCAATAATCAAACTGGCTTCTTTGAGGGTTAGTTCCTTTGCCCTGCCCACACAGGTTCAATCTGCTTTGTAAAATCCCAAATTCGATTAAAGCTCATAGTTTCTTCCATGAGTATTTTAGGACTTCAAACTTTCTGGTAGATAGTTCCAAATTAAATTTCCTTTCCAATGAGTCCAAGCACTGGGGGGGGGGGTTCCCACGAATGTTGCCCTTCTCCAACAGGGCCCCTCCCATAAACAGCTTGCAGTTTTTTCTGCGGTGAGAAAAATATGTCCAACAAATCCTTGGGGATTCGATGCTTGCACCATCATTTGTTCCATTAACACAACACAACATTACGGAACAGGTCCAAACAGTAAACATCATCCATGTGGAATAGTTGGCGCTGAGCCTTCAGGCAGAAAAGCATTCATGGATGAGCTGTTGGCGCAAGGCTCGAGCAATCATTAAAGGAGCATGACGGCTCATCCTCCCCTGCCGTCGTGCTTTGGGTTCAGGTAGTTGCATGGCTTCCTCGTCCTCCTCCTCCTCCTCATCATCTGCATCTTCTTCATCATCATCAGCCACTCTCACCTCAGGTGGGTCTTCTACTACCAGCTGTTGCTGCTTCATGATGGATACTTTATGCAGCATTCAACAGTGAACTGACCGACAATCCCAGGAGAGTATTACAAGTAGCCTCCGGAATGGTCTAGGCATCGCAAATGTCATTTCAAGGTGCCAATGGTCCTCTCTATTATGCTACGTGTCGCAATGTGCGACATGTTGTATTCCCGGTCAGCTTCCGTCCGGGTTACACGTAGGGGCGTCATGAGCCAGGTGGCGAGGCTGTACCCATTGTCTCCCAGTATCCAGCTCTGCCCTTCTGGCTGCTGCTCAAACATGGCAGATATAGCGCTCTCGGGTAGGATGAACACATCGTGCATCAACTGACATGATACAATGTGGAGTGGAAGCCTTTTCTGTTCCTGTACATCTCGGAATTCTCCAAAGGTGCTCGCAAGGCGATGTGGATATAATACCTTCGCCAGCAAACCTGGCGAAGCCCACAGCCCTTTCATGCATTGCCTGGGCTGTCATGGGGAACTTTATGTAGTCATTCCTCCGGGCATATGGTGCAGCAGTCACCTGCCGAATGCAGATATATGTTGCATGTTGAGACATGGAGCACACATCCCCAGTTGTGGCCTGGAACGATCCAGATACATAGAATGAAAGTGCAGCTGTAACCTTCACTTCAACTGACAAAGCAGTCCTCTTGACACTTCAAGGTTACAGGTCTGCTTTTATGAACTCATAGATCTCAGTTACAACTTCTTTGCAGAATTGCAGCCTTCTGACACAGTCTGCATCACCCAGGTGCAGGTACAAATGCCTGTCTCGATAACCAGACACGGGTAAGGCCTCCTGCCCATCACCCTACGTGCTCTGAGGTTCCTCGTGCGATAACATCGAATCAATTGTCTCCTCCGCAGCACCATCATGCAGAAGGCTTGCACAATGGCATTGTCGGTATTGCCCCCATAATTAAATTGTATCTTTGCAAGAAGCTCAAAACAACAGGCAGGACAAGGTTCTTTGTTTTTTCTCTCTCCCCAAGTTCGATGCCCTAGTTTGGATCACACCCAGGTCTGAGCAGGTGCAATGATCGGAAACCCGCCCCCTCCCCCCCCGCCGGGCTTCATTTGATGCATAGTGTAAGGCTTCTCATGCCTTCCGTTCACCTTCCACAGCCGCCCCCACGGGCTTCTTTTCAAGCCGAGTCCCGAGCTCCTGTGTCCGGGCGAGGGACCGATTCTGACGGCCGACGCACCAACCCTGAAGCCCAGTTTGGAGATGTTTGGTGGTGGCGTGTCAGTTTTAAAAAAATCAAAACTTAAAGAATTCCATTAAATTTCCATTTCCTGCATTTTAAGTTAAAAAAAACTTAAGCTTGATTATGCATACTTATGTGTTCTTGACTCCCTCCAAAACTTCGCCTAAAGACAATGGCATCTTTCTGCGCCAATTTTTTAATGTGCGCTGGTTTTCCTTAAGTGCCCAGAGGGTTTTTTGGGAGTGGTCACATATGCCGTCCGAGGAGAAATGTAAATTGGCCAAATTTGCATAATTGTGAAAAACTGGCGCAGACATCAGGTTACGCCCCCTATGATGCAAAGAAAATCAAAACTAAAAAAATCATAACTAACTGAGTTATGCTGGTGCACAAAGATTGGGGAAACTTGGATTTAAAAATTTAGGCCAAATAAAGCGGCGCGTGCCAAAAAAACGCGCAAGTCACTGGGGACAATTGAGCCCTTAATGTTAGCTGTGGCTCAGTGGGTAGCATTCTCCAGGTGGGAGGGGCTAGGAGTGAGCAGGTGCTGCAGGTTGGTTGATTACTACAGGGAATTGGAGTGAGTTTGTAAAAAGTTGGTGGCGGGTTTTGTTTTTTCCAGCTTTTCGGGCCTTTTCTCCCCTGAATCAGGGGAGAAAATTTTGGGGGAAGGGAGAATAAAAGGCCCAAAGATTTGGGCCGTGACCCGAAGAGGTTTGCTAAAGAAAGCACTGTGGTGGTTCAGTGCGAAGATAAGGAGATACGAGCTTGTGATATTATCCAGGCAGTACATGAGGACTGCAGTGACCAAAGCCGAATGTTGGGTTTGAAGTGATGGCCAGTGGCTGAGCGGAAGTGGAAAGACTTTTACTGAGTTTGAAGGTTGGTGATAAGTTCTTGGATGTATCTCTGCTGGATTCTGAAGAGGTGGTGGTCTCATTCTTAAACCTGCCGGTTTATATTGAGGACGAAGTGCGAATAAAAAAGTTAGAGTCGTTGACATTATAATTTGCTCGGCAATAAAGAGGAGGTACGATCCAGAAACGTGGGTAGCAGATGGAACCCATTATGTAAAGGTGCGATTCCCAGAGGGAGTGAAGTCATTGCCCTACAGCGTGAAATTTGAGACAATGGAAGGAGTGCAGTACTTCCGGGTACTGCATGATAACCAGGTGAAGGTTTACTATTAGGGGTTCAATTTTCCCCAGTGATTTGCGACGTTTTTTTGGAGCAGGCTGCTTTTTTTGCCTAAGTTGAAAAAACCAGCTTCCCCAATCAATTGCACCAGTGTAACTCAGTTATGATTTTTTTTAGGTGAGCTTTTTTTTCAGCCAAAGGGAGTGTAACCTGCCACCCATGCCAATTCTGGCCAGTTAGGCAAGTTTGGTCAGCTGAGAGTTACTCCAGTTCTGCTTAGGCCAGCGTATGTGGCCTCTGTAGAAAAACCTTCTGGAGAGTTAAAGAAATCGGCGCAGCTAAGTGCAGCAGATGCCCGGACAGCAGCAGTAGGAAAGGTAAGAGAGGGGAGGGGGGTGAGAGAGAAAGGGGGGGAGGGAGAGAGAGAGGATGGAGGGGAGAGTGGGAGTGGTGGGGAGGCAGGTGGGAAGTCTTTCGGCTGTAGTTAGATGTGGGGACCGGGAGGGAGGAGGCCATTTGGCCTGGGAAAGGGGCGGGGGAGCGGACCGGCAAGGCACTCAGGGCCAGAGTCAGGCAGGGGAATGGACCGGAAAGCCCTTCGGCCAGGGCTAGGGGCGGGAGATCTGGACCGGTAAGGCTCTTGGGGCTGGGGGGAGGGGGTGGGGGTGGGCAGTGGGGGAGCTGGAGCTGGACTGGCACCAGCAAGGGGCTTGGGGTGGGTTAGGGAAGCAAACCGGTAATCCCTTCGGCCAGGGCTAGGGGCGGGGGATTGGGACCAGCTTAAATAATTGGAGGTAAGTTGTTGCAATATATTTTAATGTGTTTTTAAATTGATGCAATGTGTTTTAATGTGCTTTTAAGTTACTGCAATTTGTTTTACTGTGTTCGGAGCTGGCTGTATGTTTCACTTTGCAGCCTCAGGTCGCATTGTGTCCCGGGTTACCGTGACAACCCAATCTTTTTGGCGCAGATCAAGGCTCCACCCCCCCAAAACTAAAGGATAGGTTAGACTGCGCCAAAATGAAGAAATCCAACAGGGAAACTTTGAACATTTTTTTTTTTGGCGTACTTGGGTCCCAAAAAAACGGACGTAACTCTTCAAGTATGCCAAAAAAAAGCTTTGGAGAAAATTGAGCCCATAGCCTTGGACACGGCCATCTTGTAAGAAGCTGTCCAGATCTGTACTGTTTTAATTGCGGTGAGTCTGGACACATTGCTCGGAGCTGCAAGGCAGAGAGCTGTGGGGTGTGTCACAAAGGCCCCATCCGCTATGAGTGTGAGGCAGAAGGAAGCCTCTTGTGACGAGGAGATGGGAGAAGGAGCAGGAGGTGTGTGTGGAGTGGCCGGAGAAGCAGAGGACACAGCCACCGAACGGAATGAGAAAAGAGTCCAACAAATGCCAGAAAATTGTGGATCAAAGAACAGGATGGAGATGGTGGAAAAATCACCAAGTATGGTGGAAAAGGACAAAGACAGCGGAGGGCAGCACAGGTCAAGGGCAGTGTCGAGCCATAATACGGCTCGGCTCTCCCTAAAGAATCGGGTGTCCATGGGGGAGTGCAGGTGGGGGCGGGGTGTGGGGTAAGTATAAGTACGCCAAAGAAAGACGGGGAGTCGAACATCTTGGGGAGCAGGAGGGAGCAAGACAAGGAGAGGGTGCAAGAGGCAGGAGTCTTAAAGGGGCAGCAGGACAGGGGCAGAGAGACAAAAAAGCCAAAAGGGAGCAAGATAGGTGAAGACTCATCATTGTCCCAGAGAGAGAAGAAATGGGGAGCAGTGGAGAACGGTGGAGATGAGGCCGAAGGGAGCGGCACTGTTGGAGAAACCATGATAGCAGGAAGACTCTCTAAGGGAGATTATGTATCTGACAGGGAGCAGGGATGGATGATTGCAGAAGAGCTCGAGAGTGAGGAGTCAGAGGGGGATGGAGACATGGAAGTGAGGATGAGGAGGCATCATGTCGAAAGGGAAAGGTTAGTGAGGGGCAGAAGGAAGAAGAAGGGGCAGCTCTTCGGCCTAAACCTAATGTAAGGAAAAGGCTGAAACGGCAGGGAAGGTTCAAAACAGGAGGTGAAAAAGAGCCAGAGGCTGCAGGAGAAAGCAACAGGTGCCCGAAAAGTTGGGAAGGAGCATGAGAGGAGTGAAGAGATGGAGATTAAAGGATGGGGGGATTATCAGGCACACTTCCTTTATTAGGAGCCATGATTACATTGGTCTCGATGAATGTGAACGGACTGAAGGGGGAGAAGAATTTGCAGCAGTTGTTGCAGTGTTTTAAAGGCACTGACTTGTGTCTGCAAGAAACCTTTGGGGATGAGGATATCCTAGAAAGAGTTCGGAAGGTTTGGTTATGATCAATTTTTAAGGTACAATAGATTAATGTATGTTACGGGAGACAAATTAAACTTCAGGTTTTGATGTTAATATGTGTTGGAGAAACAGCTGTGCAGAGTGGCGGAAAGGATTTGTATGATACAATGGAATGATAACGATGTAAATATTTTAAATGTTGAATAAATTGTATTTTTTTTTAAAAGGTGTATAGTACCTTCGCCTCTGAGTCAGAAGGTTGTGGGTTCAAGTCCAAATCCAGGGACTTGAGCGTAAATCTAGGCTGACACTCTAGTGCAGTGCTGAAGGAGTGCTACACTGCTGGAGGTGCCGTCTTTCGGATGAGACGTTAACCTGAAGCTCCATCTGCTCTCTCAGGTGGACATAAAAGATCCCATGGCACTATTTTGAAGAAGAGCAGGGGAGACATCCCCGGTGTCCTGGCCAATATTTATCCCTCAATCAGCATAACAAAAGAACACATTATCTGGTCATTATCACATTTCTGTTTGTGGGAGCTTGCTTTGCGCAATTGGCTGCTGTGTTTCCTGCATTACAACTGTGACTGCACTCCAGAAGATTATTGGCTGTAAAGTGCTTCGGGATGTCCGGAGGTTGTGAAAGGCGCTATATGCAAGTCTTTCTTTTTTTTAATCAATTCTGTCATTCACTCCATCGAATCCATTAATTCTCCCCAGGGAAAGTTTTACATAACTACTCCTTGATCCTCAAATGTGATCAACCAACACTCCAGAATATTTGTCTATCATCTCACCTTCACTATTCATTCTTGACCTTTAACCCTCCACAGACAGTATCTGATTCCTACCAAGTCCAACAGCACAGAATGGTCATTGCCCAAAAAGTATTAATCATTAATCAATCTACATCTATCCCTATTACCTATAATTTCATGCCCCATTAGATATTTATCAGTGAGTGAAATCAATGTTACTTATCCTTCTATTTCCAATCATTCATTGTATCTTTCTCTAGTTTCACGGTGCGCCTGATCATACAACCTTTGTGGTGATTCTCCATTGTACTGCTTAGTTCTAGGTATTATCAAGGGGCCATTTATTTCCCCTTTTTAATCTATTTTCTCCTTCCCTATTTTTTCAGGTCTTCCCAGCCCAGACAATGGGCTCAATTTTCCCCAAGCCCATTTTCTGGCGTATTGCCAGAGTTTCGCCCATTTTTCTAGGCCAGAAATGCGGCAGAAATATTTTGCCAAAGTTTCTCTGATGTATAATTCGAATTTGGCGACGTGCAGCGTATCCAGTCGTCTCGGGGGGTGGAGTCTGCTGTCTGCGGCAAAAAACAAAGCTGCATCTTCTGCGCCTGCGTGGAAAAAAAAGTTACATTTTTGACGTTGTTCCAATAGACGCGCATGTTCCGTACAGCTCGGATTTGGCAATCGGCCATTTTTAAAGAGCCAGTTGTGTGTGAGAGAAAGCGTGTTGTGAGAGTATTGGAAAAATCACAGCTGCAGCAATACAAGATGCAACGCGGTGCAAGGACCAAGAATTTCTTACAGAATGAAGTGGAGGCACTAGTTACTGTGATTGCGAACAGATGGCAGGAGCTGGACACCAGCAGAGGTTACATAAAAGTTCCACCCAAATAAATGAAGAAACGCTGGAACCAAGTTGCAGAAGTTTCATCATCCTCATCATAGGCAGTCCCTTGGAATCGAGAAAGACTTGCTTCCACTCCTGAAGTGAGTTCTTTGGTGGCTGAACAGTCCGATACGAGAGCCACAGTCTCTGTCACAGGTGGGGCAGGCAGTCCCCGAGGGAAGGGGTGGGTGGGACTGGTTTGCCACACGCTCCTTCCGCTGCCTTCGCTTGACCTCTTCACGCTCTCGGCGTTGAGACTCGAAGTGCTCAGTGCCCTCCCGGATGCACTTTCTCCACTTAGGGCGGTCTTTGGCCAGGGATTCCCAGGTGTCAGTGGTGATGTCGCACTTTATCAGGGAAGCTTTGAGAGTGTCCTTGTAACGTTTCCACTGCCCACCTTTGGCTCATTTGCCATGAAGGAACTCCGCATAGAGCACTTGCTTTGGAAGTCTCGTGTCTCGCATGCGAACTATGTGGCGTGCCCAGCGAAGCTGATTGAGTGTGGTCAGTGCTTCAATGCTGGGGATGTTGGCCTGGACGAGGACACTGATGTTGGTGCCTGTCCTCCCAGAGGATTTGCAGGATCTTGCGGAGACATCATTGGTGATATATCTCCAGCGACTCGAGATGCCTTCTATACATCGTCCATGCCTCTGAGCCATTCAGGAGGGCGGGTATTACTACAGCCCTGTAGACCATGAGCTTGGTGGTAGATTTGAGGGCCTGGTCTTCGAACTCTCTTTTCCTCAGGCGGCTGAAGGCTGCACTGGCGCACTGGAGGCGGTGTTGAATCTCCGCATCAATGTCTGCTTTTGTTGACGAGAGGCTCCCGAGGTCTGGGAAATGGTCCACGTTGTCGAGGGCCGTGCTGTGGATCTTGATGACTGGGGGGGCAGTGCTGTGCGGCGAGGATAGGCTGGTGGAGAACCTTTGTCTTACGGATGTTTAGCGTATTGCCCATGCTTTCATTTGCCTCAGTAAATACATCGACTATATACTGGAGTTCAGCCTCAGAACGTGCGCAGATGCAGTCATCTTCCGCAATATTGGACCTGGCCTGGAGGCGGCGTAGGTTAAACAGCTTCCCACTGGTTCTGTAGTTTAGTCCCACTCCAGCGGGAGCTTGTTGACAGTGAGGTGGAGCATGGCAGCAAGGAAGATTGAGGTTGGAGCGATGACGCAGCCCTGTTTGACCCCGGTCCAGGCATGGATTGGGTCTGTAATGGATCCGTTGGTAAGGATCACGGCCTGCATGTCGTCGTGGAGCAGGTGAAGGATGTTGACAAACTTTTGGGGGCATCCGAAATGGAGGAGGACATTTCATAGACCCTCACGGTTGACAGTGTCAAAGGCCTTTGTAAGGTCGAAAAAGGCCAGAAGATTACTGCGCAGTGGTGACTACCACGAGATCTGGAAGCCAGTGTAAAAACAAATGGCAGGACCTTGGTCAAGTAGTTAGCGTAAGTAATATTTTCATTTATTCAATGCAATTGTAAATGTGACCACCTGTATGTCCCACCCAGCAGAAAGACACCCTCTCTAAAAAGTTATATTTTCATCTTTGCAGAGGGAGGTGGCACATAACAAAAGAAAGAATTCTAACAGGTGGAGGCCTGGCAAATCTGCATCCACTGACACCTTTGGAAGAGAGGGTCGCTGCTTTGATGGTTCCTGCCTGGAAAAAAGCAATTAGTATTGCAGAAGCTGGGCCCACACTCGAGGGAGCGAGTAAGTCCTGCAAGCTCATTGTGGCTCTTCAAATCAACCTGCTGCCTGGCCTGCGATGTATGAGCCTACTCATGCCACCCACCCTGCCCCCTGCTCTGCTGCTAACCATTTGTCTGTTCTGTTATATTTTGCAGAACTTGAGGCCAACCCTGACGATGCAGAAAAAGATTCAAATGTAGACGAGCCTGAAGAGGGGGACATTTTCCAATCCATCCATGGGGGGGAGGGGGAGGGGATGAAGCTCCCACTGTTGTACTGACTTTGGAGGAGGTGCCGCTCATGGAGGTGACAGCTCCTTCCGTGACTAGTGGTTTGAGTGTTGGTGGGACAATCCATGGTTTCACACCTTTTGAGGTTGCGGGTCCCAGTAATGTGGTGCAGCGAGGCACACCCAGGGCCCCACCATCCCAGGCTGTGGGTCCCAGTGTTGGGGTGCAAGCCACACCCATGGGGAGGAGGGAAAGGAGAGCTTGACCGTGCTCTCCTGAGGTGTAGGATGTAACAGATGTGGTTCAGATAATATCATTGAGTGCGGAGAGCATTGACCTTACCCGATCACTCCTGGACGCCTTCAGTGGGGTGAGTGATGAGGTATCGGGACTGTTGGGAGAAGTAACAGCAATGACACTGTTATGTATGAATAAAGAGTCTGACTAGATACTGTGAGCTCAAAGTAAAGTGTGACCTTAGTCTTTTATTGCAGGTCTCCAGAGTGTCTCTCCAGCCTGTGTTAAGTACCAGTGCTCCCAAGGGATTGGGGATCCCTTGGGACTCCAGAGGATTAGCTCTCTGATGGCTACACAAGGCATATACAGGTTTACACATATATAACAACACTCCCCACCCCGCCCCAAAGTCAATAGTGTAACTATTTACAAGGTGAGTCGATCTGGGGCCTTTCTTTCCCTGTTTGATCATCTCGGTACAAATGCTGGTTTTGGTGAATCACTTGTTAGGCCCTCGCTGGGCTGCTGTGCAGCTGGCCTTGCTGGGCTGTCTGGTGTGGTGAGTCCTGTTGGGCTGCTGCGGGTGATGGGTTCTGCTTCGTGGTCAACCGCAGTGTCGGTTGCCACTGGTGTGTATGTTGCAGGGGTCAAAGAAGGTAGGGTCCAATTTGGGTTGCTCAGGATAATCTGTAAATCTGAGTTTGATTTTGTCCAAGTGTTTCCAGTGGGTGAATCCATTTGAAAGTTTGACCCAAAACACCCTACTCCCCTCTTTGGCCACGACAGTGCCAGGAAGCCACTTGGGACCTTGTCCATAGTTCAACACAAATACAGGATCATTGATTTCAATTTCACGTGACACGTTTGCGCTATCATTATATGTACTTTGTTGAAGCCGCCTGCTCTCTACCTGTTTATGTATATCAGGGTGGACTAACGAGAGCCTTGTCTTAAGTGCCCTCTTCATGAGCAGTTCAGCAGGTGGGATCCCAGTGAGCGAGTGGGGTCTCTTGCGGTAGCTAAGCAGGACTCGGGATAGGCGAGTCTGCAGTGAGCCTTCAGTTACCCTCTTCAAGCTCTGCTTGATGATTTGCACTGCTCTCTCTGCCTGACCATTGGACGCTGGTTTGAACGGGGCAGATGTAACATGTTTGATCCCATTACGGGTCATGGACTCTTTGAACTCGGCATTGGTGAAACATGGCCTGTTGTCGCTCACAAGGACATCAGGCAGGCCGTGCATGGCAAACATGGCCCGCAGGCTTTTAGTGGTGGCAGCGGACGTGCTTGCCGACATTACCTCACATTCAATCCATTTGGAGTACGCATCTACAACCACTAGGAACATTTTACTCAAAAACGGGCCTGCATAGTCGACGTGGACCCTGGGCCACAGTTTGGAGGGCCAAGATCATAAACTAAGGGCACCTCCCTGGGTGCATTGCTTAACTGCGAGCATGTGTTACATTTGTGCACGCAGGACTCTAAGTCCGTATCGATGCCGAGCCACCACATGTGGGATCTGGTTATCACTTTCATCATTACAATGACTGGGTAAGTACTGTGGAGATCACTGATGAAAGTGTCCCTGCCCTTCTTGGGGACCACTACCCGATTACCCCACAGAAGGCAGTCTGCCTGTATGGACATTCCATCTTTGCGCCGCTGGTGCGGCTTTATCTCTTCCTGCATTTCTACTGGGACACTGGACCAGCTCCCATGAAGCACACAATTTTTTACTTGGGACAGTAAGGGATCCTGGCTCGTCCAGGTTCTAATCTGTCGGGCTGTGACGGGTGATTGCTCACTCTCGAATGCTTCCATAACCATGATTAAATTTGTGGGCTGTACCATTTCCATCCCCGTGGTGGGCAATGGCAGCCTACTGAGAGCATCAGCACAGTTTTCTGTGCCTGGCCTGTGGCGGATGGCGTAGTTGTATGCGGACAACGTGAGCGCCCATCTCTGGATGTGGGCAGACACATTCGTATTTATCCCCTTACTTTCAGAAAAAAGGGATATCAGTGGCTTATGGTCAGTTTCCAATTCAAATTTAAGGCCAAACAGATATTGATGCATTTCCTTCACCCCATATACACACGCTATCGCTTCTTTTTCAATCATGCTGTAGGCTCTTTCAGCCTTAGACAGACTTCTGGATGCATAAACAACTGGTTGCAATTTCCCAGATTTATTAGCTTGCTGCAATACACACCCGACGCCGTACGACGACGCATCACATGCTAGTACCAAATGCTTACAACACAAGCAATTTGTTTGAACATAACAATTTTCTAGCATTTAGAAAGGCAATTTCTTGGCTTTTGCCCCATACCCATTCGTTTCCTTTACGCAGTAACACATGCAGTGGTTCTAACTGTGTGCTGAGACCCGCTAAGAAGTTACCAAAGTAGTTCAGGAGTCCTAGAAACGACTACAGTTCCATCACGTTCTGTGGCCTCGGAGCATTCTCGATTGCCTCTGTCTCCGAATTGGTGGCCTGATGCCGTCCGCCGCGATTTTTCTCCCCAGGAACTCCACTTCAGGCGCCAGGAAAACACCTTCAAGCATTTTAATCTGAGTCCCACATGGTTGAGTCAACTAAGAAACTCCTCCACGTTCAGCAGTTGCTCGACTGTGTCCCGACCTGCAACCAAGATGTCGTCCTGGAAGACCACCGTGCGCGGGACCAACTTCAGTAAGCTTTCCATGTTTCTCGGGAATATCGCGGCTGATCGAATTCCAAACGGGCATCTGTTGTAGATGAAGAGACCTTTTGTGCATGTTGATGCAGGTGAGGCCCTTCGATGATTTCTCCAGCTCCTGCATCATGTAAGCTGAGGTCAAGTCCAGCTTCGTGAACGTCTTTCCTTCTGCCAGCGTAACAAAAAGGTTGTCGGCCTTTGGTAGTGGGTATTGATCCTTCAGGGAAAAACGATTGATAGTTACTTTGTAATCACCACAGATTCTGACGGTGCCATCTCCCTTGAGGACTGGAACAATTGGACTGACCCAGTCGTTGAATTCGATCGGCAAAATTATGCCCTCTCGTTGCAGCCGGTCTAGCTCGATCTTTACCCTTTCTCTCATCATGTACGGTACTGCTCTCGCCTTGTGATGGATGGGTCCACCCCCGGAATTAGGTGGATCTGCACTTTTGCTCCTTGGAACTTCCCCATGCCTGGTTCGAACAGCGAAGGGAACTTGTTTAAGACCTGGACACATGATGTGTCGTCAGCGGACGAGAGCGCTCGAATGTCGTCCCAGTTCCAGCGTATCTTTCCCGGCCAGCTCCTGCCGAGCAGCCTGGGACCATCGCCCGGTACCACCCAGAGTGGTAGCTTGTGGACCGCTCCATCGTAGGAGACCTTTACAGTAGCACTGCTGATTACAGGAATCATTTCCTTTGTGTAAGTTCTCAGTTTCGTGTGAATGGGAGTCAAGACTGGCCTTGAGGCCTCGCTCCACCACAATTTATCGAAAGTCTTTTTGCTCATAATGGACTGGCTCGCACCCGTGTCCAGCTCCATTGACACTGGGAGTCCATTTAATTCAACCTTCAGCATTATCGGGGGACACTTTGTGGTAAATGTGTGCACCCCATGTACCTCTGCCTTCTCGGTCTGAGGCTCTGGTTCGTCGTGATCCGCCGTGGATCTGTCCTCCTCTGCAACATGGTAGTTTGCAGGATTAACAGGGTTTGCAGCTCGCCTGCACATATGTTGGAGGTGTCCCATTGTTCCACAGCCCTTGCAAATGTACCCTTTGAAACGGCATGACTGGAATCGATGATCACCCTCGCAGCGCCAATAAGGTGTTAATGGCCTTGCATTCATCATCCTTGATGGTGGACTCTGAGACATCTGTGGACATGCAGCTGCAGACAGGTGGGACCTGCCTTGTATGTTGCGATTTGAAAACAACATCACTTTGTTCACAGTACTTGTATTAGCACGCGGGTGCTGAGAGATTTGCTTCGTATTGTCACTGGTGGCAATGAACGCCTGGGCTATCGCTATGGCATTACTCAAGGTTGGGGTCACTACAGTCAAAAGTTTGCGAAGTATCACTTCATGGCCAATGCCAAGTACGAAAACGTCTCTGAGCATGTTCTCCAAATGTCCTTCAAATTCGCAATGTCCTGCAAGGCGTCTTTGCTCGGTGACATAACTCGCCACTTCCTGGCATTCAGACCTTTTTGTAGGTGTAGAACCGGTACCTCGCCATCAGAATGCTTTCCTTCAGGTTCAGATGCTCCCGGACCAGTGTGCACAAATCATCATACGATTTGTCTGTGGGTTTCTCTGGAGCAAGCAGATTTTTCATGAGGCCATACGTTGGTGCTCCGCAAACAGTGAGGAGAATCACTCTTTGTTTGACAGCGTTCGCTTCTCCTTCCAGCTCGTTGGCCACAAAGTATTGGTTGAGTCGCTCCACGAAGGTTTCCCAATCATCTCCCTCTGAAAATTTCTCCAGGAAGCCCACTGTTCTCTGCATCGTTGGGTTCATCATCCCATCCTCGTCGCCAGCTGTTAAGTATGAATAAAGAGTCTGACTAGATACTGTGAGCTCAAAGTAAAGTGTGACCTTAGTCTTTTATTGCAGGTCTCCAGAGTGTCTCTCCAGCCTGTGAGGCCTCCTTAAGTACAGCTGCTCCCAAGGGATTCTGGTGGCTACACAAGGTATATACAGCTTTACACATATTTAACAGACACGATATCTGGGACCATCAGTAGGGAATAGTGGCCTTGAGGGAGGGAATGTCAGAGGTAGTGCAAACCACGTCATTGACCATGAGGGAGAGAATGTTGCAGGTAGCTCTGACAGTTTTGCTCAACATGAGGGAGGGAAAGTTGCAAGTCGTTGAGACACTGTCAGGGCGCATGAAGGATGGCATGTTGGAGTTAGTTGCTTCAAAAAGGGAACACGCCCAGACTCCGTGTCCATTGACAGAATCAACTGTCACTCCCACTCCAATCCCCACACCAACCTCTGAAGAGCCCAAAGCCGGGCCCTCCAACTTGCCGCCTGGGCCCTCCAACTTGCCGCCTGGGCCCTTCAACTTGCCGCCTGGGCCCTCCAACTTGCCGCCTAATGCTGACGCCGGTGTGCAGTATCCGAGATGTTCGAAAGAATAAGCTTGGTATCAAGCCCAGAAGCAGTGTGCCACCGCCTGTGGGCAGGGGTGGTGGCGAGTCCAAGACCTAGCGCAGTGGGCGGTGTTAGACTGAGGGAGATGAGAGATGGGGGCAGCCTTTCTTTGCTGCTGTTGTTGTTATTGTTGTTACTGTTGTAACTGTCCTCAAATTAAAAGTTTTTTGTAAGTTATGTAAATTTACAAGTTTATAAATGATCTTAAAGTTTTTAAGTGATCTTAAAGAGTGATATTAAAGTAAAGTTTGTTACAAGAATAATTTTATTAAAGTTAAGTTAAGTACATTGTAAACTTTTGAACAAAATATATTTTACATTAAAACTGAATCATGTTCCATTAACACGACACAACATTACGGAACAGCTCCAAAAAATAAACATGTCCATGTGAAATAGTTGTCGCTGAGCCCTCAGGCATCAATAAAGCATTCACGGATGAGCTGCTGGCGCAAGGCTCGGGCAATTATTAAAGGAGCACGATGGCCCGCCCTCCTCTTTTGTCATGCTCCGGCCTCAAGCACTTGGATGGCTTCCTCATCCTCGTCATCATCCTCCTCCTCCCCCTGCTCATCACCTGCATCTTCCACATCATTATCATCAGCGACTCTCACTGCAGGTGGGTCTTCCACTCCCAGATGCTGCTGCCTCATGATGACTAAGTTATGCAGCATGCAGCACACAACAGTGAACTGACCGACAATCTCACGGGAGTATTGCAAGTAGCCTCCAGAATGGTCCAGGCATCGGAAATGCTGTTTCAATATGCCAATGGTCCTCTCAATGCGCGTCGCAATGTGAGACATGTTATATTGATGGTCAGCTTCCGTCTGGGTTCTGCGCAGGGGCATCATGAACCAGGTGGCAAGGCCAAACCCTTTGTCTCCCAGTAGCCAGCTCTGCCCTTCTGGCTGCTGCTCAAACATGGCAGATATAGTGCTCTCGCATAGGATGAACGCATCATAGGTGCTGCCAGGGTATCTTGCATCAACTGACATGATGCGATGCATGTCATCACATACGAGCTACACATTAATGGAGTGGAAACCTCTTCTGTTCCTGTACATCTCGGAATCCTCCAAAGGTGCTCGCAAGATGATGTGGGTACAATCAATGCAGCCCTGTACCTTTGGGAAGCCAGCAATCCTGGAGAAGCCCACAGCCCTATCAAGGATTGCTTGGGCGGTCATGGGGAACTTTATGAAGTCATTCCTATGCAAGTACAGTGCAGCTGTGACCTAGCGAATGGAGACATTTGTTGCATGCTGAGAGATGGCGCACACATCCCCAGTTGTAACTTGAAACGATCCGGAGGCATAGAATGAAAGTGCAGCTGTAACCTTCACTTTAACTGACAAACCAGTCCTCCTGATGCTTCTAGGTTTCAGGTCTGCTTTGACCAACTCACAGATCACAGTTACAACTTCTTTGCGGAAACGCAGCCTTCTGACACAGTCTGCATCACTCAGGTGGAGGTACAATATATCTGAGGTGGGTCAGGCCTCCTGCCCAGCAACCTATGGGCTCTGATGTTCCTGATGCGATGAAGTCAAATCAATTGTCAAATCAAATGATGCAGAAGGCTCGCACAAGGTATGGCATTGTCAGTATTGCCCCCATACTTAAATCTAATCTTTGAAAGAAGCTCAAAACTGCAGGAAAGCAGGCAGCACAGGTTCGCAGTTCTCTCCAGGTCTGTATGGATGGACCACACCCAAAAATCTTGTGAATTCTCCTCTCTCCCCCAACCCCCTTGAGTCTTGTGGCTTCTCTCTCTCCCTCCCCTCCCTGGGGTTTAAGCCTTCCGATCGGCACTTCTCTCTCTCTCTCTTTTTCTCTCTCTCTCTTTCTCTCTCTCCCCACCAATCCCCCCTCCCCCCGCCCCCAACCTTCATTAATTGTAGTCTTGTGACTTCTCTCTCTCCCTCTCCCTCCCCGGGCTCCAAACCTTCCGATCAGCACCTCGCGCTCTCTCTCTCTCCCCTCCCCCTTCTCCCCACCCCACCGTCACGGCTTGTTTTCGAGCCGAACCCCGAGCCGCTGTGTCCGGGTGCGAGGCCGATTCTGGCAGCCAAACCTACGACCCTCCAGCCCTGCTTCAAGACGTTTACTGGTGGTGTGTGAGTGCGTAAAAAAATTAGAAAACTTCTGAAATCTAACAAATTTACACCTACGTTGACAGGTAAAAGAAAGTTGAACTTTATTATTGATTTTGACAGTGTTCTTGATTCCCTCCAAAATCTTCAATTTAAAAACAATGGCGCCTTTCAGCACAGATTTGTGAATGTGCGCTGGTTTTCTTAACTCAGCAGAAGGTTTTTCACGAGTGGCCAGATACTCCGACCTAAGAGAAAAAAATGTTGGCCAAACTGCGAACAATTGAAAAAACCGGCGCAGACATGAGAGACATGATGTCAAAAAAAACTGGCCTAGAAAAATCGTAACTAAGTCAGTTACGCCGGCGCAGATCGCAGGGGGAAACTTAGAAAAAAATAAATACGCCAGAAAAAAACGGCACGCACCAAAAAAACTGCAAATGACCGGGAAAAATTGAGCCCAATAATTTTGCTCAAGGAAACAGATGATTTCCTTCTATTCTTCCACCTAAGCTGCTCCTGCATTAGCTGTTATGAAATGATATAACCATAATTGGTATGGTAAAGACTCATTCTTTGCTCAACATCTTCCTACAGTAGTACTGATAAAATCAGTTATTCAGTGAGGAAGAAGGCTGCAAGTGTGAGCCAATATCTAATTACACTTGGCTACCATGTCAAGGGTGCATTGTATACAATCTTGAAGGATCATTGCTTCTGATTAAAATTCAAGCTACACTTCTTGGCAAATGAAAAGTTACTCTAAGTGACTTTTTTAAAAGTATGACTTGGTAACCTATGAATAACTTCCAAAATACTTTTTGTCACTATTGTTTCTCTCTGTGTGGTTAGTGATTTTAAGGAATTTTCATCTTTGTGGGCCGCAAACATCCTTGCGTTCCTTTTGGGTTGGGATGATATTAAACTATTTGTGTTATGTGTCCCAGAACAAACATGTGTTAGAACAAACTCATTGTTTCAAACATCTGTTTTTCCAGGCAATTCATGTTGTGGGTCTTTAACAATAAGCAATTTTACCCACATTTCTGGCTATTTGCCTGTTTGGGCAACAATAAGCATATTGGAGACTAAACAAAACGATCTCTTGCTTGCCTGTTTCTACAATTTGCAATGGTTATATTATAATGTACTAAACAGGTTTGGTGTTTAAAATACAAATTGATGATGTTGAAACTTTTCTCAAATGGGGTTCAATTTCTTTTTGACCTCCTCTGTTGCTGAAGTTGGTAATACAGATCTTAAAAATCAACTTTTAGCTCACAGCCACTATCCTGATAAAGCATTGGCTTCAATGAACAACAGGTTAATTAAATGAAGCCCTCAATGAGTTACTAGGATATAACACTTAAATTTTTGCCCAATGGCACGATCCTGCTCCTCCACTCATAATTGTCTCAATGTCTCAAAATTGGTAGTCCAACCTAGGTTATGCTAAAATGATAATCAGGGAGCAGTATGTGAGGCAGGGCAGGTTGGTAGAGAACCTTTGTCTTATGAATGTTTAATGTAAGGCCCAGACTCTCATAGGCTTCAGTGAAGTTGTCAACGATGGTTTAGAGTTCAGCCTCTGAGTGTGCGCAAATGCAAGTGTCGACTGCATACTGTAAATCAATGACTGAGGCTGGGACAACCTTGGTACTCGACTGGAGGCGACAGAGGTTGAACAATTTCCCACTTGTCCTGTAGAGTAACTCCACCCCACGCGGAGCTTGTTGGAGGTTAGATGAAGCATTGCAGCAAGAAAGATTGAGAAGAGCGTTGGTGCAATGACACAGCCTTGATTGACCCCAGTCTGCACTTGTATTGGGTCTGTGGTGGATCCATTGGTAAGGATCACAGCTTGCATGTCATTGTGACGCAGGCAGAGGATGGTGACAATTTTTTGAGGACAGCCGAATTCGAAGAGGACACTCCATAATCCTTCTCGGTTGACAGTGTTGAAGGTTTTTGTGAGGTCAAAGAAGGACATGTACAGAGGTTGATACTGCTCCCTACATTTTTCTTGGATTTGTCGCGCGGTGAAAATCATGTCCATTATGCCTCAAAGTGGGCAGAATCCGTATTGTGACTCTGGGAGGAGCTCTTCAGCCACTGCGAGCAGACGATTGAGGAGGATTCTCGCGATAATATTCCCTGTGGCAGACAGCAGGGAGATTCCTCTGTAATTACCGCAATTGGTCTTGTCACCTTTCTTGAAAATGATCAAGATCCATGACAAGGCCTTGGACAGCGTGGACCACTTCCCATACCTAGGGAGTCTCCCGTCAGCGAGGGCAGACATCGATGACGAAACCCAACACTGCCTTCAGTGTGTCAGTACAGCCTTTGGTTGCTTGAGGAAAAAAGTATTTGAAGACTATGATCTCAAACCCGGCACCAAGCTCATGATCTACAAAGCAGTAGTGATTCCCGCCCTCCGTTATGCTTCAAAGATATGGACAATGTCCTGGAGAAGTACCACCAATGCTGCCTCCGCAAAATTCTGCAAATCCATTGGCAGGATAGGCGCACCAACGTCCATGTTCTCTCTCAGGCCAACATCCCCAGCATCGAAGCATTGATCCCGCTCAATCAGCTCCGATGGGCGGGCCACGTAGACCGCATGCTTGATACAAGCCTCTCGAAACAGGCACTCGACGCTGAGCTCCGTCATGGCAAGCGAGCCCCAGGAGGGCAGAGAAAATACTTCAAGGACACCCTCAAAGTCTCCTTAAAAAAATGTAATATCCCCACCAAATCTTGAGAATCCCTGGCCCATGACCACTCAAAGTGGAGACGAAGCATTCAGGAAGGCGCCGAGCACTTTGAGTCTCTTCGTCAGGAGCATGCGGAAGTCAAAGACAAACAGCGGAAGGGGCATACGACAAACCAAGCACCCGCCCACCCGGCCCTTCAACCACCGCCTGCCCCCACCTGTGATAGAGTCTATAGAGCCCACATTGGACTCATCAGCCACCTTAGAACTCATGTTAGTGTGGAAGCAAGTCACCCTCGGCCCCGAGGGACTGCCTAAGAAGAAGATGCTAAAATGAACAAATAATGAGATGAGGCTAGAGAAGTATGCATATTGGTTATCACACATGTTGGCCCTGATAATTACTCATGCCGTGAAGAGAGCGGGAAGGGGAAAGATTTCCAGACGGGAAACCCGGAAGTACCGGCTGCCTACCTGTCAGGCAGGAAAGCAGCTGGGGAACAGATGTCAGGTATGTAGGAGATCGGGGTGAGGGGGTGAGGTCGGGGGATTTGGAAATCGCGAGGGGGGGGGGAGGGAATTGGAGATCGGGGGTCGGGGGAACCTTCTTAAATGATTTTACTGACTGATCCACCACCTGAGAGCAAATTAATCACCTGTCTCCCCCACCCCCTCAACTGACCTCCATTAGAACCGGTAGTGGGCGGGTTGGATGCCGGTTTGAGATTTTAACATTTTTTACCTCCTGCCTGCCCCCAACTCACTGGGGGTTAAAACTCCCCCCATGGTTTCTGCGACCACCAACATATTCATGGAATGGAACTATTTACTATTTTAGAACAAACGTTCAGTTGACTCAATTGCCCCAGTCCTTATGGCAGGCCAACCATGTGCAGAACACATGTTGAATCTGTAGTTTTTTTGCAGCCTTAGGAAATATTCAGTGGCAGCAGAGCTCTATGAAACAAATTTAGTTGTTACCTTGGTGACTCATTGACCTATAGATACCTTGTTCATTTCAGCAGTGTGAACACTTGTTGTCATGAATGGCTCTGAGCCATAAACATGCAGCACCACTCAGTTTAATATGATCCAGCACGACCTGGCCTCTCCTTGCCACTACTTGCCCAGTTTGTAACCAGACGCTAAAGTTTCTGAATGGGTTGTCTGGAAATACCTAAAATCATAACCAGACACCAAGAGGGTAGTGTTTCGAGTGTGCGTTGGTGGTAGAGAATACTGGCTGCTAGCAGCACATATTGAAAAATTGCAGACCAGCACACCCTTAATTTTCCGATATGTGCTACCAGAAGCCAAAGTTCCCCACTGCCAACATGTTACCCCACCCCCCACAAATGTTTTAAAATGGTAGTTAATTTCTTAATTCTATGCCTTGCAATGCAAAAGATTTATTATTAAGGTTTTCAATGGTTTGAATTATTCTGATGAGATGTCCTACTTGAAATGCTAACATATCTTTCTGAAGGAGTTGCTTTGTATCATTTTTACTCACACCTTGGTTGGCGAGTTTGCACTGAGTTCTGTTGCAGTATCAAGCATTTCCAGTTCAGGTATAGTACAGCTCAAATGCAGTATGGAGGCTCCGAATCATTTTCAAGCAATGCATTTCAGTCTTAATTTCAAAAGAGCCATCTCTGACTGCAATAATAAGAGAATGCAATTTCTGACTTTGAGATCCCAGTGGCCATACAGTATGTCATCATCCAAATATTGCCACATATGGTACTAAAACATTTTATGCATTTTATTTATTTTCTGGATTCAAGTTCATTCGGAATTAAATGCATTACTATTATCACTGCAACCTTGAGATGCAGGCCAAGAATCCTTCATCCGGTCTGCATGAGTTAGTCTGAAACTATCACAGAAGTTGTCAACGACAAGAACTTGTATTTCTATAGCTCCTTTAATGTAGTAAAATGTCCCAAGGCGCTTCACAGGAGTATTAAGAGACCAAAAAATTTGTCAAAGGACACTGCTTTAACCCAAATCTCAGTACTGATGCCTTGATGTAAGATAAATATTCTGTTTACTATAAGTCTTTCAGGACACCAAATATAGAAAAAAAATATATAATATTTAAGTATGCATATTGCATTTCAAATAAGATTTAATTGTGTACTACAGAGATGGAAAGATAAAATACAAGTGCTGGAAATTTGAAACAAAAATGTAAAACCATGGAAATTCACAGTATATCAGTCATCATCGGTTAAAATAGGTTAACATTTTAGGTCTGACCTTTTAACAGAAACTAATGGTCTACAAACCAAATTCTGAATCTGATATGACCTAAGCTAGTTTAGCTCAATTTGATGAATCCGCGAATTTAGCCCTATTCACACAATGAATTGACAGTGTTTGTCCCCTTAAAGGTAGATAGTTAGTGGAGCAGGCTCTAGGGGCAAAATGGCCTACTCCTGCTCCTATTTCATATGTTCTTATGTTCTACTCACACAAAGACATACAAAATAGTTACTTATCTCTGACTGTCAAGTGAACTTGTTATATATGCAGACTATAGATATACTCTGCGTGTAGTCACTGTATAGTTGCATAAGATGGAGACTTGTTTACCTGATGTACTATCAATAATGTTTACACTGTGTATATACATGCTGGCACCACTAGAGGGTGCAACTGGTGGAGACCGGGGTTTCCTGCACTGGTTGCAGAGGCTGTATAAAAAGGGAACCACCATGCGGCTGCCGCACTCTGGAGTTACAAATAAAGGACCAAGGTCGTTACAGTTTGAGTACAACACATTGCCTCGTGGAATCATTCATAGGTACATTACAGACATAACAACTGGCAACGAGAATGCAAACTTTCACGCACCTTTGGACCACTAAAAGACTTCGCAGAGGGTGATGATCGGGATGCTTTCACGGAAAGGCTCGAGCTATATTTTGTGGCAAACGACTTGGCAGGGGAGAAGGACGCATCGGCGGAGAAGTGCAAGGCTATACCGCTGACCATTTGTGGGCCTGAGGTCTACCGCCTCGTCAGAGACTTGCTGACACCCACAAAGGCCACGATGAGCTGACTGAACTAATTCGCAACCAACTAAAACCAAAAGAGAGCATCGTCACGGCCAGGCACAGATTCTACGCTCACCACAGACCTGAGGGCCAGGAGATTTCAAAATATGCTGCCGACCTCAGGAGACTTGCGGCATGGTGTGATTTTGGCATGTACCTCAACGAAGCATTGCGAGACATCTTCGTTATAGGCCACGAGGGCCTCCTTCACAAGCTATTATCTGCTGACACCACAGTCAACCTGCAGAAGACCATCAGCATCAGTCAGGCGTTCATGACCTCGACCTGAAGCACCAAGCAAATTATTCATCCTGTGGACTCAAACCTGGCAAGTACTGTACACAGAATGGTGCCTTTCACAGGCAAGATGGTAGAACGTGGGTTCTGCCCAGTGCAGAGAGCACAGACCTCAGGGTTCCAGAACTCAGAGTCTGCCGAGGGGTGCTAATCGAGTAGCACCATGCTGGCGTTGCGGAGGAAACCATAGGGCTCACCAGTGTCAGTTTGCTGAGTACGTATGCAAAGCTTGTAACACGAAGGGCCACCTCCAGCGTATGTGTAAAAGAAATACGATTCACCGTCTAGCAGAGGAGTCGGTAGATGACTTTGAATCCAGCGGAGAGTATGATGATTTGGCCTGAGAGGCAGCTCAGCCCCAAGAAAAAGTGTATGGATTATATACCTGCACCACCGATTGTCCTCCAGTGAAGATGGAAATCGAGATAAACAGCGTTCCAGTCTTCATGGAAGTGGACATGGGAGCGAGCCAGTCAGTGATGAGCCAGGATGCCTTTGAGAGGCTATGGAACGAAAAACGACCCGAGCTGGTTCCAGTACAGGAAAAGTTGTGCACCTACACCAAGGAGCTGATCCCAGTCCTTGGTAGTGCGGATGTAAGTGTAATCCATAATGGCGTGGTGCACAAGTTACCTCTGTGGATTGTTGCAGGTGATGGTCCAACGCTACTCGGAAGAAGATGGATGGGGAAAATCCAGTGGAAATGGGAAGACCTCTTCACTCCAGCAATCAATATCCCTCGTGCTCAGAGGCAGAGCAAAACCTCACCTTCGCTTGGGCCAGGCACCAGAGAACAGACCAGCACAGCACCTGAGGCACAGACCGTCCATCATGACTGCGTGACAATGATCTGACTGGAACGACCTAAAAGCACCTTCCCAGCTCCAGTGGCAGGACACCTGGGGAGGAAGATCGAATTCACAGGCACTCTTCCAGCTTTTGTGGCAGAATCGCGGGAGAGAAGGATCAAGGCAGTCGACCTCGAGGACAGAAGCAAGATGGCATCCCTGCTGCAGCGAGGTGCAGCGTGGCTGAAAAAAGTCAGCAGGGTTCTCTTAAAGGAGACCTGCAACCCACTGAACTTAAAGAGACATTATATGCATGGCAATCAATGTAACGAACCGATTAAGATTGTGAAGAACAAAATGTTGTTACGAGATGTCGGGAATAGAGTGCCTCCTAAAGTAGCAAGCGAGCGAATTCGGGAGGGTAAAGGCACTGATCTTGAAGCCCTGCCCCAGGTGCCCCGACAAGTTATAGGCTAGCGACCTCAGGAGAGTGAAGACACTGATCCTGATACCCTGCCCCAGGCCTATCCAACGCTGCAGGCACCCAATGGCACTATTTGCCACGGACCTGGAAATAAAAACGGTGCCAATACGCGCAGTCGGCCGCTGTTGCTCACCACCCAGATGGAGACGGGCAGCCCCCAGACCCAGTCACTACCTCGGCCATGTCCAGGAGCGAAAGGTCAGAACCAACGAGTTCCCCAAACGGGACCTGGAACAGCCAGGTTCCCAACACCGTTAGAGAGCAGGCAGAAGATTCTGCAGCCCTCAGAGAAGGACAGGGAGGCCACACACATCTGTGGCTCTGCCCACCACTAGGCAACGGCAAAGGTCCTGAGTCCTGGCAAGGTGAGTAAACCAAGCCCACCCCGCTAGCAGGGGGCGCAGCGCCGCCATCAGACGACTGGGACCCTGTCCGGTTGCTCTGGAACTAGCGTACTCACATACCTGTACTGCTACCTCAGTACTGACCATGACTGAACTAATTATGCAATCTACCCAATCCTGGCGCACGACTGTAAAACATAACAAATGTAAGTCACTGAACCAAGGTGTCACGATACAAACTGTAAAAAAAAATGTTTTTCTTCCTTTCTTTGTACTTGCACTGTGTCTGATCCTGGATGTTAATGTAACAGGCCAGCTGCATGATCTGGCTGTGGTGGTGGAGGGGGGGGGGGAGAAATGGATGTATGTAGCCATGGACACACACATGGATCACACCCGGTAACCCACTGGAACATCCACTGCATCATCAAAACATTCAAACTGGTAACCACTACCCAATGTTGTGGCAAAAGGACTTGGGGGTTAACAGGGAGAGAGCCAAGCCAAAGCACAGCCAAGGTGCAAGGGCTATTGGCACTTAAGTCTTGGGAGAGCTAAGCCAGAGCACATTGTGCAAAGGTAATTGGAACAAAGGACTTGCAGACTGCAGATATACTCTGTGTAGTCACTATATAGTTGTATAAGATGCAGACTTAGTTACCTGATGTACTATCAATAAGGTTTACACTGTGTATATACTATGCTAGCACCACTAGAGGGTGCAACTGGTGGAGACCGGGGTTTCCTGCCCTGATGGCAGGGGCTGTATAAAAGGGAAGCCACCATGCGGCTGCCGCACTCTGGAGTTACGAATAAAGGACCAAGGGCACTACAACACATTGCCTCATGGAGTCATTCATAGGTACATTACTGACATAACAGAACTCACTGTTATATCATACTGTAGCATCATCACCGCATCATCGCGCCAACACTTTTCTCAATCTTCCTTGCTGCCATACTCCACCTCACAGTCAACAAGCTCCCCGCTGGAGTGGAACTAAACTACAGAACCAGTGGGAAGCTGTTGAACCTACACCGCCTCCAGGCCAGGTCCAAGATCACCCCAACCTCTCTCGTTGAGCTACAGTACGCGAACGACGCCTGCGTCTGCGCACATTCTGAGGCTGAATTCCAGGACATTATTGATGTATTTACTGAGACATATGAAAGCATGGGCCTTACGCTAATCATCCGTAAGACAAAGGTCTTCCACCAGCCTGTCCTCGCCGCACAGCACTGCCCCCCCCAGTCATCAAGATTCACGGCGTGGCCCTCGACAACGTGGACCATTTCCCATACCTCGTGAGCTTCTTATCAACAAAAGCAGACATTTGATGCGGAGATTCAACACTGCCTCCAGTGCGCCAGTGCAGCCTTCGGCCGCCTTAGGAAAAGAGTGTTCGAAGACCAGGCCCTCAAATCTACCACCAAGCTCATGGTCTACAGGGCTGTAGTAATACCCGCCCTCCTGTATGGATCTGAGGCATGGACGATGTATGGAAGTCACCTCAAGTCGCTGGAGATATATCACCAACAATGTCTCCACAAGATCCTGCAAACCCCTGGGAGGACAGGTGCACCAACATCAGTGTCCTCGTCCAGGCTAACATCCCCAGCTTTGAAACACTGACCACACTCGATCAGCTTCACTGGGCAGGCCACATAGTTCGCATGCCAGACACGAGACTCCCAAAGTAAGTGCTCTATGTGGAGCTCCTTCATGGCAAAAGAGCCAAAGGTGGGCAGAGGAAACATTACAAGGACACCCTCAAAGCTTCCCTGATAAAGTGCGACATCGCCACTGACACCTGGGAGTCCCTGGCCGGAGACCACCCTAAGTGGAGAAAGTGTATCCGGGAGGGCATTGAGCACTTCGAGTCTCAACACCGAGAGCATGAAAAGATCAAGCGCAGGCAGCGGAAGGAGCGTGTGGCAAACCAATCCCACCCACCCCTTCCCTCGGTGACTGTCTGCCCCACCTGTGACAGAGTCTGTGGCTCTCGTATTGGACTGTTCAGCCACCAAAGAACTCACTTCAGGAGTGGAGCCAAGTCTTCCTCGATTCCGAGGGACTGCCTATGATGTTGATGACATAGACTAATATGTACCTTTTATAAGGCCAATTTTCTGCATATTTCTCGCCAGGGAACACACAATTCGTCTGGCTGCAAAAGTCAGGAAAGAGGGCTGGAGATCCTTTTTGTCAGTTATCCACCCGTTTTACATTATCCCTTGATTTCCAGAAGAGGAACCAGGAAAATCATCTCTTATATGTCTAATTCCTTGGTAATGTTGGACAGTCTTGAGTTGTGACCAAACTTGGGTAATTTTAGTAGTACTAAACATGAACATTTCTTCCTGTGTATTTGTTAAATGCAACTTTTCAGTGGTTAAATGAGTTTATCCAATGAGCAGACAAGTTGTACAGACGAGGTAGTGCAAAGGTAACTGTCAAAAGTTATCATTATAGGCAGTCCTTCGGAATCGAGGAAGACTTGTTTCCACTCTAAAAATGAGTCCTTAGGTGGCTGAACAGTCCAATACGAGAACCACAGACCCGGTTACAGGTGGGACAGATAGTCATTGAGGGAAAAGGTGGGTGGGACAGGTTTGCCGCACGCTCTTTCCACTGCCTGCGCTTGATTTCTGCATGCTCTCAGCGATGAGACTTGAGTTGTTCAGCGCCCTCCCGGATGCACTTCCTCCACTTAGGGTGGTCTTTGGCCAGGGACTCCCAAGTGTCAGTGGGGATATTGCACTTTATCAGGGAGACTTTGAGGGTGTCCTTATAATGTTTCCTCTGCCCACCTTTGGCTCGTTTGCCGTGAAGGAATTCCGAGTAGAGCACTTGCTTTGGGAGTCTCATGTCTGGCATGCGAACTATATGGCCTGCCCAGCCGAGCTGATCAAGTGTGGTCAGTGCTTCAATGCTGGGGATGTTGGCCTGGTCGAGGACGCTAACATTGGTGCGTCTGTCCTCCCAGGGGATTTGTAGGATCTTGTGGAGACATCGATGGTGGTATTTCTCCAGCGACTTGAGGTGTCTAATGTACATGGTCCCTGTCTCTGAGCCATACAGGAGGGCGGGTATTACTACAGCCCTGTAGACCATGAGCTTGGTGGCAGATTTAAGGGCCTGGTCTTCAAACACTCTTTCCCTCAAGCGACCGAAGGTTGCATTGGCACACTGGAGGCAGTGTTGAATTTCGTCGTCAATGTCTGCTCTTGTTGATAAGAGGCTCCCGAGGTATGGGAAATGGTCCACATTGTCCAGGGCCACCCAGTGGACCTTGATGATGGGAGGACAGTGCTGTACAGCGAGGGCAGGCTGGAGGAGGCAAGCAGCTGGTCTTACGGATGTTTAGCATAAGGCCCATGCTTTCGTACGCCCCAGTAAATACTTTGAATATGACTTGGAGTTCAGCCTCTGAATGTGCGCAGATGCAGGCATCATCCGTGTACTGTAGCTCGATGACAGAGGTTGGGTGGTCTTGGTTCTGGCCTGGAGATGACGAAGGTTGAACAGGTTCCCACTGGTTCTGTAGGTTAGTTCCACTCCAGCGGGGAGCTTGTTGACTGTGAGGTAGAGCATGGCGGTGAGGAAGATTGAGAAGAGGGTTGGGGCGATGACGCAGCCCCGGTCCGGATGTGGATTGGTTCTGTGATGGATCCGTTGGTAAGGATCACGGCCTGCATGTAGTCGTGGAGCAGGTGGAGGATGGTGACGAACCTTTGGGGCATCTGAAAGGGAGGAGGACGCTCCATAGACCCTCGCGGTTGACAGCTTCAAAGGTCTTTGTAAGGTCGAAGAAGGCCATTACAAGGGCTGGTGCTGTTCCCTGCATTTTTCCTGCAATTGTCGCGCTGTAAAAATCATGTCCGTTGTGCCCCATAGGGGATGAAATGCGCACTGTGACTCCGGGAGGAGCTCCTCAGCCACAGGGACAAGACGGTTGAGGAGGCCTCTAGCTACGACTTTCCCAGTGGCTGATAACAGGGAGATTCCTCTGTAGTTGCCGCAGTCGGATTTGTCCCCTTTTTTAAAGATGATCATGATCACTGTATTTCTGAGATTTCCGGCATGCTCTCCTCCCTCCAGGTAAGAGAGATGAGGTCATGCATTCGCGCCAACAGTGCCTCTCCGCCATACTTCAGTGCCACCGTCAACAGTAGACAATTACTAGATCCCACTTCTAAGCCGGAATTTTACCAGCCCTGCGAGTGCGAGTGGGCAGCGGGCCCACTGTCAAAATGGCCCTGATTGACAACGGGTCGGAAGTCTGCTCTGAACCCGCCTCCTTGTCAGTTTCTCAAGTGTCAGGTCTAATTGCAGATCTGACACCAAGTGGCAGGCCAGCCAATTAAGATTGTTAAGAGGCACTTTAAAGGTAATTTAAATTAATTTTAACAGGCACTTACCATTTTACCAAGTTTTTAATGCGTTTGCCGTCCCTTGAGTTTCACGCCAGGTAAGTGTGTCAGGTACTCAGTGACTCTCGATTGCTTTGACTAGTTGTCAGCTGCAGAAGTTGTACAAAAGGTACCATTTCACAGTTGTTCACTTTCCAATCACAGACACTGAAACCTTCAGGTTTTGGAAGACAATTTTGAGCTGTTTGGAAGAGTTTGCAGTGAATTCTCTATCCACTGTCACCTCCTTGGAACAACCTCTCTCACCATTGACAGATCGCTTCAGTCATCTCAACTTCAGCTGTCATCTCATCATCATCATCATAGGCAGTTTTGGAGGATCTCTCAATATGAGCTTCAGACAGTAGTACAATGCAACAAAGCGAGTTTATTCAAGCTTGTATCACATATGCGGGAGAGGTCACTGGAGCAGTCCCAAGTGACGCTCTACCTTTACATACAATAGCCAGATCTTATATACCTTAAATTCTGCGTTACCTAATAACCCCGCCTACCTTCTAGAACATTCTATATTTCATCATTCTCTTGCTGATCAGAAAAACACAAACTCCTCTCAACTTTGTACCCACTGTTAATTTTTAGTTCCCTTCTGTTACCACATATTACCTAATGTCTAATTGTTCCTCCAATATCTGATCGTTCCTCTATTGTGCTGAGGCTTGACTTCTGTTTTCCTAACTACCAATGGCCAGTTCCTGCGCTTACTCATACTGACTTGTAATTCCTAAAAGCTATTTCTATACCTGTGCAAGCTGTGTCCTAACCTGTACCTGTTATGCTATTTTCCTTGCTTGTATGCCTTAGCATGCCATTTTAATTAGCCCTCTCCTCACTGCAGCCCCTTCAGGCAGTTCCTCCTAGGCTGCCATATATGCCAGCAGCATCGGTGCCCTTGAAAAAATCTCACCTTGGTCCTTGGAATCCCACCACAATCAGCCCCAACACCAACATCACTAAACACACCAGCATCACAAACAACAACACCAACCTTCTCCGCAATCACCTGATGCTGCAAAGGACACAGGGCATCAGCACCCGACCATATTGTTGCCTGGGATGCCAGGGATGGCCTCACCATGGCCAGATTTACTTCACTTGATGCTGTACACCCTGACTGCCACATGATGCGCCAGGTTGGCAGCACCCTACACCAGCACCATAAGGCATCCCTGAAATGCCCAAGCCATTCCTTTCACACTCATCACCATCGTGCGGTATTCCCTTGTGTCTGACCATTCACTCCAACTCACTAAGCTTCCAAATATGCACACAAAGTGCTGAAAATAAAGATTTCAATGTTTGGCAACACATTATCAGAAACTCTAATAATTTAACATTGGCTAAAACACTCAAGTGCCTACCCTTGTGTTTTGTTAGTTGGTATGCTGAATGGGAATGTGATAATATAGAGAGATAGAGAGGGATGGGTGGAGGTGCAAGGTAAGTTGATATGAGTAAGAATGTGTAGGAGTAGGGTAAGAAAGGCAGAGTGATGGGGATGTGATGAGTGGCACAGCAGAATGAGGTTGAGTGTGGCTTTGCAGTAACGATTCATGATCTACTGAGATCATTGAAAGGTTTGCCCCATTCAGCCAGTTCCTACTGAATGGGGCAAATCACTGCTTGTGCCCTCCTGTGCAATGTGCAACCAGGCTTCGTTGGTGTCTGGGGGGGTCTATTCTGCCCATTGGAAGGGAAGAGAGTCTCCCTGTGTGCTGTGACTCCCTCCATAGCATCTGGAGGGAGTCACGGGAGAGCCTCTGTGCAGTGCTTGTCTGTGTTTGTAGCACCTCAATCTGCAAAACACTGACAAAACAACTGTCAAAGAAAAGTTGGCCATGGCCCCTTTAAGGAAACCAGCTGATGATGCAGCATCAAATGACATCATCAGACCCACTTCCTGTCAATTGGCTGGCAACATCACAGAGCGGGCTTAACAAGCGCAAACTAAGGTAGATTATTGTAAGAGGGTGGGCTGGAGCCGGGAGCGCCCTCCTCACATGCCACCAATGCCAGCTGCCGCGGACTTGCCACGGTTTGCAAAATCACGGCCCTAGAATCGAACTTAAGAATTTTAACTTGGCTGCCTCAGTGGTTGAGTGGGTAAAGACATTAATATTGGTCTGGATTTTCGGGTCTTCTCCGCTCCGTTTTTCGCCCTGGAGTGACAGCAATGCCAGCAGTGAGATGTTTTGGCCGGGCGGTCAGCCTCCAGCACCCCGCAACAATCCTCAGGTTGGGTTTAGCGGCGGCGCTAAGCAGCACTGCCCGGAAGAGCTGCACCCGGCGTGCAACGCTCCTGATTGTGACACCGGTACGAGTTTTGATTCTTGAACGACCCGTTCGCCGCCTTGCATTTATCGCCTGGGAAAGCAGGCGGTCCAACGATCCAGACAGCAAATGGACCCCTAAGGTGAATATGATGGTTCCTTCTTTTAATTTTTTTGCAATTTTTGTTGTAGTGGTGCGGGCAATGTTTTGGGAATGTTTTGTGGCATTTTATTTAGGTTTCCCCACCCCCCCCCTCCCCCCCGGCGTCTCTCAGAACGCTCCCGGCCCAGCTCTTTAGCTCGGGAATTTCCCATCCTAATGCCCTAAGGAAGTGTACAATGCCTCCCTTAATGCTGCGCCCCTTGATTCAGGGCCCAGCTGCCCAAGCTTACCAACTGAGGCGCAATCTATTCTCGGACGCTAACTTTCCCGCCCCGCCGCCATTATTGCCTCTAAAACATCAAAGCCGAAAACCCAGCATTAAACCATACAGCTCAGAACGTTATGACTAAACCTGGACATTGTGTATCAACAGCAGGGTGCATCACAGCCAAGTCTGATCAACATCCACATGGGTTCAAATCACTTTGTTAGTTGATCCCAGCTGAAGTGGCCATAGGGGCACGACAATTCACCTCAGTGCCCTTGGGCCAAGAAGGGGAAAAAAATCAGCCAGAGTTCATGTAATTGATCACTCCATAGAAACCCTCTGCTGGAAATCCATCATGTGGATGTCGATTAGATGCCTCGTGCAGTCAAACAGCTGATTGGCACTCACTATTGAGGCTTCCTCATGAAACATGAATTTTTAACATGGGTGAGCACGTGGGTTTGGGGACAGCAAAAATGCGAGTGCAACGGGAAGCCAGCTCCAACCCGCCAACTTCCCCATAATTCTTTTGAGTGGGCGGCCCGTTTAAATTCCTGCGCATGCGTGGTTTTTACCACTAGACCACCATGGAGCCGGCTGCGTGGGATCTTTCTTTTTCCTTTTCCTAACACTTCTATGTGGTGCTACCCCTGTGGCTTCAGCAGAGGTAGAGGCAGACTGCTCAGAACCTTGCTCTGACTATTGAGATGCTCTTGGCCAATGTCCTCTGGGTTTTGGAGCCTGTGAGGATCCCGCCAAAGACTGCTCAACCTGCACCTGTGCAGAGGCAGTCTCGGCCATTGGGACACGAGGCAGCATGTGGGGCACTGACTGAGGGGCAAGTAACGGGGGAAAAGTGTTTTAAGCCGAAGCCCCACTTCTACTTCCCCTTTCACCATCACCCCTCTCATGGCTAGGCACTCTTCCCTGCTAGCAATGTGCTGGAGAACACTTTGCTGCCGATCAGTGTGGTGATGAAAGGCTAAGGCATCATTCATCCTTTTTAAGGTGGCATTCAGAGTGTGCAAGCCATTGGTGCAAGCCTGCATGCACTCGTGTGATTGCTGCGTTTGATATTCCTTGTTGTTGGCCATTATTTCCATGGACGAAGACAGCATCGCAAAGGCCTGTAATATCATGCCACTCGTACTTACGACGGAATCCTCCACTCTCTCTGCAATCGTGCCCAGTGCAGCTGGAAAGCCAGCCAGTACATCGCACATTCTTTGCTGCTGTTCCACGACGGCGTCCAAGGTACAGCATCTATGTCAAGCTGAGCAGAGCTTGGAGTGTCCTGCACCCTCCAACATGGACTCTCCACTGCTGTCCCTGAGTTCATCATCTGCTCTTGCTCACTTGTGAAGTGCAAGTTACCGTGTGAAACCTCAACTATCTCTCTATGTTCTCCCACCAAAGTGTGAGTATCTGCTCTGGTGCATGGCCTGCATAAACTATGTGGCAGTGCACCCTCAGAGTGAGTGAGCTCCTCTCAGGAATCGTCATCATCATAGGTGACCTGGACCACCTCATGTTGGATGCGTGAAGGCCCTGCGGGAGGTAAAACATGACTCAGCATTGTGAAGGTAAGAATGCTTGAAGTTATCATTATACACATGATCATATTTCAGTGACTGGTGGCAGCAAGTCAACATGACTTGAGTGTTGTATGCCATGTGGCTGGCTGATATTTAACTCTGCCACCAGATAGCTGGCAAAATCCCATCTCCCCATCTCCAACGGCCAGGTATACCGAGAACCTGCTGATCTACAGCATCTCTTTCAGCAGTTGTCAATTGAGAGATGATTGGAGGGCCATCTCCGATTCCCTGCCTCTCCCTGGTGTTCTTTGCAAGGAGGGAAAGAAGAGACTTATGAGTGAGAGTAATGGCATATGTTAAACAGATGGATAGAGAGCATTTGTTGAGAGTGACTATTGGAATAGGCATGACATTGCAAAAAGATGAGAGTGAGTGTCAGTAAAGGATGGATAAATGGTGATGTAAGGTGGTGCATAGACTGAGAGGGATAAGTTGGTGTGTGATGTGCTGGTGTAGGCTTCAGAAGGCAGAGTGAGGGGGTTAGGATAATATGCACATCAAGATGTATGTGAATGTCGCACTGTTCCTGCTCTGCTTAGGTAATTGAACTGATTCCAGCATTGAATCCAGGAGCGCGGCACCATCACGCCCATGTTAATTGGTCAGGAAACCCAAACCGCTCCCCCCACATCCCCGCCCCCGCTGCCAGTGCGTCCGCACATTAAAATCCAGGCCTTAGTCTTTTGTATAAGGTACCAGAGGCATCTGTACTCCGGAAAGATATCAGTGTCTTTAGTAGAGAAATGGAGAGGGAAGGTTATCTACATTATGTATTATGTGTTAAATAAAAATTCCAAATATAAAACAATGGGCTGAAAATTGCGGTCGGAGGCTTCCTTCGGACGAATGCCTCTGACCTGAAAATTTTTTTACTAAAGTATCTGTTGGTCCCCGAGGAATGTTGGATTCCAGTTGGAAGCCTTCATTCGCTGCGCAGCATACGGGAAGATGCCATCCATGTATGTAAGTCTAGATTGGAATCACGTAGGCCTGGAACACCAATAAACATCTAGTATTCTCATTGATTAGAACTGGAAGGCTGTATCCAGTGGGGTTCCAGAGGGCTCAGTGCTGGGTCCCTTGCTTTTTGTGATATATATCAATGACTTGTACTTAAATGTTGGAGGTATGATTTAAGAAGTTTGAAGATGACACTAAAATAGGCTGTGTGATTGATAATGAAGAAGAAAGCTGTGGACTGCAGGAAGATATTGACATACTAGTCAGGTGGGCAGAACAGTGGCAAATGGAATTCAATCCGGATACGTGTGAGGTAATGTATTGGGGAGGTCAAACAAGGCAAGGGAATAAACATTAAATGGTCCGACACTGAAAAGTATAGAGAAACAAAGAGACCTTGGAGTGCAGGTCCACTGATCCCTAAAGGTAGCAGGCCAGGTAGATAAGGTGGTTAAGAAGGCATATGGAATACTTGCCTTTATTAGTCAAGGCATGGAATACAAGAGCAAGGAGGTTATGCTTGAACTGTATAAAACACTGGTTAGGCCGCAGCTGGAGTACTGTTCTGGTCACCACATTACAGGAAAGATGTGATTGCACTGGAAAGGGTGCAGAGGAGATTTACAAGAATGTTGCCTGGACTCGAGAATTTTGGCTATGAGGAAAGATTGGAAATGCTGGGCCTGTTTTCTTTGGAACAGAGGATACTAAGGGGAGACCTGATTGAGGTGTATAAAATTATGAGGGGCCTGGATAGAGTAGCTAGGAAGGACGTGTTTCCCTTGGCAGAGGGGTCAACAAGTAGGGGGCATAGATTTAAAGTAATTGCGGGGAGGTTTAGAGGAGACATGAGGAGAAATTTCTTCACCCAGAGGGTGGTGGGGGTCTGGAACTCGCTGCCTGAAAGGGTGGTAGAGCCAGGAAACCTCACCACATTTAAAAGATACTTGGATGTGCACTTAAAGTGCTGTAACCTACAGGGCTACAGACCTAGCACGGGAAAGTGGGATTAGGCTGGGTAGCTCTTGGTCGGCCAGTGCAAACACGATAGGCCGAAATGGCCTCCTTCCATGCTGTAAATTTCTATGATTCTATGAATGATAACGGGAACTCTGTTTGTACGGGCTCCCAATACTATCAATGAGAATACACCCCTAAAACAAGAAACACAGCACAATAAATAAAAAAAACACCTCACATATTTAAAATTAATTGAAATTAAATGTAATTGAATGTTTTAGAAAAAAATATTCTTTGGAATTTTTTTTTAATATGTTTTAATAGAGTTAAAAATAAACTTACCTTAATGGACAGGGTTTTTAATCTAAAAATGAATAATTAAATTACATTTTTCTATGTTTTAAAAGTGTTACACTGGCAAAAATAAGCTATATGCCTGCTTTTATCAGGTGTAAAAGCTTGAAGGACATTCGCTGGGCATGAGTTGGGCAAATAGCCCAATCTCTGCCACGCGGATGTCCTTCCTGCGGGGATGCGTAGAATTTGTCTAAAGAAATGTTGACAGTTCGGTGCATGCACATCGCCCGCCGAGAACCGGCTTTTGCGAGGCCACTGTGGGTGCGGGTGCGGGTGCATTTCGTACACAACCAGCAAGGCTGCAATTTTCGCCCAATAATTATCATATATCAGTGTTTAGCCACAGCATGCCACGAGGGAATGCAATTAGCATCAAAGATGTCTTGACATTTTGAAGGAGCACAGTTTATATCAACTAATAAAACATCTTCTTGTGTCCTCTTTGCTCTATATAATTTCATTAGCATACTCGAAAAACAATGTGATCTAATTTGTCCACTTTACTCACCTGCATCCATCATTACTGTGTATCTGGCTTAAATATATCACTTGAAGTGAGGGTTATATATTTATAATTAATAATTACCATTCTAACAAAGAAATGCTAAGCACTAATAGGGGTACAACTGATTGCAGTCAAGATTTCCAGCAAGTACCAGGTGCTAAACTAGGCACTTGTTATTCAGCCTCCTTGTGACTTCCTTGACTTAAAGAGCTGGGATCCGACTATTTGGCAGCTGGTGGTGTTTTGTCACCCTACTTTATGATTTGCATAGCATTCACATTATGATCTTGCACGATGCACAGGTCAGAATTATTCACATACCATGCCTTTCTAAAGAGATACTGTCAGATCAATTCATGGTAGCTTTAAAAAAAGGATGTAGAGTTTATGTGAAATGCAAACCCACAGAATATCAATTACAAAGCATAGCAGCAGGGCATGGCACAAAATAGCAGTAAGACGAATCTGCACTTCTGCTCCTCAAAGTAACATTCTTCCGAGAACTGTCACAGAAAGGGAACACTGTCACCAAACAGCTGAGCTGTGTCATTCTCTCAGCATATCTAGAGTAGGCAACTGTATAACTGTTCAACAACTGAATAGTTAAAATATATTTTTTAATGGTTTTAATGAAAACAGATTATCAAAAATTTGTACACAAAGCATTTCTTTGATATTTTGTGTTAATCGAGGTGAGAAATATAAATTAAACAATAACAGAAAACAGTAAGAAGCTCAGCAGGTCCGGCAGCATTTGTTGCGAGGGCACAAATCAGTTGATGCTTCAGGTATAGACCCTTCCTCAGAACTGAAAGATATTGGTTCGGAATTTGCGGTCAGTGGCGAATCGACGGCGATCATCGCTGACCTCAAAGAGATCTGCCTACAAAGTCTTGCAATCTCTGTGGCCAAAACTTGAGCTTTTTCGACCTTAATTTGATTGTGGTGCTGTCAAAAGAGGATCTCCAGCATACATTAGCAGTCATGTCATCACACTGTCTAAGCAGCCAATCAGTTTGAAGAATTCTCACATACAGCAAACTAGGAAATAAAAAGCAATGATTATCTTCACTTTTTGAAAATTTTAGAGAGCGAAATAAAAATTGCAACATATACATGGGGTTAAGGGAAAAGCTGAAATATCAAACAAACTTTAACTTTTTTTTTAAGTTTTTATATTATTTTAAAAATCTGGTCATTTTTATCATTAGTGGAGAAATTTGACATTCCACAAGTATAAAGTTATTTTTTCAGGGCCAGAACAGTTGCTCAGCAGTCAATACGGTGTAAAAACTCCAGTTACACCTATTCCAACAAGGCTTAACTTTTTATAGGGTGTTTAACAGCATAATTAGAGTGGAAAAGCTTAAGTTTTCATCAGATCCACTGATTTCACAGATTGCCGGCTATGAGGAGTTCAACAGCGCAGCCAGTGTCGGAGCAGTGAATGATTGACCGCAACTTCAGGATTTCCGCGTTTTGCTGCGCATGCGCTAATTCGTGAAGTTACGGTCAGTTTCAGAGGGGTAATGACAGCAAATACCGTCATTACTACTGCAAAATCAGGGCCATTACAGATGAACGGCATTTAAAAGGGAACACAACAAGTGCAAGGGGAAGGGGAGTGCAGAAAAGCAGGTGTAGGATTTCCTGCCATACAAGTGCAAGAGATGCAAGACCTGCCCATCATCACTTCATACACCACTGTCCAGGGCCCCAAACACTCCTTCTAGGAGGGACAGCAATTTACTTGTACTTCCTCCAAACTAGAGTACAGTATTTGATGCTGAGGGGGTGGCCTTATCTACATTAGGGAAAACAAGCACAGATTAGGTGAACACTTTGCCTAACACCTCTGTTGTGTAATCCCTAGCTCCCTGTCACTTGCCACCTCAATTCTTCACCCCGCTCTCACTCTTCTGTCTTTGACCTGCTACACTCCTTCAATGAAGCTCAATGCAACCTCAAGGAACAGCACCTCCTCTTTCTATTGGGTGTTTCACAACCCTCTGGCCCTCATATTGACGTTAATAACTTCAGCTGTTAATTATAGCTCTCATTGGCTCTTAGAAAAGACAATGTGACAATGTGAAATGGGTGTGCTGGCCTTTCCAGGGATGGGGAAGGTGATTGGGTTTGTGCTAGCGATAGGGATCCCCCCTCGTCGGAACACTGTGCTGTGGCGTGGTCTGCATTCTTGCTGTCAATCTACTATTTTATACCATCAGACCCCTGGGCCACTGGAGCCTGTTCCACTTTGCTAGCTTTTTATGTTTCCCATCCTACATCAGCTTTTAACTCTTCTCATACTCGCAATCTATATATTTTATTTATTTCTTTGATGTCTCTCATTATACCTCTTGTCTTCTGCCCTTTAACCATTTCCTGAACATTAGCCAAGCACGTTACAGGTCATTCTGTCTTTTTCTGTGTGTGTGGTCATTATGTGTTCTTTTCCCCCCTTCTCCCTTTCCTCTGCTTAATTGCTTTTTAAATGCTGTCCATCTGTAATATCTTTCAGTTCTGAGAAAGGGTTTATATCTGAAACGTCAACTGATTTCTGATCTATCAACAGAGTGCGACTGACCTGTTGACTGCCTCCCAAGTTTCCTGTTTTTATTTCAGATTTCTAGCATCTGCAATATTTGCTTTTTGACGAATGTTAGTGCTGGGGAAATGGAACGCTTTCTATTTCAGGCACCCAATGCCAACATCAAGCATTCCCAGATCTGGTACAGTAAGGCCAGGTGCAAAGCTTTGTCTCCTCTGCCTCAACAACATATATCAAAAGGTATTTCTCCAGCTGTGCGCAAGATCCCCATGGCGCTGCCTTGATGCTTTCATCCTGCAGCAGTCCAAGCTCTCTGATATCTTCGGACCTACAAGCGAATTTAAAGGATAGTTGTTAGGAGACAAGGAGCTGGATTTGGGGCTTTTTGGACTTCAGGGCATTAATCATGGTGGGGTGTTACAGTTAGCGCCTGAAAATATTTTGCAGGGATGCAGAGATAGTGGATGCAGTGGTTGTAATCTACAAAAATTCCCTAGATTCTGGGGAGGTTCCAGCAGATTGGAAAACTGCAAATGTAACGCTCCTATTTAAAAAAGGAGGCAGACAAAAAGCAGGAAACTATAGACCAGTTAGCCTAGAAAATGCTGGAGTCCATTATTAAGGAAGCAGTAGTAGGACATTTAGAAAAGCATGATTCAATCAAGCAGAATCTGTCATGTATTCAACTGTCATTGTAACCTATGTATAAACTGACCTAAGTTGTACAACGTGAGAACACTGACCACTAGGTGGTGAACTTGTGGGAGACACTCCTAACCTGAACTTTCAAGTATAAAAGGGGAAGCTCCACCCACCTTCATCACTTCAGTGCTGGCTAATAAAAGTTACAGAGCAACCTTCTCTCAAGTATGGGCCTCATGTGCATTTGTACTGTATAGTAAGGGCATATCATTGGTGACGAGAAACAGGGATTTAAACCACGCGAGCATGGCCACCAGCAGCACAGACGAGAGGTACTGTGTTGGTGATGATTGGGACGATTTTATTGAGAGACTACAGCAAAGTTTCGTCACTAAGGAATGGCTGGGACAGGATTCGGCCGACAAACACAGGACTCATCTCCTGACGGTTTGTAGATCCAGAACGTACTCCCTGATGAAGTGCCTTCTAGCGCCAGAGAAGCCGGCGGACAAGACTTTTGAAGAACTCAGTAAGTTGATCGGGGAACACTTTAAACCGGCGAGCAGCATGCACATGGCGAGACACCGGTTTTACGCGCAGCGGTGGCGAGAAGGGCAAAGCGTTCCAGACTTCATGGCAGACCTCCGGCGACTGGCGAGCCTATGTAAGTTCCCAGAGGCATGCAGAGCGGAGATGCTGTGAGATTTTTTTAATGAGGGCATTGGGCACGCTGGGGTTTTTAGGAAACTGATTGAGACCAAAGACTTGACCCTGGAAACGGCGGCTTTGATAGCCAAGACATTTATCTCAGAGAAGAGAACCAGAATGATGTTTGACAAAAATCTTGGTTTAAATGCAGCAAATAGACCGGGAGTCAACATTGTTAATGCGGCACACATTTCTCAAGGCAGACAGAAGCAATTGGAAATGCCCGAGCATGTAGTTGAATCCAAAGGGGGAATTCAACAGAGACAATGGCTAGCTGAACGGTGATTCATGCCATCGCAAGGGACAATACGGCCAGTAATGGGGCCATCAACACCTGTCAATGGTGCGCTTAAGGGCAGTTACAGAGACAGTCAGAGACGATTGACTGGTAATGGACCTTTTGTTTCCAACAATGGCTCATGTTGGAGATGTGGAGGCAAACACACAACCAGAGCTTGCAGGTATCAGCAATATACCTGCAGAAACTGCAACGTCAGCAGTCACTTGGCACGTATGTGCACGAAGCCTGCAGCCAGGTTGATGTATGAGGAGGATGGGCCCGGTGTAAGCCCTATGAGGCCAAAGGGAAACTGGGGGAAATCGCTGGAAGCTGAAGTTCAGAGGAGAGAACCAGAATGAAGCCAGTTGTCGTGGTGCACATTGGTACCAACGACATAGGTAAAAAATGGGATGAGGTCCTACGAGATGAATTTAAGGAGCTAGAAGCTAAATTAAAAAGTAGGACCTCAAAAGTAGTAATCTCAGGTGGCCAAGACTGGGAATTAAACATACAGGGGTATCTGACAATTTGGAAGGATAGACAAGAAGGGAAAGGAGGTGGGGTAGCTCTGTTAATAAAGGATGATATCAGGGCAGTTGTGAGAGATGATATTGGCTCTAATGAACAAAATGTTGAATCATTGTGGGTGGAGATTAGAGATAGTAAGGGGAAAAAGTCACTGGTGGGCATGGTTTATAGGCCCCCAAATAATAACTTCACGGTGGAGCGGACAATAATCAAGGGAATAATAGAGGCATGTGAAAAAGGAATGGCAGTAATCATGGGGGATTTTAACCTACATATCGATTGGTCAAATCAAATCGCACGGGGTAGCCTGGAGGAGGAATTCATAGAATGCATACGGGATTGTTTCTTAGAACAGTATGTTACAGAACCTACAAGGGAGCAAGCTATCTTAGATCTGGTCCTGTGTAATGAGACAGGAATAATAAACGATCTCCTAGTAAAAGATCCTCTTGGAATGAGTGATCACAGTATGGTTGAATTTGTAATAAGATTGAGGGTGAGGAAGTAGTGTCTCAAATGAGCATACTTTGCTTAAACAAAGGGGACTACAGTGGGATGAGGGCAGAGTTAGCTAAAGTAGACTGGGAACACAGACTAAACGGTGGCACAATTGAGGAACAGTGGAGGACTTTTAATGAGCTCTTTCATAGTGCGCAACAAAAATATATTCCAGTGAAAAAGAAGGGTGGTAAGAGAAGAGATAACCAGCCGTGGATAACCAAGGAAATAAAGGAGAGTATCAAATTAAAAACCAATGCGTATAAGGTGGCCAAGGTTAGTGGGAAACTAGAAGATTGGGAAAATTTTAAACGACAGCTAAGTATTACTAAGAAAGCAATAAAGAAAGGAAACATAGATTACGAAAGTAAACTTGCGCAAAACATAAAAACAGAAAATAAAAGCTTTTACCGATATATAAAAAGGAAAAGAGTGACTAAAGTAAATGTTGGTCCTTTAGAAGATGAGAAGGGGGATTTAGTAATGGGAAATGTGGAAATGGCTGAGACCTTAAACAATTATTTTGCTTCGGTCTTCACAGTGGAAGACACAAAAACCATGCCAAAAATTGCTGGTCACGGGAATGTGGGAAGGGAGGACCTTGAAACAATTACTATCACTAGGGAGGTTGTGCTGGACAGGCTAATGGGACTCAAGGTAGACAAGTCCCCTGGTCCTGATGAAATGCATCCCAGGGTGTTAAAAGAGATGGCAGAAGTTATAGCAGATGCATTGGTTATAATCTACCAAAATTCTCTGGACTCTGGGGAGGTACCAGTGGATTGGAAAGCAGCTAATGTAATGCCTCTGTTTAAAAAAGGGGGCAGACAAAAGGCAGGTGACTATAGGCCAGTTAGTTTAACATCTGTAGTGGGGAAAATGCTTGAAGCTATCATTAAGGAAGAAATAGCAGGACATCTAGATAGGAATAGTGCAATCAAGCAGACGCAACATGGATTCATGAAGGGGAAATCATGTTTAACTAATTTACTGGAATTATTTGAGGATATAACGAGCATGGTGGATAGAGGTGTACGGATGGATGTGGTGGATTTAGATTTCCAAAAGGCATTCGATAAGGTGCCACACAAAAGGTTACTGCAGAAGATAAAGGTATGCGGAGTCAGCGGAAATGTATTAGCATGGATAGAGAATTGGCTGGCTAACAGAAAGCAGAGAGTCGGGATAAATGGGTCCTTTTCAAGTTGGAAATCGGTGGTTAGTGATGTGCCACAGGGATCGGTGCTGGGACCACAACTGTTTACAATATACAGAGATGACCTGGAGGAGGGGACAGAGTGTAATGCAACAAAATTTGCAGATGACACAAAGATTAGTGGGGAAGCTGGTTGTGTAGAGGGCACAGAGAGGCTGCAAAGTGATTTAGAAAGGTTAAACGAATGGGCTAATGTTTGGCAGATGGAATACAATGTCGGAAAATGTGAGGTCATCCACCTTGGAAAAAAAAAACAGTAAAAGGGAATATTATTTGAATGGGGAGAAATTACAACATGCTGCGGTGCAGAGGGACCTGGGAGTCCTTGTGCATGAATCCCAAAAAGTTAGTTTGCAGGTACAGCAGGTAATCAGGAAGGCGAATGGAATATTGGCCTTCATTGCAAGAGGGATGGAGTACAAAAGCAGGGAGGTCCTGCTGCAACTGTACAGGGTATTGGTGAGGCTGCACCTGGAGTACTGCATGCAGTTTTGGTCACCCTACTTAAGGAAGGATATACTAGCTTTGGAGGGGGTACAGAGACGATTCACTAGGCTGATTCCGGAGATGAGGGGGTTACCTTATGATGATAGATTGAGTAGACTGGGTCTTTACTCGTTGGAGTTCAGAAGGATGAGCGGTGATCTTATAGAAACATTTAAAATAATGAAAGGAAAAGACAAGATAGAGGCAGAGAGGTTGTTTCCACTAGTCGGGGAGACTAGAACGAGGGGGCACAGCCTCAAAATATGGGGGAGCCAATTTAAAACCGAGTTGAGAAGGAATTTCTTCTCCCAGAGGGTTGTGAATCTGTGGAATTCTCTGCCCAGGGAAGCAGTTGAGGCTAGTTCATTGAATGTATTCACATCACAGATAGATAAATTTTTAACCAATAAGGGAATTAAGGGGTATGGGGAACGGGCGGGTAAGTGGAGCTGAGTCCACGGCCAGATCAGCCATGATCATTTTGAATGGCGGAGCAGGCTCGAGGGGCTAGATGGCCTACTCCTGTTCCTAATTCTTATGTTCTTATGTTCTTATGAGTTCATGTGGAGCACATATACAGTTCATATACCAGGACGCCACAGATAATGATGAAAGTGCTCCTCAATGGCAACCCAGTATCAATGGAGCTAGACACGGGGGCCAGCCAGTCCCTGATGAGTATCAAACAATTCGACAAGTTGTGGGCGTCCAAGGCCAGGAGGCCAAAATTATTGTCAATTGACGCACAGCTACGGACATATACAAAGGAGATCATTCCGTGGCTAGGCAGCGCCACGGTAGTCATGACCCACGAAGATTCGGACAACAGGTTGCCACTCTGGATTGTCCTGGGGGATGGTCCCGCACTACTGGGGAGGAGTTGGCTTGCTGTCATGAACTGGAAATGGGGCGATGTCAATGCAATTTCTTCTGTGGAGCGAATATCATGCTCACAGGTCCTGGACAAATTTGACTCACTATTTCAACCCGGCATTGGCACTTTCATGGGGACCAAGGTAGTGATTCACATAAACCCGGACGCCAGGCCAGTACACCACAAGACCAGAGCGGTGCCGTACGTGTGGCGGGAAAAGATAGAAGGCGAGTTGGACCGCCTGCTGAATGAAGGCATTATCTCGCCAGTCGAATTCAGTGACTGGGCGAGCCCGATTGTCCCGGTGCTCAAGGCGGCTGGGTCGGTGAGGATATGTGGTGATTACAAGGCCAACACCAATTGGGTGTCTCTCCAAGACCAGTACCCGCTACCGAGGGCAGAGGACCTCTTTGCGACGCTATCCGGTGGCAAACTTTTTTCAAAATTGGACCTGACCTCAGCTTACATGACCCAGGAGCTGGCGAGTGAGTCGAAGAAGCTGACCACCATCACGACACACAAGGGGTTGTTTGAGTACAACAGATGTCCGTTCGGGATTCGCTCGGCCGCCGCGATCTTTCAACGAAACATGGAAAGCTTCCTCAAGTCGATTCCAAGGATGATGGTTTTTCAAGACGACATCCTCATCACGGGTTGCGATACTGAAGAACATCTCGACAACCTGGAGCAGGTGCTACGCAGACTTGACCGGGTAGGTCTGTGAATGAAAAAGGCGAAGTGCGTCTTCCTAGCTCCAGAGATAGAATTCCTGGGGATGAGGGTAGCAGCAAACGGGATCAGACCTACTGCGTCCAAAACGGAAGCAATCCAGAGAGCATCCAGACCCTGTAACACGACAGAGCTGCGTTCGTTCCTGGGTCTCCTGAACTATTTTGGTAACTTTCTTCCCAAATTGAGCACGCTGTTAGAGCCGCTACATGTGCTCCTACTCAAAGGTCACGAATGGGACTGGGGGGACAGCCAGGAAAGTGCTTTTGATAGAGCACGCAATTTGTTATGTTCCAACAATCTGTTAACGCTATATGACCCATGTAAGAAACTTGTTTTAACGTGTGATGCGTCGTCCTATGGGGTCGGGTGTGTGTTGCAGCATGTTAATGCCAAGGGTCAGTTGCAGCCGGTTGCTTATGCCTCCAGAAGTCTGTCCCAGGCAGAAAGGGGCTACGGGATGGTAGAAAAGGAAGCGCTTGCATGTGTATATGCAGTAAAAAAAAATGCACCAGTAACTGTTTGGCAGGAAATTTGAGCTGGAGACAGCTCACAAACCCCTTACGTCCCTTTTGGCCGACAACAAAGCCATAAATGCAAATGCATCAGCCCGCATACAAAGGTGGGCACTCACGTTAACCGCCTATGACTATACAATTCGGCATAGACCGGGCACTGAAAATTGCGCCGATGCACTCAGCAGGCTTCCACTAGCCACCACCGAGGGTGAGATGGTCATGGCTGTTGAAGCTTTCGAAAGTGGAGGCTCACCCGTGACAGCCCGTTAGACCTAAGTCTGGACAAATAGAGACCCGCTACTGTCTTTAGTCAAGAAATGTGTCCTGAATGGGGACTGGGCAGCCACATACGGGGCATGCCATGAGGAATTTAAATCATTCCACCGGCGCAGGGATGAACTCTCGCTTCAGGCCGATTGCCTACTGTGGGGAAACTGAGTAGTCATGCCCCAGATGAGGAGAGAGGCGTTTATCCGAGAACTCCACAATGAGTACCCGGGCATTGTCACAATGAAGGCAATTGCCAGGTCACACATTTGAAGGCCAGGGATAGATGCAGACCTGGAACTTTGTGTTCACAGGTGCAACACGTGTGCCCAGCTGGGCAATGCGCCCAGGGAAGCCCCCCTTAGCCCCTGGCCATGGCCTGCTAAGCCATGGTCACGCATCCATGTGGACTACACAGGTCCTTTCATGGGAAAAATGTTTTTGGTTGTAGTAGACGCCTACTCCAAATGGATCAAGTGTGACATTCTCAATTCAAGCACAGCCTCTGCCACGGTCGAAAGTCTACGGGCAATATTCGCCACCTATGGTCTACCAGACGTCTTGGTCAGCGACAATGGCCCGTGCTTTTGAATTCCAGGACATCATGGCAGGAAATGGTATCAACCATGTCAGAATGGCACCGTTCAAGCCGGCCTCAAATGGCCAGGTGGAACGAGCAGTGCAGATAATCAAACAGGGGATGCTCAGAATCTAAGGGGGTTCCCTACAAAGCTGTTTATCACGCCTCCTGTTGGTCAATAGATCCCGACCACATTCGCTCACAGGGGTTCCACCCGCAGAGCTGCTAATGAAAAGGACGCTCAAAACCAGGTTATCCCTGATACACCCCACCATGAAAGAAATTGTTGAGAGCAGGCGCCGGTCACAGTGTGACTACCATGATGGGAATGCGAGGGTGCGATGTATTGATGTCAATGACCCTGTCTTTGTCCTCAACTACGCTGCAGGGCCCAAATGGCTTGCAGGCACTGTGATTGCTAAAGAGGGGAATAGGATTCTGGTAGTTAAACTTACCAATGGGCAAATCTGCCGCAAACATGTGGATCAAACAAAAAGGAGGTTCAGCAACCCCATAGAAGAAGCAGAGGAAGTACATGATGTACAGTTCACTCCACCACAGGTGACTGAACACCAGAACCAAGTGGAGGAGAGCCCAGTCACTGTGGGCAGTCCGGACAGGCCTGAGGCACCACAAACAGCAGACACTTGGGCCAGCGCCCAACAACCGAAGCCCCAACTCAGGCGCTCTACAAGGGAGCGTAAACCACCAGAGAGCCTTAACCTTTGATCCCAATAAAACTTTATGGGGGAGGTGATGTCATGTATTCAACTGTCATTGTAACCCAGGTATAAACTGACCTAAGTTGTACACCGTGAGAACACTGACCACTAGGTGGTGAACTTGTGGGAGACACTCCTAACCTGGACTTTCAGGTATAAAAGAGGAAGCACCACCCACCTTCTTCACTTCAGTGCTGGCTAATAAAGGTTACTGGTCACAGAGTGACCTTCTCTCAAGTATGGGCCTCGTGTGAATTTGTACTGTTTGGTAAGGACATATCAAAGTCAACATGGTTTTATGAAAGGGAAATTATGTTTGACAAATTTGCTGGAGTTCTTTGAGGATGTAATGAGCAGGGTGGATAAGGGGGAACTAATGGATGTGGTGTATTTGGATTTCCAGAAGGCATTCGATAAGGTGCCATATAAGTGGTTACTGCACAAGATAAAAGCTCATGGGGCTGGGGATAATATATTAGCATGGATAGAGGATTGGCTAACTAACAGAAAACAGATTGTCGGGACAAATGGGTCATTTTCAGGTTGGCAAACAGTGACTAGTGGGGTGCCACAGGGATCGGTGCTGGGTCCTCAACTATTTACAATCTATAGTAATGTAATGTAGCCAAGTTTGCTGATGATACAAAGATGGGTGGGAAAGCAAATTGTGAGGAGGTCACAAACAATCTGCAAAGGGATATAGACAGGCTAAGTGAGTGGGCAAAAATTTGGCAGGTGGAATATAATGTGGTAAAATGTGAGATTATCCACTTTGGCAGAAATAATAATAGAAAAACAAATTATAATTTAAATGGAGAAAAATTACAAAGTGCTACAATACAGAGAGACCTTGTGCATGAAACACAAAAAGTTAGTATGCAGGTATAGCAAATAATCAGGAAGGCAAATGGAATGTTGGCCTTTATTGCAAGGGGGATAGAGTATAAAAGCAGAGAAGTCCTGCTACAACTATACATGGTATTGGTGAGGCCACACCTGGAGCACTGCATACAGTTTTGGTCTCTGTATTTAAGGAAGGATATACTTGCATTGGAGGCTGTTCAGAGAAGGTTTACTCGGTTGATACCGGAGATGAAGGGGTTGACTTATGAGAATAGGTTGAATTATACACATTGGAGTTCAGAAGAATGAGAGGTGATCTTATCGAAACATATAAGCTAATGAAGGGGCTCGACAAGGTGGATGCAGAGAGGATATTTCCACTCAGGGGAAACTAAAACTCGGGGACATAGTCTTAGAATAAGGGGCCGCGCATTTAAAACTAAACTGAGGAGAAATTTCTTCTCGAGGAGGGTTTTAAATCTGTGGAATTCTCTGCCCAGAGAGCTGTGGAGGCCGGGTCATTGAATATATTTAAGGCAGGGATAGACAGATTTTTGAGTGATAAGGGAGTAAAGGGTTATGGGGAGCAGGCAGAGAAGTGGAGCTGAATCCATGATCAGATCAGCCATGATCTTATTAAATGGGGGAGCAGGGTCGAGGGGCAAAATGGCCTATTCCTGCTCCTATTTCTTATGTTCTTAAATGAGCCGAAAATCCAGCCCAAGGGATGCCCACTTCAAGCTTGGCTGATGACATCCATCAGAAACCCGACCAATGAAGCGCAACAGCGCTATACTGAATGCCATATGGCCGCCAGATATGTCATCAAACAAGCCATCGGCATGCTGAAGGTGTACTTCAGGTGCCTAGACAGATCTGGAGGTACCCTTCAGTACGCTCCAACCAGGTGTAGGGGTTTTTCCTTCTACGGTTGCTGGTGACCAGGCGCAACCTTCAGACTATGGTGATTTGAGTTGCTATCACCAGTGGACCTTTTCTTTTTCCTGCTTATATCCAATTACAGCTTAGTGATACCACCAATATGACTGAGGCTGCTTATATCCAATTACAGCTTAGTGATATGTTTGATACCACCAATATGCCTGAGGCTGCTTATATCCAATTACAGCTTAGTGATATGCTTGATACCACCAATATGTCTACGGCTGCTTATATCCAATTACAGCTTAGTGATATGTTTGATACCACCAATATGACTGAGGCTGCTTATATCCAATTACAGCTTAGTGATATGTTTGATACCACCAATATGTCTGCGGCCGCTTATATCCAATCGCAACCGTGACATTTTTGAGGTGTCCTGTACCCCTATCTGGTTCTGACCTCAGAATTTAGATGGATAGTGAGCTTCGCACAAGAAAACACTCAGAGATGCAAAAGACAAGAAATGTTCCTGGAAAATTCAGGTAAGTCCTACTTTATTAAAGCCCAGTTGAGCGTTTAAACAAGATTACATTGCTAAAACAACACAAAAGCTAATATACACGTGTATATTTGGTACGAGCCCCCAAAGTGTGGACCAAGTGAATACAAGGTCGACGCACTGGCTTATTGAACCACCTTGAACTAAGAAAGGTTCTCTGGGAGGAACGGACACATCGAAAGTTTTATACAAGTTTAAAATCCTTACACCCACTCTATCACCCACCCCCTCCTTTACACCTAACTAGCCTAAGCTGTCAGTTGGGAAAAGACTCCAGGGTGATACTTTTTACAGGTATAGTAGGTCCCACCTTAAATCGGGCTTCTCCAGTCGTCCTCAGAGGTTTTATCTGCTGCGAGGCTGAGTCCCTCTCTCTTCCTTCGAGGTGTCGTCAGGTCTCTGTCTCTGTCTGAGTGTGTCTCCTTCCGAGTGCGTGTCTTTCTTGTGTGCGTCTCCTTCTTCGCCTGTGTGTCCTTCTTGCTCTTGCCTTTATATCCGGTTCAGTTCCGGCCCCTTTTGCGCCCAAACTGAATCAATGTCTCATTGTTTGAGTCGAGGTGGGGATGAGGTGTTAAATGTAAAGCATTGTTTCTTGTGCACCTCGGTGCCTAATCGTCTGGCTGGCTATTGTGTCAGGGCCGGGATGTACTGAGGTGTAAGGCTTTCCCATTGTCTTTATGTACATGGGTAATGGGCTGGTAATAGGCCCATCTCCTTGATTAGATCCAGGTAAGCTGTTCTTTACAAAATGGGCCGGGTATTCCCCATTGGTCGACGATTTCTCTGCTTCTGGCCCGGCTCGATTCACTGATTGGCCGGCCCAAGATGCACTTTCCCGGGATTGGCAGCTTCTCAGCCTGCCTGTGGCCCTCGAATTCACAAAGAGTCTGGCCACAGGCATCCTTCCCAGCCTGCCTTTCTTCCTGTGGCTTGCCTTGGCCAAAGTTCGATTAGAGGATGATCCCATGCTCTGTTTCCTTGTTACCGGGTGCCCTTTTTTTTATAGTGTCGCACTGGATTTTCGACCCTTACACTCTCCCATCTTGACACATCCGGAAATAAACAGAATGTGTCAAAGGACTGTAAGAAAATCCTAGGGTCTGCCAAGTGTCAGCCTTCCCCAATAATTATCTTCGACTATGGGCCCGCTTACTCCCAGGTGCACAAACAACATTCTTACTATGTACATTAACCCCGCTTTCTTGCAGGTAAATTACAAAACAGGTACCTCTTTGTCTTAGTTACATAGAGCTTTCAACCCAAAATTACACTATCTCACGTGGTTCTTGCGCTTCTTGTGCCATGTTTCAAAACAGTACAACACACCAACACACATAGTTACTGCACAGAGAATATCCATGGTATACGAGTCCATGATGTGCCTCATGTGACAGGGTTGGTCCGTCTCCGGGTGCGACGTCTCGGGATGTTACGGCAGCCAGAGTGTCCTTCTTTGTTTCTGAAAAAGGGATAACACCTGGAAACAAAGGGCATTCTTAATGATCAGACGAGGCTGTCTTGCTGCTGTCTCTGGAACATTACGGAATAGCCCTGTGCCCTCTGAGCCTACCTAGATTTACAAGCACTGGCCAGAAGGTACAGGACAATAAATTAACTGTGCAATAACCTGTGCATGGGAGGCCATACGGAGCCAAACAGGGATGTCCACCCGGGTACCCCAGTCCCACCTTGCTGGTGACTGTATGTTTGCAATCTCGAGGGCTATACTCTTTGTCCTTTGTTCCAGGGTGTAATAATGTTTTTGGCTGAGTTCCACTGCCTTCAACAAGGCGGTGAGCTTCTCAGGGAGTAATGATATAGGATAACCAAAACGGACAGCGTACTTCTGCAGGTCACTCGCGTTGTATTGTACCGTGAGGTGAACATAAGAACATAAGAACGTAAGAATTAGGAACAGGAGTAGGCCATCTAGCCCCTCGAGCCTGCTCCGCCATTCAAAAAGATCATGGCTGATCTGAACTGTGGAGGGTTCTGGGATTGGAATGATCCTTTTCTGGGCCACTTGAACTTCCGCCCTGGGTTTAAAGCAAAAACTGCTGTCCGGAATATCACACCACTCACTCGGGTCGTGTCTATACCGGTGGGCAGTCGTGGCGACACAATATGTCCCACTACCTACATATGCTATCTGTGGAGGTACATGGCCAGGTGCTATCACCTCCATTGTGCAATTTATAGGTTCTGCCCCAGCAGTGCTAAACCCGCACTGTGGCCTCCCGAAGGCGTTCAAGTGCTGGGGACACAGGATGACCTGTGCTCCCCGGCTACGGCAATCAGCTAAGTCTGTCCCTGTCATGGCACATTCCCACATAATGACATAGGGTGGGACCGTTGCGAAATGGACGTGCACCGTCTCTCAAATGACTCCTATGTTTTCCACACAGTACAGGGGTGCTGGTTTGGCAGATGGCCCCATGACTGGCATCCGCACGACTATGCCCATGATGGTGTGGTTAGATTTCCCGCAGTCAACCGGGACAGGGAAGGCCTCGGAGTTGACAGGGGCTGAGGGTGCTGCTATAGGGGTGTAGTGCCTCCAGGTACTGATCCAGGAGGGGACCCGACCTTGCCTAAGATCCTCCAAGTTACTCTGTCCCTTTTCCAGCAACCAGGCCCCGTAGAGTACACACACCTCATTCTGCGCAGCTTGATTGGAGGCCAGCCGGTCCTCCCTGATCAGGGCGTTTATGGTTCGGGCATGATTCTCTATCTGGGTAATGATTTCTTTAAGGTGTACCGTCATAGCTACCCCCTCATGCAGTGAGGAATCCAATACGTGGTTCTCCTTGCCAAGGATGCTGTGCAGCTGTGATTTTAACCCGTTAATCTGTCGGGCCAGCTGTACATCGTCCAGGCTGTTCATGACAGAGGCCCCAGTGTTGATCCCCGTAAAAACGTCGTTCATCACACCCCTGCGTTGCCTGCCTCGTTCGGTGCTGTCTTCCTGCCTATACTAGTCTGCTACATTGATGTCCCCAAAGTCCAGCTCGTAAAAGCTCCTGAACATTTCTTTCAGCAGAACTTGATACAACAACTCGGTTTCTCTGGGGCAGAAAGCAGGTAGGTGAACTTCTGTCAGGTTTAGAATTCCTGAAGCAACTGCATAATGTACTCCCTGGTATACTAACTTATCTGTCGGTACTAACACTAACCCATTCCCATGTCCCCTAGTGGTGGATGGACATCCATAACTGTCAATGGGCTTGGACGTGGGCAGGGGTTTCTTCACCTGAGCCAGCAGCTCGGTGGTGTTGACCGGTATCGGGAAGCGAGGGAGCATACAGTCTTCCCTGCTGCGATGCCATTCCATCCCCTTCCCCGAGTCCTTCCACCATCGGGCAAAAGCAATTGACAGCCCAGCTGGGCATATTCGGGCTGGCCCCCATAAGCAGGTATAGATCCCCTGATCATAGGCCCACCATTTCTTCCAACACACAGTGACCTCCCCGGTGACCCCATGATCGTTCGGTAGGTGTCATTGCTCAGACGTTCTTGATCCAACCCAACTACGAGGTTAAATTGCGCTCTAAAAGGAAATGAACTTGCATCATAGGACAATTAACTATTTGTCCTTGATGTCTGCGCTCAGTTTCCTGAGTCACCACCAGCGTCCCAAAGGTATGTCCCCAACATACGTTAAACACACTCCCCTTCCCTCTGTCACCTTAACCCGGGACGTGGCCATCTCGATTTCGGGGCAAGGGATGGAGGCCTTCCCATAGGTAAAACTCTCGTGGCTCGAATACCGGGTGAAATTTGAACTCAACCACCCCGGCCATCTCCCCTTGTAGAAGTAGGTGGCCTGGCCTTCTGCCTCCATGATCCCTTCTCCCGTGGTCATGATTGACGCCCTGCCCCCGGAGCACCCGTATGTCAAAGACATCTCGATGTCGAGTTTCTGTCCGGTGCAGGTCCCCAGGTAGGTAAATAACATCGCGACGGTCCGGAGCATCTTCTGGAACACAAGATTGTACACAGTCTTGCCTAAGACTTCTTCAGGCTTGACTAGAGTAACATCACAAAATAAAAACACCATCACCTCACTTTTAAAATCTCCCTAAACTATATACAGAACACCGAGCTATATACAATGCCACCCGTCTCCGGGTGGCCAGGTCAGTCTCTGATACTGACTTGGCTTGGTTGGCCATCTTGCTGACCTTGCCCCAGGAGCCGGACTGCCCCCTGTTGTAGGGCTTGCAGGAGGATTTCTTTTAAGTGTCCTGCTTCAATTTCTGTGGGCCCTTCGGTGTCTGGGATCTTTCCCGGGTATTTCGGTGGTGTCCCTTTTACCGCACAGAGTCTGCCACTCTTGTGCTTCTTTTCTTGTCTGACTCTGGGACGGGCGGGAAGGTATACGGGGGACCAAGGCATTCTAGGCTGCCTCACTCTGGAACTACGCCTAACCAGGGGCGCGGAGTCCCATGTTATGGGCTGCACCCCTTGGTCCTCCCACTGGTCTATCCCTTCCTCTATCTGCCCTGTCGTTATACTGCACAGGATTCCCTTCTCCTGTGCTAAGTCCCCTTCCTGCCTATCAGGCTGTGCCACTTCACTCTGCTGTGTGATGGTCTTACTGTGGCAGTGGACTATTCCGGGTTGTGGGGCTTCAGGGCCGGGGTTGACCTCTGTTACAGCCTCCACATCCACTGGAATGTCCTCTGTCTCTTGTGAGGTTTCTTTACCTGTGGGAACCTTCCCTTTTCCTGCCCTAGTAGGGTTGAACCGCTTGCATTGGTTTATGTGGTACCACTTTACCCGGCGGGGTAATTGAACCGCATAAATCATAGGGCTTACCTTCTCCACTATACTGTAGGGCCCCATGTACAGTGGCTCGAACACCCCCACCCTGGCGAAGTTGCGGACCATAACCTGGTCGCCTATTTCCCAGTCGTGGTAGCTGCGGGGCTCCAGCAGCAGCTTGTTGCTAAAGTGTTGCTTTCCCATGTTGGTGGCTGCCTGCCAGTGAATCTGCTGCAGCTGTTCCAGCAGATTCCTAGCAAAATGGTCCCGGTTAGCTTCCCGAAGTTGCCCTTCTGTGAGGCTAGGTGTACTGGGGTTCTCATGGGCCGCCCGGTCATTATTTTGTGGGGCGAATACCCTGTGCTTTTGGACTGACCGGCCCGGATACTCATGAGGACTAGGGGCAGGACCTCTACCCATCGATTGGGGAAATTCCCTGTCTCCTTGCAGAGCCTTTCTTTTATGGTGCGGTTGAGGCGTTCTACAGGGCCTGAGGACTGGGGGTTGTAAGCCACATGCCACCGTGCTTTAATCCCCAGTACCTTTAAGGTAGCCTGCATCACCCGGCCGGTGAAGTGACTTCCCCGGTCAGACTCCACAAACTGTGGCAGACCCCGTCTTGAGAATACTTCCCGGACTAGGATCTTAGCCGTCCCCCATGCAGTAGCTGTTCGGCAAGGGAAGGCTTCCACCCACTTGGAAAACACATCCACCAGGACAAGGCAATATTTATAACCTCCCTGGGTGGTTGGTAGGGGCCCTATAATGTCGATTTGGATCGACTGCCATGGTCCCTCGATCTGCTTGATGTGCCCCATAGGTGCCTTCCTTTTCTGGGGGTCTGGGTTGTTGGCTGCACACACCAGACAGGTTGCGCAGAAATCACGGACGTCATTCCGGAGCTCTGGCCATCATGCTGCCTGTTCCTCCTTCTGCCAGGTGGACTCTGGCCCGGGGTGTTCCGCACCTGGACCCTCATGGGCCAGTTGTAGGAACTCCCGCTGGTGTTGTGCTGGAACCACCCACTTATCCCCTTTGAACAGCATCCCTTCCTTGACAGCTATATCTGCGGCACTGTATAGGCTCTCTGCCTTTCCTCCACTTAGGATGGTTGCTATGGCAGCCTTGAGGACTGGGTCCTGCGCCTGAACCGTTCTCAGGTCCAGGGCCATTGCTACCCCTGCACTTCCTTGTTTCCCTGGCTTGCCTCTAGCTGCTATCACCCTGCCTTTCTCATACGGGTCCCAGAAGCGACCTGTCTTGGCTCCTTCTCTGGCCAGGAGGTCCGCCGCTGGTTACCCTCTGCCCTGGGCTCTGTCTTAGAATGTGCCTTAACCTTGTGGATGTAGACGTCCCTATTGTTCCCTAGGTCTGCCACTGTCCTTACTAGCAGGGGCTTGGTTACCAGGGGCTTCTCATCTGCGGATGTGTACCCCCTGCGTGACCAAATAGCCAGATACTCTGTACACGAGTTGCAAGTAAACATACTGTCCGAACAAATCGTGTACGGGGTGGGGAATTCCTCGGGGTGAGTCACCACGTACATCACCACCGACAGTTCAGCCTGCTGGGCGCTCAGGGTGCTGGGGAGTTTAAGCGCCAAGGCTATGCCTGCCTTCGGGTCCCAAACTCCGCAACCCGTGAGTCTTGTACCCGCGGACACTGAACTGGATCCATCGACGTAGATCTCGCGGCCTGTGGGATGTACCCCTGCCTGAAATCCAAAGTCGGTGTCCCAAACCCCTTCTACTGAGCATCTGTGTGGCTCCTCTGCATATATGAAGTTAGCTGCGAGCCTGGGCTCACAGAGGCCCCTGACCCTGATGGCTATTTGGGAGAGGAGGAGGGTCCAGCGAGTGATCCTGGCACTGCTGACTGTTCCATCCTTTATTCTCCCATCTAACAACATCTGGTCGGGGTGTGATGGGTGAGAAGTGTGATAGGGGATACTCCTGTGAAATCCTGTGCTCTTTTCACAGCCCAGTGAGTGGCTAACAGATGCCTTTCACAGTTGGAGTACCCCTTCTCCACCTCTGCAAGGACTCTAGAGGAGTACACCACTGGTCTCAGCTATCCGTGCCTTTCCTGTAAAAGACTGTCCCCACTGTCTGCTACTTCTAAATAGAAATCCTTTCCCCCATCAATAGCCTTCTGCAGGTTCTGTTTCAACTGAAGAAATGCAGCTTGGCAGCCTTGGTCCCACTCCCACTCGACCCCTTTGTGTAGGAGCCTGAGTAGAGGGGCTGCAGTTGCTGCATAATCTTCTATGAAATCTCTGCAGTAGCCTGTGATCCCTAAAAAAGATCTGACTCCAGATACGGCGGTCGGTACTGGGAGTTCCTGCACGGCTTGCCTTCGGGCCTCATCTGTACCTCGTTCCCCTGCTCTGAGTGTTGGACCCAGGAATTTTACTTCCTTTAACCCTATCTGGGCCTTCTTGGGGTTGACCTTAAAACCCCCCTCCTTAAGCACAACCAACAGTTCTGCCAGCAGGGGACCATGGTCTTTACTGTTGTCAGTAAAAAGGAGCAGGTCGTCCACATACTGCACCAACTGTTGCGGCTGGCTGAAGCTCTTTAAACAGTTCACCACACACTGGTGGAAGATGCTTGAACTGTTGTGAAATCCCTGAGGGAGACAGCTCCAAGTATATTGCTGTTCCTTGAAGGTGAACGCAAACTTATATTGATCTTCTCTCCTTACAGGGATAGACCAGAAGCCGTTGGAGATATCCAGCACTGAAAAGGTAGTGGCAGACGCAGGGATTTCCCTGATCAGGTCTGCCACTGCGGCTACTGTGGGAGCACAAGCCGGGATGTTTTTATTGAGCACCCGCTAGTCCACAGTAGCTCTCCACGAGTTGTCCGGTTTTCTGACCAGCCACAGGGGAGAGTTCACGTGCGTGGCTATGGGTCTCAACACACCCTGCTCCACCAGTGAGCTCAGTGCTACCTCCAAGTCGACTTCTGCCTCTCTCGGGAAGCTATACTGCCTCTGAGGACAGGACATGGGATCCCCATTTACCCAGACTTCGACTCCGGTGACTCTCCCACAATCGTGTTTGTGGGTGGCAAATGCTGCGAGACTGGCTTGCACATAGGCCCTGTACTCGGCCGGGGTGTTCCTGACCAGAAGCTCCAAATCGTAACCCCCTTTCGGCTTCACAGTACATAGGGTCCCTTTGTCCTGCACTTTCTCAATAATCATAATGTTATTCTCTCCCGGATCTACTGTTCCCCATAAACAGTGATTTCATAAATCCACCAGAATTTGGTGGGCTTTTACAAAATCTGCCCCTTGTATCCCCTTGTTAGCCTGCTCCCATCGCATTAGGACACACTTCCACTTGGTTGTAAGTGCTCCCAACTTGAGGGTCAATGGGATTGAGACGTACCCTGCCCTCTCGTCTCCTGTGAAGCCGACCAGATCGTAGGGTACATCGTTAGACAGGTGTGAGGAGGCCGGGTCCTCTGTGTGGACAAGGGTGCTTGAAGCCCCCGTGTCCAACAGGTAATTACCCTGGCTCTCCGCCACCTCTATCTTTACCCACGGTCTTCCCCACGAGTCGTAGTCCAGCGGACACAGGTAGGCGGGCTTGGTGGGGCCTAGTCACAGCTTCTGCTGTAGGGGAGCTGTTGGGATCTCCCTGCCGGAACCTGCCAGCAGCTGCCTGAGGGTTTCCACCACAGTCTCGAATGCTGCGGTGGCCCCGGGTTTCTTGCCACCTGGGTTCCCCTCCTGGGGTGTTTTCACTTCCTTGGTGCGGTACGGGTTGGTCCGGCAGTTGTTGCGGAAATGGCCCGGCTTGCCGCACCCATAACATAACCCCCTCTTATCAGAAGGATATCCCCCTTCCTGATGCCACTCTTTCTTGGGGGTTTGGTTGGGTTGCACCGTGTGCACCTGACCCTTTATGGGTTTTTCAGGCTTCTCCTCCTCCTCCATCCGCCGTGTGGCGGTCAGTCTGCCTATCATGATGTCCTCTGTGAGGTTGAGGTCTGCGGGGGTAAACCAGAGGTCTGCCCTTTCCTTTACGCTGGGCAGGCTGTTCGTGATTATGGTGCGAAACCAGGCCTCCCTCTGCTCTACCGTGAGATTAGCCCTGTCGAACAGGCCCCCGCAGGCTGCGCTATACACCAGCCACAGCCTGTCCACATAGATCTGTGGGGCCTCTCCGGTTAGCTGACGGGTCTTTGCTATCCTTTCGAAAGGGCTTCCCTCGTTCCACCCCATGGCTTCCAGGATGGCCCTTTTCAGAGCCTCCAAGGTACAGTGTCCCCCTCAACAAACAGGGGGAAGAGCCTGATAGATTCTTCCATCTATTGAGAATAGGAGCACTTTAACCGCTTCTGCATTATCGCAGGCATTGAGGTCTACTGCCTGCGCTACTTCCAGGAAATGGGCGTACGGGTCTCCTTGCCTAGTCAGCTTGGGGATGTGCGATACCATAGCCTTTAGGGCTTGCACCCCATGCGGGATAATAAACTCGCTGTCGAGCGGTCCCTGGGGTTGCACACCCTGTGGGGGGCTGTACTTTCTCTGCACAGCCGGGCACATTGGTCCCGCTGCGGATGTTACTACTGGCTCCCCTTGTTCTTCAGCCGTGATCAAACTGACAGACTCGACCCTTTCTACGGGTGTCCCATACCCCTTTGGCTGGGTCGGCTCCACCTGGCCGGCCCCATGCCCTTTTGGCTGGACCGATTCTCCCTGGCCGGTCCCATGCCCTGTGGGCTTCTTGGACTGCACCCTCTGTACCTACCGGCGCCTCGGGAGGTGGTCGACTGACTTCTGCCATCGGATCCTCCTACACTCCCCATTCATTGGTAGCCCCCCTGGGCCCCAGCAGACACACTGTCCCCTTTACCTGGGACAGAGCCTGGAGGAGGGATTGGATCCGTTTCTGGCAGGGCGCACGATCTGCCTTCTCACGGCTGATTTCCGTGTTGACTTTATAGGCAACACGCAAATCCTCTAGCTGGCCCTGCAATTCTTGTACTTGCTTTGCATAGGTTATACTTTGTTCCCTATGTTTCTGCTCCACAGCCCAAGACACTGTAACCTGACTCTGCAGGTACTCCTGATAGTTGCGGAACGTTTCCTCTAACTGTGCCCTTCTATTCCTTTCCTCTATTAACTCTTCTGTGACCTTAGTACCCGCTGCACTGCTGGCTGCTGAGGTTGTTACTGCTTCTTTGAGTTCATCCTGTAACCTCCCTACCTGGAGGTCTAGCTCGCTAGCCTGCCTTGTCAAGCAGATTAGCCAGATTGCCTTCTCTATATTCTTTCTATAGGTTGGGCCCGCAGTCCACTGGGCCGCCGCGTCTGCCGGACACAGCGCCCTTGTCAGGCTCTGAACCCAAGCCTTAGAAAAATTAACTTGAGAAAACATATAATCTTTAATTCTTTCCTCCATTTTGGAATGTTCCAGGATCACCTTCTCTGAGGGGGTCAGCTCATTTTCCCACTGAGGTCCCATCTGGGGTGCCATTAGTTGTAGGGGTTTTTCCTTCTACGGTTGCTGGTGACCGGGCGCAACCTTCACAGACTATGGTGATTTGAGTTGCTATCACCAGTGGACGTTTTCTTTTTCCTGCTTATACCCAATTACAGCTTAGTGATATGTTTGATACCACCAATATGTCTGCGGCCGCTTATATCCAATCGCAACCGTGACATTTTTGAGGTGTCCTGTACCCCTATCTAGTTCTGGCCTCAGAATTTAGATGGATAGTGAGCTTCGCACAAGAAAACACTCAGAGATGCAAAAGACAAGAAATGTTCCTGGAAAAATCAGGTAAGTCCTACTTTATTAAAACCCAGGTGAGATTTTAAACAAAGTTACATTGCTAAAACAACACAAAGGCTACTATACACATGTATATTTGGTACGAGCCCCCAAAGTGTGGACCAAGTGAAATACAAGGTCGACGCACTGGCTTGTTGAACCACCCTGAACTAAGAAAAGGTCTCTGGGAGGAACGGACACATCGAAAGTTTTATACAAGTTTAAAATCCTTACACCCACTCTATCACCCACCCCCTCCTTTACACCTAACTAGCCTAAGCTGTCAGTTGGGAAAAGACTCCAGGGTGATACTCACAGTTTCCCTTTTGACAGGTAAAGTGGGTCCCACCTTAAATCGGGCTTCTCCAGTCGCCCTCGGAGGCTTTATCTGCTGCGAGGCTGAGTCCCTCTCTCTTCCTTCGAGGTGTCGTCAAGTCTCTGTCTCTGTCTGAGTGTGTCTCCTTCCGAGTGTGTGTCCTTCTTGTGTGCGTCTCCTTCTTCGCCTGTGTGTCCTTCTTGCTCTTGCCTTTATATCCGGTTCAGTTCCGGCCCCTTTTGCGCCCAAACTGAATCAATGTCTCATTGTTTGAGTCGAGGTGGGGATGAGGTGTTAAATGTAAAGCATTGTTTCTTGTGCACCTCGGTGCCTAATCGTCTGGCTGGCTATTGTGTCAGGGCCGGGATGTACTGAGGTGTGAGGCTTTCCCATTGTCTTTATGTACATGGGTAATGGGCTGGTAATAGGCCCATCTCCTTGATTAGATCCAGGTAAACTGTTCTTTACAAAATGGGCCGGGTATTCCCCATTGGTCGACGATTTCTCTGCTTCTGGCCCGGCTCGATTCACTGATTGGCCGGCCCAAGATGCACTTTCCCGGGATTGGCAGCTTCTCAGCCTGCCTGTGGCCCTCGAATTCACAAAGAGTCTGGCCACAGGCATCCTTCCCAGCCTGCCTTTCTTCCTGTGGCTTGCCTTGGCCAAAGTTCGATTAGAGGATGATCCCATGCTCTGTTTCCTTGTTACCGGGTGCCCTTTTTTTTATAGTGTCGCACTGGATTTTCGACTCTTACACAGGGTGTCCAGAATAGTCGTGGTTTGCTGCACTCTGCACAACGGTGAGGAAGAAGGTGAAGAGCTCAGATCATCCTCAGATGATTTGGAGAGGGAGGAGGAGGAAGGTGATGATGGCAATGCACCCCAAGCTGCTCACATTGCTAGCTGGGATGTCAGGGTTGTCTTTATTAATGCAAGGTTCAGTTAGATTGCTCCAGTGGACCAATATCACAAGCACATGCAATAACCACTTTTCCTGCCCCCACTCCCCAATGCCACTGACATAAAGCAGTCCTGCAAACAACCGACCATTCCTTGAACATCCCCCCATTGGTTCCTATCAATTCATGTCTTCACATTCATTATCAAATAAGTTAAAAAGCAACTTACCACCAAACACCCAAGGATGAACAAGATGAGAAAGTGGGGAAATATAATAAAATTTATGTGGCCTAACTAAAGAACAGAAACATAACTACACAACATTTTCTCGTGCACCCATGTGTATACTGTAGTCCAACTACAAAGCTTTCCTCTTCCTGTTCCTTCTGCTCCAATGTCCTGCAACCCCTGTGACTTCAGAGGTAGAGGCAGGCTGCTCAGATCCCTGTTCTGACTGCTGTGATGCTCGTGGTCAACGTCCTCTGGGTTTTGGAGCACGTGAGGGTCCCTGCCAAAGACTGCTCCACCTGCACTTGTTACGGGGAAGATTCAGCCATCAGGATATGAGCCACTTCGGTGCAGATCAGTGGGGCACTGTAAAGCCAACATAAAGGTATCTGTCAACCTAATTAAGGCGGCAGACGTGTTAGCATCCAGAGTCTGCACGGCCATGGTCAAGACGTGCATGAACTAATTTGGATGTTCCATGGCGCTAGCAATATCCATGCAAGAAGATATCATCGCAATGCCCTGAAACATCAACCCGCTCATGCTTGCGGCGGACTCCTCCATTCTCTCTGCATTATGGTCATTGTGCGTTGAAGGCCTGTCAGTGCATCGCACAGTATCTGCTGCTGCTCAACGATTCTCCTTTGCATCGATGGTCTCCAGGGCACACCGTCTGTATCCAGCTGAGCAGAGCTTGGAGAGGGCTGCACCCTCCGACAAAGACTCTCCACTGCTGTCCCGGCTACCACCATCTGCTCTTGCTCACTTGTGAAGTGTGAGTCACCAAGTGAAAAGCCAACTATCGGGCTACGAGGTCCCACTGGTGGATGGTCCGCATGAGTCCTGTGAAGGTACACACTCAGAAGAATTCAGCTCTTCAGCTTGTCCGCAACCTCCAGCAACTGCTGTTGCACGCGTGAAAGCATTGTTGGAGACAAAAAACATGAATGAGTACTGGCAAGGTAAGAATGTTGCAAGTTATCATCATATTTCACTCGCTTTTGAAATCAAGTCAGCATGCTATATGATCATTGGATGGCTGATATTTCATTCTGTCACCAGGTAGCTGGGAGCATCCCGTCTCCTCATTTACGACGACGAGGCACTCCAAAACTCCACTGATCTGCAGTGCCTCCTCCTCTGCATTTGTCAGCTGTGAGAATGCTGAAGGTCCACCTCCGATTCTCTGCCTCTCCCTGGTGTTCTGTAGGTGAATGCGGAACTGTACTCACATTTCCTGACCTAGTTAGGTTATTAGACCGCTTCCTGCACTGCATCCAGGAGTGTGGCACCATGCACCCTCTGCTGACCACCTCTGCAACCTCCAACTATGCCTTCTTTGTTTCAGCCACATGTTTCTTTCTCCCATTTCTGGCTCCTCACAGCCTCAGCACATCACCAAGGGAGGCATCAGTTGGAACGTCTCAATTCTATTCTTTAACTTCCTCCTCTTTTGTTTCCAAATTCAAACTCCTCCAAATTGCATTTTTGAATTGGCCCTTTAAATAGTGGAGTTGAGATGGCGTCATGCATCACACACGCTGCTGCTGATTGGACGAGAAACCCGGAAGTAAAATAATAATGAGGTAGCTGAGTTAAAAAGCCATGGGCAGACTCATTGAACTTAGTTCCAGGTTTCCCACAACCGTCAGACACCAACCGTCCCTATCGGCTGCCCCTTAAAGGGGCCGCGCATCCCAACAAGAATTAATATTGTCAGACACCCCCGCTCCCAGCACGTCTCCCAATTAATATCAGGGCCATTGTTTCTATTTCCCACAGCAGCCATTCTGTGTCTAAGAAGGGTTAAATCAGTTGGTAAAAAGGCATATTGACCCTCTTGGATCTGAGCTCCCCGGCTGTCTTTTCAAAAAATGTTACAACGGTAAATAATATTAGCTGAGAGCTGGTGTCAACGCAACCACAAATCCCATACTTGGTAAGCAACATTTTAAAACTATGGTGGATTTGATCCTTTTGCTGACATGAGTCCAGATTTTATTTTAAACTGTTTTATTGTTTTTAAATAAAATAAAATTAAACACAACTTCGCTGGACTGTCAGGCACATGTTCTTTCCTATTATGTGACTATCCTTCCAAATTCCACTATAACTGCATAGATCACCAACATCTTTACTTCTGTGTGGCCTTGCAAAGTAAATAAATACAAATATGTGGTTTAACACAGATTGGTGGGTGGTAGAAGTATAATTTTATTCTCCAGTTGAAACTGTTTGTATTGTATTTGCTCCCAGCAAAGTACTAGGACCATTTAAGTGGAGAATTGGTCCCAATGTTTGTTTCTACTGTGATCATTAAAAGAGAGGAATTGCATGGTTATGTTTTTTTCATTTACTGGAATTATTGCAGTAAAGTTAATCTTGGCAGCTAGTTCAGCAATGCTCTGCAGGAATTATCTTCATCTTTGTATATCAAAATATAAAACAGTTCATAGTCAAAATAGTTTAAAGCCTCTCGAACTTTCATTCCAGCCAATTTTTCAATGTGAATATGTGCAGTAGATTAAAAACAAAATCCTTTGTTGCAGTTAGCAGTCAATCAGATTTTGTGCTATTTACCGAGCTCACCCTCAGTGCTAGTTGGTACAAAATGTCTTCAGTCAGAGGGTGTTTGGGCAATTATACAGAAACATTTGCCTGTGTGCAAAACAAAACTTTTCTGCAGAGAGTTTTTTTCCCAGAGTAAGAATGCAACTTTCTAAAAATTTGGAACAATTTCTCCATCAAAATTGTACCGAATTTTATACAGAGGGATCAGAATGAATTAAACTAACCAGCTTGGCCATATTTTGGGTACTGAACGTACTCTAAAGATCCAAAATGGCATGAGAGCGCGCTGAGTATACGCCTGGTGCTATATTGGTTAGAGCACACTGTAGTCACTCATGGTGCCCACCTGTAACTCCAGGTATAGCCTACAGCTGCCAGTTGGCTGCTGGGACCAGGACTTTGTACATTGCAGGAGTAAATTCAGCACTTCAGGTCCCTTCGGCCAGCGGGCCCGGCCCAACGACACACTCTGGGTCCCTTCGGCCAGCCAGCCCAGCCCAACGACGCACTCTGGGTCCCTTCGGCCAGCCAGCCCAACCCAACGACACACTCCGGGTCCCTTCGGCCAGCCAGCCCAGCCCAACGACACACTCTGGGTCCCTTCGGCCAGCCAGCCCAGCCCAACGACACACTCTGGGTCCCTTCGGCCAGCCAGCCCAGCCCAACGACGCACTCCGGGTCCCTTCGGCCAGCCAGCCCAGCCCAACGACACACTCTGGGTCCCTTCGGCCAGCCAGCCCGGCCCAACGACGCACTCTGGGTCCCTTCGGCCAGCCAGCCCAGCCCAACGACGCACTCCGGGTCCCTTCGGCCAGCCAGCCCAGCCCAACGACGCACTCCGGGTCCCTTCGGCCAGCCAGCCCAGCCCAACGACGCACTCCGGGTCCCTTCGGGCAGCCAGCTCAGCCCAACAACGCACTCTGGATCCTTTCAGCCAACCGGCCTGACCCAGCCTCGCACTTCAGGTCCCTTTGGCCAGAGTGCCAGACCCAGCCTCGCACTCCGGGTCACCTCAACCAGCCGGCCCGGCCCACCGACGGGCTGTACCTGCCCTAGGTCGCTAGCAGTGAACGCTAACTTTTAAACAACTTGATTTACATTTTAGACTTTTTTTATCAACTTTTAATCAACTCATAATCTATTTATTAAACCTTCAATCAATCTGTGTAACATTTTTTGTTAATAATTTGGAAATACTTTGAAACTCTTAAACTTTAAAAACAACTTGGAAACCTTTGGGGAAATTTTTAACCTTGGAGGAAATTTTCCAAAACATCCCTCAGAACCACAGCAAACAGTTGACCTTCCTAATGCCTGCCCTCCAACCAAGCCTCAGACCATCTACCATCAGTGACGCTACTCAGCACCGAGCTTGCAGCCAACAGGGAGGTCTTACTGCAGCTGTACAGGACCTTGGTGAGGCCGCACCTGGAGTATTGTGTACAGTTTTGGTCTCTTAATCTGAGGAAGGACATTCTTGCTATTGAGGGAGTGCAGCGAAGGTTCACCAGACTGATTCCCGGGATGGCAGGACTGACATAGGAAGAAAGACTGGATCGACTAGGCTTATATTCACTGGAATTTAGAAGAATGAGAGAGGATCTCATAGAAACATATTAAATTCTGATGGGATTGGACAGGTTAGATGCAGGAAGAATGTTCCCGATGTTGGGGAAGTCCAGAACCAAGGGTCACAGTCTAAGGATAAGGGGTACGCCATTTAGGACCGAGATGAAGAAAAACTTCTTCACTCAGAGAGTTGTGAACCTGTGGAATTCTCTACCACAGAAAGTTGTTGAGGCCAGTTCGTTAGATATATTCAAAAGGGAGTTAGATGTGGCCCTTACGGCTAAAAGGATCAAGGGGTATGGAGAGAAAGCAGGAATGGGGTACTGAAGTTGCATGATCAGCCATGATCATATTGAATGGTGGTGCAGGCTTGAAGGGCCGAATGGCCTACTCCTGCACTTATTTTCTATGTTTCTAACACCTTGCCATAGGCAATTAGGCTTATACAGCTGTGCCTGGTCTCCAGTTGTCTTGGACCCCCTTGCCACTGGACCAAGACCGTGCTCAGTTAAGCCCGTGTGATTGCCGGTGTGCAGCGGCCACCCCAGTTAAAAGAACTCACGCACAGGCCTCTTCCACTTCGCTAATATGAAGTTTGGGACCTGGAATGTCAGGACCCTCATGGACAATTCCAACAGCAACAAGCTGGATCGCCACACCACCATTGTTGTTCGGGAGCTTAAACATTGACATCGACGCCCTAAGCGAGACCCAGCGGGCAGGGGAAGGCCAGTTCAAGGAACATGGTGGAGATTACACCTTTTTCTGGAAAGGAAAACCAGAGAAAGAACGCCGCCTTCACGGAGTCGGCTTTGCCATCAAAAATGAACTGGTCGACCGCCTCAAAGACTCCCTCTGCAGGATTAACGATTGCCTCATGACTCTTTGCCTTACCCTATTCCGGAACCAATGTGCCACAGTTATCAGTGTATATGCCCCAATACTCGATGCAACGGATGAGGCTAAAGAGGGTTTTTATTCCAACCTCGAGACATCCCTGTCCCACGTCCCCACGGGCAACAAATTGATCCTCCGAGGTGACTTTAATGCTAGGCTTGGCAAAGACACAGCCCTCTGGGGAGGCGTAATTGGCAGAAAGGGGCTAGGGAAAGCCAACTCCAGTAGTACCTACACCTGACAAAATGTCTAGAACATGAACTCCTCATCACCAACACCCTGTTCTGCCAGGAGGACAAATACAAGGCACCGTGGCAACACTCTCACTCCAAACACTGGCACCTGCTCGACTATGTCATCGTCCGAACCAGGGATCGCAAGGATGTGCACATCAACCACACCATGACAGGAGCTGACGACTGCTGGACGGACCATCACCTAATCCGATCTATCATCAATATAAACATAGCCCCAAAGCAGAGGGGACAGCAGAAGCAGTGCCGCAAAATAGTTAATGCCGGGGCACTTAAAGTCTCAGCTAAGAGAGCACTATACAGCCAGCACCTCACAGCTAATCTGGCGTGCCTTGATGACCCTGAGATGCTGAATGCTCACAGCGCTTGGTCTGTCCTCCAGGTCTCCATAACCACTGCCTGTGAAGAGACACTTGGTCACTCAACCAGAAAACACCAGGACTGGTTTGATGAAAATGATCAGGAGATCCAAGAACTAATAGATCGTAAGCGCTGAGCATTTAAGAACATAAGAACAAAAGAACATAAGAAATAGGAACAGGAGTAAGCCATAAGGCCCCTCGAGCCTGCTCCGCCATTCAATAAGATCATGGCTGATCTGATCATGGACTCAGCTCCACTTCCCCGCCCACTCCCCATAACCCCTTATCGTTTAAGAAACAGTCTATTTCTGTCTTAAATTTATTCAATGTCCCAGCTTCCATAGCTCTCTGAGGCAGCGAATTCCACAGATTTACAACCCTCTGAGAGAAGAACTTTCTCCTCATCTCTGTTTTAAATGGGCGGCCCCTTATTCTAAGATCGTGCCCTCTAGTTCTAGTCTCCCACATCAGTGGAAACATCTTCTCTGCATCCACATTGTCAAATCCCCTCATAATCTTATACATTTCAATAAGATCACCTCTCATTCTTCTGAATTCCAATGAGTAGAGGCCCAACCTCCTCAACCTTTCCTCATAGGTCAACCCCCTCATCGCCGGAATCAACCTAGAGAACCTTCTCTGAACTGCCTCCAAAAAATATATATCCTTTCGTAAATATGGAAACCAAAACTGCACGCAGTATTCCAGGCGTGGCCTCATCGATACCTTATTTGGCTGTAGTAAGACTTCCCTGCTTTTATACCATCCCCTTTGCAATAAAGGCCAAGATAGAAACATAGAAACATAGAAAAATAGGTGCAGGAGTAGGCCATTCAGCCCTGCGAGCCTGCACCACCATTCAATAAGATCATGGCTGATCATTCCTTCAGTACCCCTTTCCTGCTTTCTCCCCATAACCCTTGATCCCCTTAACTGTAAGAGCCATATCTAACTCCCTCTTTGAATATATCCAGTGAAGTGGCATCAACAACTCTCTGCGGCAGGGAATTCCACAGGTTAACAACACTCTGAGTGAAGAAGTTTCTCCTCATCTCAGTCCTAAATGGCCTACCCCTTATCCTAAGACTATGTCCCCTGGTTCTGGACTTCCCCAACATCAGGAACATTCTTCCCACATCTAACCTGTCCAGTCCCGTCAGAATCTTATATGATTCTATGAGATCCCCTCTCATCCTTCTAAACTCCAGTGAATAAAGGCCCAGTTGATCCAGTCTCTCCTCATATGACAGCCGAGCCATCCCTGGAATCAGTCTGGTAAACCTTCGCTGCACCCTCTCAATAGCAAGAACGTCCTTCCTCAGATGAGGAGACCAAAACTGAACACAATATTTCAGGTGAGGCCTCACCAAGGCCCTGTACAACTGCAGTTAGACCTCCCTGCATCTATATTCAAATCCCCTAGCTATGAAGGCCAACATACCATTTGCCTTTTTTACGCCTGCTGTACCTGCGTGCCCATTTTCAGTGACTGATGAACCATGACACCCAGGTCTCGTTGCACCTCCCCTTTTCCTAGTCTGCCGCCATTCAGATAATATTCTGCCTTCGTGTTTTTGCTCCCAAAATGGATAACCTCACATTTATCCACATTATACTGCATCTGCCATGCATTTGCCCACTCACCTAACCTGTCCAAGTCACCCTGCAGCCTCTTAGCGTCCTCCTCACAGCTCACTCCGCCACCCAGTTTAGTGTCATCTGTAAACTTGGAGATATTACACTCAATTCCTTCATCCAAATCGTTAATGTATATTGTAAAGAGCTGGGGTCCCAGCACTGAGCCCTGCGGCACTCCACTAGTCACTGCCTGCCATTCTGAAAAGGACCCGTTTATCCCGACTCTCTGCTTCCTGTTTGCCAACCAGTTCCTTATCCACATCAGTATATTACCCCCAATACCATTTGCTTTGCTTTTGCACACCAATCTCTTGTGCAGGAACTTCTCAAAAGCCTTTTGAAAGTCCAAATACATCACGTCCACTGGTTCTCCCTTGTCCACTCTGCTGGTTACATCCTCAAAAAATTCCAGAAGATTCGTCAAGCATGATTTCCCTTTCATAAATCCATGCTGACTTGATCCAATCCTGTCACCGCTTTCCAAATGCGCTGCTATTTCGTCCTTCATGATCGATTCCAACATTTTCCCCACTACTGATGTCAAGTTAACCGGTCTATAATTACCCATTTTCTCTCCCTCCTTTTTTAAAAAGTAGTGTTACATTAGCTACCCTCCAGTCCATGGGAACTGATCCAGAGTTGATAGACTGTTGGAAAATGATCACCAATGCATCCACTATTTCTAGGGCCACTTCCTTGAGCACTCTGGGATGCACACTATCAGGCCCCGGGGATTTATCCCATCAATTTCCCTAACACAATTTCCCGCCTAATAAGGATATCCTTCAGTTCCTCCTTCTCACTATACCCACTGTCCCCTTGTACCTTCAGAAGGTTATTTTTATCTTCCTTCGTGAAGACAGAACCGAAGTATTGGTTCAATTGGTCTGCCATTTCTTTGTTCCCCATTATAATTTCACCAGAATCCGACTGCAAGGGACCTACGTTTGTCTTTACTAATCTTTTTCTCTTCACATATTTATAGAAGCTTTTGCAGTCAGTTTTTATATTCCCTGCAAGCTTCCTCTCATACTCTATTTTCCCCCTCTTAATTAAACCCTTAGTCCTCCTCTGTTGAATTCTAAATTTCTCCCAGTCCTCAGGTTTGTTGCTTTTTCTAGCCAATTTATATGCCTCTTCCTTGGCTTTAACACTATCCTTAATTTCCCTTGTTAGCCATGGTTGAGCCACCTTCCCAGTTTTATTTTTGCTCCAGACAGGGAAGTACATTTGCTAAAGTTCATCCATGTGATCTTTAAATGTTTGCCATTGCTTATCCACCGTCAACCCTTTTAGTACCGTTTGCCAGTCTATTCTCGCCAATTCACGCTTCATACCGTCGAAGTTACCTTTCCTTAAGTTCAGGACCCTAGTTTGCGAATTAACTTTGTCACTCTCCATCTTAATAAGGAATTCTACCATATTATGGTCACTTTTCCCCAAGGGGCCTCACACAACAAGATTGCTAATTAGTCCCTTCTCATTACACAATACCCAGTCTGGGATGGCCAGCTCCCTGGTTGGTTCCTCGACATATTGGTCGAGAAAACCATCCCTAATACACTCCAGGAAATCCTCCTCCACCGCATTGCTACCAGTTTGGTTGGCCCAATCAATGTCTAGATTAAAGTCGCCCATGATTACTGCTGTACCTTTATTGCACACATCCCTTATTTCTTGTTTGATGCTGTCCCCAACCTCACTACTACTATGTGGTGGTCTATACACAACACCCACTAGCGTTTTCTGCCCTTTGGAATTCCGCAGCTCCACCCATACCGATTCCACATCATCCAGGCTAATGTCCCTCCTTACAATTGCATTGATTTCATCTTTAACCAGCAACGCTACCCCGTCTCCTTTTCCTTTCTGTCTATCCTTCCTAAATGCTGAATACCCCTGGATGTTGAGTTCCCAGCCTTGGTCCCCCTGGAGCCATGTCTCTGTGATGCCAATCACATCGTATCCGTTAACTGCTATCTGCGCAGTTAATTCATCCACCTTATTCCGAATACTCCTCGCATTGAGGCACAGAGCCTTCAGGCTTGTTTTTTTGAAACACTTTGCCCCTTTAGAATTTTGCTGTAAAGTGGTCCTTTTTGTTTTTTGCCTTGGGTTTCTCTGCCCTCCACTTTTACTATTCTCCTTTCTATATTTTGCTTCTGCCTCCTTTTTATTTCCCTCTGTCTCCCTGCATAGGTTCCCATCCCACTGCCATATTAGTTTAACTCCTCCCCAACAGCACTAGCAAACACTCCCCCTAGGATATTGGTTCTGGTCCTGCCCAGGTGCAGACCGTCCGGTTTGTACTGGTCCTACCTCCCCCAGAACCGGTTCCAATGTCCCAGGAATTTGAATCCCTCCCTTCTGCACGTATTCATCTGAGCTATCCTGCGATTCCTACTCTGACTAGCACGTGGCACTGATAGAAATCCTGAGATTACTACTTTTGAGGTCTGACTGTTTAATTTAGCTCCTAGCTCCCTAAATTCGCCTCGTAGGACCTCATCCGGTTTTTTTACCTATGTCATTGGTACCAATATGCACCACGACAACTGGCTGTTCACCCTCCCTTTTTAGAATGTCCTGCACCCGTTCCGAGACATCCTTGACCCTTGCACCAGGGAGGCAACATAGCATCCTGGAGTCTCGGTTACGGCCGCAGAAACGCCTATCTATTCCCCTTACAATTGAATCCCCTATCACTATCGCTCTCCCACTCTTTTTCATGCCCTCCTGTGCAGCAGAGCCAGCCATGGTGCCATGAACTTGGCTGCTGCTGCTCCCCCCTGATGAGTCATCCCCCTCAACAGTACTCAAAGCGGTGTATCTGTTTTGCAGGGGGATGACCACAGGGGATCCCTGCACTACCTTCCTTGCACTGCTCTTCCTGTTGATCTTACATTCCCTATCTGGCTGTGTATCCTTTACCTGTGGCAAGACCAACTCGCTAAACATGCTATTCACATAATTCTCAGCATCATGCATGCTCCAGAGTGAATTCACCTGCAGCTCCAGTTCCGCAACGCGGTTCGTCAGGAGCCGGAGGTGTCCCTGATTTCCCACATAGTACAGAAGGAGCATAACACGTGTCCAAGCTCTCCTGCCATGACTTAACCCTTAGATACACTTAAATTGACAACAACAATGCTAAATGTTACTCACTGATATAGAAAGGAAAAAAGAAAAGCTAATTACCAATCACCAGCCAATCACTTACCCCCTTGGCTGTGACGTCACCTTTCGATTTCTTTCTACTTCTTTTTTGCCTTCTCCCTGTAACTGCACCAGCTGGGCCTTTATAGGCCTCTCCGATCCCTGGACTCACGCCTCAGCGACCACGAACTCCCGCTGCCTCTCGCAGCCTTTATAGGCCTCTGCCAATCCCCGGACTCACGCCTCAGCGACCACGAACTCCCGCTGCCTCTCGCGGCCTTTATAGGCCTCTGCCAAACCCCGGACTCACGCCTCAGCGACCACGAACTCCCGCTGCCTCTTGCGGCCTTTATAGGCCTCTGCGATCCCCAGACTCACGCCTCAGCGACCACGAACACCTGCTGCCTCTCGTGGACTTTATAGGCCTCTGCCGATCCCCAGACTCACGCCTCAGTGACCACGAACTCCCGCTGCCTCTCGCGGACTTTATAGGCCTCCACCAATCCCCGGATTCACGCCTCAGCGACCACAAACTCCCACTGCCTCTCGCGGCCTTTATAGGCCTCTGCGATCCCCAGACTCACGCCTCAGCGACCACGAACACCTGCTGCCTCTCGTGGCCTTTATAGGCCTCTGCGATCCCCGGACTCACGCCTCAGCGACCACGAACACCTGCTGCCTCTCATGGCCTTTATAGGCCTCTGCGATCCCCGGACTCATGCCTCAGCGACCACGAACACCTGCTGCCTCTCGTGGACTTTATAGGCCTCTGCCGATCCCCGGACTCACGCCTCAGCGACCACGAACTCCCGCTGCCTCTCGCGGCCTTTATAGGCCTCTGCCAATCCCCGGACTCACGCCTCAGCGACCACGAACTCCCGCTGCCTCTCGCGGCCTTTATAGGCCTCTGCCAATCCCCGGACTCACGCCTCAGCGACCACGAACTCCCGCTGCCTCTCGCGGCCTTTATAGGCCTCTGCCAAACCCCGGACTCACGCCTCAGCGACCACGAATTCCCGCTGCCTCTTGCGGCCTTTATAGGCCTCTGCGATCCCCAGACTCACGCCTCAGCGACCACGAACACCTGCTGCCTCTCGTGGACTTTATAGGCCTCTGCCGATCCCCAGACTCACGCCTCAGTGACCACGAACTCCCGCTGCCTCTCGCGGCCTTTATAGGCCTCCACCAATCCCCGGATTCACGCCTCAGCGACCACAAACTCCCACTGCCTCTCGCGGCCTTTATAGGCCTCTGCGATCCCCAGACTCACGCCTCAGCGACCACGAACACCTGCTGCCTCTCGTGGCCTTTATAGGCCTCTGCGATCCCCGGACTCACGCCTCAGCGACCACGAACACCTGCTGCCTCTCATGGCCTTTATAGGCCTCTGCCGATCCCCAGACTCACGCCTCAGCGACCACGAACTCCCGCTGCCTCTCGCGGCCTTTATAGGCCTCTGCGATCCCCGGACTCATGCCTCAGCGACCACGAACACCTGCTGCCTCTCGCAGCCTTTATAGGCCTCTGCCGATCCCCAGACTCACGCCTCAGCGACCACAGCTGCTCCTCTCTGCTCCCGCTCTGCTAACAGCTGCTCCTCTCCGCTCCCACTCTGTAAACAGCCGCTCCTCTCTGCTCCAGCTCTGTACCATTGGCCTTCCATTGGCCTTCCTGATCACTTGCTGTACCTGCATACTATCCTTTTGTGTTTCATGCACAAGTACCCCCAGGTCCCACTGTACTGCGACACTTTGCAATCTTTCTCCATTTAAATAATAACTTGCTCTTTGATTTTTTTCTGCCAAAGGGCATGACCTCACACTTTCCAACATTATACTCCATCTGCCAAAATTTTGCCCACTCACTTAGCCTGTCTATGTCCTTTTGCAGTTTTTTTGTGTCCTCCTTACACATTGCTTTTCCTCCCATCTTGGTATCGTCAGCAAACTTGGCTACATTACACTCAGTCCCTTCTTCCATGTCGTTAATATAGATTGTAAATAGTTGGGGTCCCAGCACTGATCCCTGCGGCACCCGACAAGTTACTGGTTTCCAACCCGAGAATGAACCATTTATCCCGACTTCATGTTTTCTGTTAGTTAGCCAATCCTCTATCCATGCTAATATATTATCCCCAACCCCATGAACTTTTATCTTGTGCAGTAACCTTTTATGTCGCACCTTGTCAAATGCCTTCTGGAAGTCCAAATACACCACATCCACTGGTTCCCCTTTATCTATCCTGTTTGTTACATCCTCAAGGAACTCCAGCAAATTTGTCAGCATGACTTCCCCTTCATAAATCCATGCTGACTCTGCCTGTCCGAATTTTGCTTTTCCAAATGTCCTGCTACTGCTTCTTTAATAATGGACTCCAACATTTTCCCAAACACAGATGTTAGGCTAACTGGTCTATAGTTTCCTGATTTTTTTCTGCTTCCTTTTTTTAAATAGGGGCATTTCTGAGCCTCAAGCAACAACCCAACTCGGGAGCTGCAAAGCAACGTTACAGACGGCTCAAGGCTGAGGTCCAACATGAAACCCGGGACCTAAAGAACAGGTGGTGGATGGAGAAAGCACAGGAGATACAGCAGCTGGCCGACAGCCATGATGTATGAGGATTCTTCACTGCAGTCAAGGCCACCTACGGTCCAAACTCCCAAGGCCCCACCCCACTTCTGGCCAAGAACGGGGAAACACTTATCAAGGAAACCGAGGCAGTCAGAGCCCGCTGGAAAGAGTACTTTGAAGATCTCCTCAATCGAGACTCTGCCTTTGACTCGAGTGTTCTCAAGTCCATCCCGCAGCATGCGACCCGCCACCACCTCAGTGAAACTCCAAGGCTGCACGAGGTAGACAAAGCCATAAAACAGCTCAAGAATAACAAGGCTACGGGTGCGGATGGAATTCCTGCCGAGGCGCTAAAGTATGGCGGATAGACGCTGTTGGTGCGGATACATGACCTCATCTCTCTCATTTGGAGGGAGGAGAGCATGCCGGGAGATCTCAGAGATGCAATGATCGTGACCATCTTTAAAAAAGGGGACAAGTCCGACTGCAGCAACTACAGAGGAATCCCCCTGCTATTAGCCACTGGGAAAGTTGCCGTAGAGTTTTCCTCAACCATCTTCTCCCTGTGGCCGAGGAGCTCCTCCCGGAATCACAATGCGGATTTCGTCCCCTATGGGGCACAAAGGACATGATCTTTGCAGCGCGACAGTTGCAGAAAAAATGCAGGTAGCAGCGCCAACCCTTATACATGGTCTTTTTCGATCTCACAAAGGTCTTTGACACTGTCAACTATGAGGGTCTATGGAGCGTCCTCCTCCCTTTCGGATGTCCCCAAAGGTTCATCACCATCCCCCGCCTGCTCCACGACGCCATGCAAGCCGTGATCCTTACCAATGGATCCATTACAGACCCAATCCATGTCCGGACCGGAGTCAAACAGGGCTGCGTCATCGCCTCAACCCTCTTCTCAATCTTCCTCGCTGCCATGCTTCACCTCACAGTTAACAAGCTTCCCGCTAGTGTGGAACTAAACTACAGAACCATTGGGAAGCTGTTTAACCTACTCCGATTCCAGGCCAGGTCCAAGATCACCCCAACCTCTGTCGTTGAGCTGCAGTACGCGGACGACGCCTGCATCTGCGCACATTCTGAGGCTGAACTCCTGGATATAGTCGATGTATTCACCGAGGCATATGAAAGCAGGGGCCTTACGCTTAACACCAGCCTGCCCTCGCTGCACAGCATTGCCCTCCAGTCATCAAGATTCACGGCACGGCCTTCGACAACATGGACCACTTTCCATACCTCGGGAGCCTTTTATCAACAAATGCAGACAGTGATGCGGAGATTCAACATCGCCTCCAATGCGCACGTGCAGCCTTTGGCAACCTGAGGAAAAGAATGTTCGAAGACTAGGCCCTCAAATCTACCACCAAGCTCATGGTCTACAGGACTGTAGTAATACCCACCCTCCTGTATGGCTCAGAGACATAGACAATGTGCTGGAGATATATCACCAACGATGTCTCCGCAAGATCCTGCAAATCCCCTGGGAGGACAGGCGCATCAACATCAGTGTCCTCGACCAGGCTAACATCCCCAGTATTGAAGCACTGACCACACTCGATCAGTTTCGCTGGGCACGCCACATAGTTCGCATGCCAGACACGAGACTCCCTAAACAATTGCTCTACATCAGTCATTGAAGGTTGGTATGCAGGTACAGCAGGCGGTTAAGAAAGCAAATGGCATGTTGGCCTTCATAGCGAGGGGATTTGAGTACAGGGGCAGGGAGGTGTTGCTACAGTTGTACAGGGCCTTGGTGAGGCCACACCTGGAGTATTGTGTACAGTTTTGGTCTCCTAACTTGAGGAAGGACATTCTTGCTATTGAGGGAGTGCAGCGAAGATTCACCAGACTGATTCCCGGGATGGTGGGACTGACATATCAAGAAAGACTGGATCAACTGGGCTTGTATTCACTGGAGTTCAGAAGAATGAGAGGGGACCTCATAGAAACGTTTAAAATTCTGATGGGTTTAGACAGGTTAGATGCAAGAAGAATGTTCCCAATGTTGGGGAAGTCCAGAACCAGGGGTCACAGTCTAAGGATAAGGGGTAAGCCATTTAGGACCGAGATGAGGAGAAACTTCTTCACCCAGAGAGTGGTGAACCTGTGGAATTCTCTACCACAGAAAGTAGTTGAGGCCAATTCACTAAATATATTCAAAAGGGAGCTAGATGAAGTCCTTACTACTCGGGGGATCAAGGGGTATGGCGAGAAAGCAGGAAGGGGGTACTGAGGTTTCATGTTCAGCCATGAACTCATTGAATGGCGGTGCAGGCTAGAAGGGCTGAATGGCCTGCTCCTGCACCTATTTTCTATGTTTCTATGTCTATGTTTCTATGTTTCTATGTTTCCTTCACAGCCACCAAAGGACTCACTTTAGGAGTGGAAGCAAGTCTTCCTCGATTCCGAGGGACTGCCTATGATGATGGATAATGTCACCTGTAACTAGTTTTAGGCCCATTGCCAATCCAAATTGGGAGCCTCACGCTTATTTCAGGCCCTTTTACAAAATTGGTTCACGACTGACCGCAGAATGAGCCATGCAAGCTGCGGTCAATTTTTGCATGGAAAGCGGCCAAACCAAAGTGTTTTAAGGGACCTTTGAAGACTGCCAGCAAAATGTAAGTATAAAATTATTTGCTTAGCTGAATGGGGAGCCAGGAGGAGTAGAAGAGCTCCTCCTGGCTCCACATTAAAGTGCAGGACGGTGCCTGCCATCCCTCAACACCCACGCCCCTTCCCACAATCTACTTGCCCCAGCTCCTGGACTCAATGTAGATCTCTGCTGGCTGATCGATGTCTACTTCACGACCAGCACACTGCCTCTCGAGGCATGGCTGGCGTCCTTAGTATGCTGGTCACATCCTGATGACGCAAGAGCACCAATATCACGTGGTCCTTTTGTGCATCAGTTTCAATGCAGAGTTCATGGTTGCCATTGGGTTCACACCAAGGTCAGGCATAAACCAATTTCTAGGCCTTTCTCCTTTTCCTGTGCAAAATGAACAGGCTTGTCCTGAAATGGTGTAATTGTATTGGGAGGTACTGAGGTAGCCAAGGCAAATTGCTGTGAAATCCAAAAACCATAGGGTAGTAATAGTAGGGGATTTTAACTATCCAAATATTGATTGGGACAAATTTAGTGTGAAGGGTATAGAGGGTGCGGAATTCTTCAAATGCATTTAAGAGAACTTTTTTAGTCAGTATGTAGCAAGCCCAACACGAGAGGGGGCGGTCTTGGATTTAGTTTTGGGGAATGAAGCTGGGCAGGTTGAAGGGGTATTAGTGGGAGAGCACTTGGGTGCCAGTGACCATAATTCAGTCAGATTCAAGTTGGTTATGGATGAGGACAAGAATAGGCCTGGAATAAAAGTTCTGAATTGGGGAAAAGCTAATTTTGCTAAGTTAAGGAGTGATTTGGCCATAGTGGACTGGAAACAGCTACTTGTGGGTAAATCAGTGTCGGAACAGTGGAGACATTCAGAAGGCTCAGGCCAAACATGTGCCCTTAAAGAAAAAGGCTGGGGAAAATAATTCTAGAGCCCCCTGGATGTCTAGGGACTTACAGGGGAGGATTAAGAAAAAAAAAGACGCGTATGTCATATACCAATGGCTAAATACTATAGAATCTTTAGAGGAAGATAGAAAGTTAAGAGGCAAAATTAAAAAGGATATTAAGAATGCTAAGAGAGAGCACAAGAAATTCTTGGCCAGTAAAATTAAGGAAAACCCTAAGATGTTCTATAAAAATATTAAGAGTAAGAGGGTAACTAAAGAAAGGGTAGGGCCTAATAGAGACAATGATGGTAATCTTTGTGTGGAGGCGGAAGATGTTGGTCGGGTTCTCAATGAATACTTTGCGTCTGTTTTCACAAAGGAAAGAGGCAATGCAGATTCTGCTATCGAGGAGGAGTGTGATATTCTGGATGAAATAAATATAGTGAGAGAGGAAGTATTAAGGGGTTTAGCAGCTTTGAAAGTAGATAAGTCCCCAAGCCTGGATGAAATGCACCCCAGGCTGTTGAGCAAAGTAAAAGAGGAAATAGCAGAGACGTTGACCATCATTTTCCAGCTCTCTTTAGATCTGGGCATGGTGCCAGAGGATTGGAGGACTGCTAATGTAGTACCGTTGTTTAAGAAGGGAGAAAGGGATAGGCTGAGTAATTACAGGCCTGTCAGCCTAACCTCAGTGGTGGGAAAATTATTGGAAAAAATCCTGAAAGACAGGATAAATCTACATTTGGAAAGGCAAGGATTAATTAGGGACAGTCAGCATGGATTTGTTAAGGGAAGATCGTGTTTGACTAATCTGAATTTTTTGAGGAGGTAACCAAGAGGGTCGATGAGGGTAGTGCGTACGATGTAGTATATATGGACTTTAGCAAGGCTTTTGATAAGGTCCCACATGATAGACTGGTCATGAAGGTTAAAGCCCATGGGATACAAGGCAAAGTGGAAAATTGGATCCAAAATTGGCTGAGAGGTAGGAAACAAAGGGTAATGATTGATGGATGTTTTTGTGATTGGAAAGCTGTTTCCAGTGATGTTCCGCAGGGCCCCTTGCTTTTTGTGGTATATATCAATGATTTAGATTTGAATATAGGGAGTATGATTAAGACGTTTGCAAACGACACTAAAATTGACTATGTGGTTGATAATGAAAAGGAAAGTCATGGGCTGCAGGAGGATAACAATCTACTGGTCAGGTGGGCAGAGCAGTGGCAAATTGAATTTAATTCAGAGAAGTGTGAGGTAATGCACTTTCGGAGGTCTAATAAGGAAAGGGTATACACATTAACTGGTAGACCACTTAATAGTGTAGATGATCAAAGGGATCCTGGAGGTCCACAGATCCCTGAAAGTAGCAGGCCAGGTGGATAAGGTGGCTAAGAAGACATACAGAATGCTTGCCTTTGTTGGCCGAGGCATAGAATATAAGAGCAGGGAGGTTATGCTTAAATTATATAATACTTTGGTCAGGCCACAACTGGAGTACTGCGTGCAGCTCTGGTCGCTGTATTATAGGAAGGACGTGATTGCACTAGAGAGCGTGCAGAGGAGATTTACTAGGATGCTGCCTGGAATGGAGAATCTTAGTTTTGGGGACAGATTGGATAGGCTCATTGGAACAGAGGAGGTTGAGAGGAGACCTCATTGAGGTGTACAAGATATTGAGGGGCCTGGACATAGTGGATAGTAAGGGCCTATTTCCATTGGTGGAGGGGTCTATTATGAGGGGGCATAGTTTTAAGGTGGTTGGTGGAAGGTTTAGAGGAGATTTGAGGGGAGGGGGGCTTCTTTACGCAGAGGGTTGTGGGGATCTGGAACTCGCTACCTGGAAGAGTGGTGGATGCGGAAACCCTCACCACTTTTAAGAGATGGTTGAATGGGCACTTAAAGTGCAGCAACCTGCAGGGTTACGGACTTAGAGCTGGTAATTGGGATTAGACTGGATGACCTTTTGTTGGACGGCACAGATATACTGGTAAGTACTGCAGGGAATAGAATATGGCCAGGGTGATCTCCTGGATTAGTTTCGATCACCTGGATGGGTCGAAGAGAAATTTTCCCAGATTTTGTCTCCCTAAATTGGCCTGGGTTTTTATCTGGTTTTTGCGTCTCCCAGGAGATCACATGGCTCCAGTTGGGGTGGAGTGTAGAATGTTTCAGTATAAGGGGTGTCGCAGTTGTGTGAGGCGGACTGGTTTGGCTGGGTGCTCTTTGCCCTTCCATCATTGTTCATAGGTTTATATGTAACCTTTAGGGATGCTGACCAAGGCCTGTGCGGCTCTTTGTCGGACGGCGGACATGATGGGCAGAAATGGCCTCCTTCTGCGCTGTAAATTTCTATGTTTCTATGTTTCTATGCCTCACTCTGTGTACCTGTTTGTGTGCCTTTCTCTCTCGCTCTCTTTCTCTTGGGGCATGGTTAGGCCTTCTTTTTCATCACTAAGTTTGAATGGAATTGCTAAATACATTTGGATAAAGCAAAAGCTCATAGAGACACAGTAATGAGTCAGTACAGCGAGTCACAGGTCACGTGAAACATAAACTTAATACAAATGCTCTTTGGGCTGTTTCAGCGGGAGCAGCTTTACATATATATTCTGCCAAGGCGATTTGCATTAAAAAGCTGTTGAACTAGAGAAGCTAAACAATAGCCCAGGATTATTGTCACTTTCCCTAAAGTCTACACCCAGAGCAGAAAGCTCGAGCACCAAAACTTTGGACTGTTTCTTGGCTGCGGCAGAGAAAGAAGAGTGTGAGTTTTAAATTGTCTGCTCAATATGACCCCACAATTTTATTGCTGGACACGCTCTATCCACTTGGCCAATCACTCTTTCTAGACAGTTCCTCCCGAGTGACTAGCTTATTTTTTTTAGCAGTACCTTTAACATCACAGTGGTGGGGATCCTTCAGAGTAAACTTGCCTGAGACATTCTGTTGCCAAGCTGAGTGGAAGCCACTTACTATTTTATTTGTTTTGTTTTTTGGCCAATTCAACACATTTAGTTGGCTGTATGTAAACTATTACGGATGACAATACTTTTAACCCTTTTGCAAAGTGTAGCAATTTACAGTATTATATTTCTTAACATTTGCAATTTACATAGGGCACTACAATCATTTATGAAAAAGTGATTCAGTACATGAGTGAAAAAGTACATTGGAAAATCTATAACTTTCTTCTACAGGAGGTTTCCTAGCTTTTTGATTCTTGCGACAATTTTTAATTCTATAGTTGTTTTATTACCTTTTTAGTATAATGACATGTATTTCTCTCTCTCTCTCTTAGGTGTAATTAAAAACAACTTTTATTCACCATAGCACTGATTTTATTCAGGGCAGGTCACTACTACAGGTATTGAGTTAATGGGCTATTCCATCGTGTATGGAAGAAAGAAAGGAAGAAAGAAAGGAAGACTTGCATTTATATAGCACCTTTCACAACCTCAGGATGTCCCAAAGCACTTTACAGCCAATGACGTACTTTTGGAGTGTAGTCACTGTTGTAATGTAGGAACTGCAGCAACCAATTTGCAGACAGCAAGCTCCCACAAACTGCAACGTGGTAATGACCAGATAATCTGTTTTTTACTAATGTTGTTTGAGAGATGCATCCACCTGAGCGGGCAGATGAGGCTTGATCTGAAGGACAGCACCATCGACAGTGCAACACTCCCGCAGAGTTGCACTAGAGTGTTATCCTAGATTTTGTGCTCAAATCTCTGGAGTGGAATTGGATTGGGTAGATAAATCCATGAATATTCTTTTTTCAGCGCAATCATCCATTACTTTGATAAGCACAAAACTCATTACCAAAATGAAAGAATAAAACACGTTGCCTAATTTGGATAAATACTGCATTATTGTAAAGATGAGGGAAACAATTTGAAAGCAATTTTTTTTTAAAACTTGATGATAGAATCCCATATACCATTCCATCAATGATCAAAACTAGTTTATTTATTTTAAACCATTCCCACTTGTTCAGAGTCCATCACAAAAATGTAGCAAATCTAAACAGTTTCCTCTCACTTCTATTTTAACAGTTTTCTGCACACAGAATTGGATTATTCATCCTCATGTGGTCATGAGAATGTTTGTATTGTTTTGTTTTGTATTGGTGATAAAGACGTATTATGCTACAATATTCAATTTAAGGTGTGTCTGCAGACTAGTCCATGTTGGCAATAGTTGAAATGGTGGTAGCATTGGTTGTTCACAGACCCTGTGGTGCATTGATAGATAGCTCATTCAGTTATACATAGAAAGCACATAGAAAATATTATGTACTAATCCTTCTTCCAATTAGCTGCGGAAGAACTCAGTAGAGTTAATGCAGCAAATTTACTTATCATTTACCTACTGCAAGATAATTGCATCTTACAATTTGCCAGCAATCAGAGATTATTTCCATTCACATCACTGCTTAGAAATGTTCAGTTAAATGGCTCAGTCGGCAAATTCACTGTGCAGTGTAGGAACTGAACCATACAGACCATGAAGGTCCCCGGTTATCACTAGTTTGTAGTGAGTTAGCTCATTTCAGTCAGCACAATATGGGGGCAGTACAATCGGCCTCAGTGTCACTGGAGTAAGAAAGACGTAGCTTGGTTGGCGGTGAGAAGGGCCCGACCCGTCAGATCCTTCATGCACAACCGGGGTTTCAGAGACACGGCACTCTGCCCCCGAGTTGACTATGGTGCGGACGAGACTGTCATCCATCTCCTTTGGGACTGCTCCTTTGCAAGGCAGGTCTGGAAGGAGATGCAGTATTTGCTGTCGAGGTTCATCCCAAGCAGCTCTGTAACACAGGACTCTGTGCTCTGTGGACTATTCCCAGGGACACACACCGAGACAGACATCATCTGCTGCTGGAGAGCCATCAACTCGGTGAAAGACGCACTTTGGTCTTCCCGAAACTTGCTGGTCTTCCAGAACAAGGAGATGTCCACGGCCGAGTGTTGCAGACTGGTGCAATCTAAGGTCCAGGAGTACGTGCTGAGAGACGCACTAAAAATTGGTGCAGTCGCCGCAAAGGCACGGTGGGGAAGAGCCACAGTTTAAGGCCCTTCCGCCACGGTAAACCCAGGGGATGGAATCAGATCCCCCTCGATCTGTACTTTTTTTTAACCTTCATTTTTTTTAAATTTCAAAATATACTTTATTCATAAAAAAAAACTGTACAGTACATTCAATGGCATTTCAGTACATTTAGCTGCGGTCAGCAATCCCATACAATACCTCTGGGTGCTGACAGCAGTTCCGTTCATTACATTTCTTGTTTTTCAGTTCAAGTGCAATTCAGTACAATAAATGGGATACATTGTGGTACATTCACACAAATTACGTTTCATGTGTTACAATTCAGTGCACGGAATGGGTGACGGAACATTTACATTTTTCTTTTCAAACATGCATTTCGTAACACACCTTGCATTGTACATGGCATGACATTGGTGTTTACAGATTTGGTGCTCTATGTACACAAAAAGTAAGTTACAAATACAGCCCGAGGGGGGTTTTTACTGATTCCTGCCCCCAGGTTTTCCGTGGCGGAAGGGCTTTAACTGTGGCCCTTCCTCACCGTGCCTTTGCGGCGACTGCACCAATTTTCAGTGCGTCCCTCAGCACGTATTCCTGGATCTTGGATTGCGCCAGTCTGCAACATGCGGACGTGGTCATCTCTTTGTTCTGGAAAACCAGCAAGTTACGGCAAGACCAAAGAGCGTCTTTGACCGAGTTGATGGCCCTCCAGCAGCAGGTGATGTCTGTCTCGGTGTGTGTCCCTGGGAACAGCCCGTAGAGCACAGAGTCCTGTGTTACGGAGCTGCTCGGGATGAACCTCGACAGCAACCACTGCATCTCTTTCCAGACCTGCGTTGCAAAGGCGCAATCCTGAAGGAGATGGGTGACAGTCTCGTCCGCCCCGCAGCCGGCCCGGGGGCACCGTGCCGTGCTGCTGAGGCGTCGGCTGTGCATGAACGCTCTGACGGGTAGGGCCCTCCTCACCACCAACCAAGCTACGTCTTGGTGCTTGTGTGAAAGCTCTGGCGATGAGACGTTCTGCCAAACAAGTTCGACAGTCCGCTCAGGGAACCAGCCGACAGGGTCCACCGTCTCCTTCTTTCGTAGGGCGTCCAGGACCTTACGTGCTGACCACTGTTTGATGGCCTTGTGGTCAAAAGGGTTTCTTTTGAAAAACTTTTCCACGAAGGACAGGTGGACAGGCATGGTCCAACTGGTGGGGGCGTTTCTCAGCAGCGTGGCCAGGCCCATCCTTCTCAACAATGGGGACAGGTAGAACCTCAGCACGTAGTGACACTTGGTGTTTGCGTACTGGGGGGCTGTGCATAGCTTGATGCAGCCGCACACAAAGGTGGCCATCGGGATGAGGGCCACGTTCAGAACATCCTTTCCTCCACTGTCCAGAGATTTGTACATCGTGTCTCTGCGGACACGGTCCAATTTGGACCTCCAGACAAAGTGGAAGACGGCCCGGGTGACTGCCGCGGCGCAGGAGTGTGAGATGGGCCAGACCTGCGCCACGTACAACAACACCGAGAGCACCTCACTCCTGATGACCAGGTTCTTGCCTGTGATGGAAAAGGAGCGCTGCTTCCAAAATGCCAGTTTCTGTTTGACCTTGGTGATACGCTCGTCCCAGTTTTTGGCGCACGCCCTGTCCGCTCCGAACCATATTCCCAGCACCTTCAGGAAATCTGGCTTGACGGTGAAGGGAATGGAGGCTCGGTCGGTCCAGTGGCCAAAGAGCATGGCCTCGCTCTTGGTGCGATTGACCTTTGGTCCCGAGGCCAGTTCAAACTGGTCGCAGATTGCGAGCAATCTGCGGACCGACTGCGGATCTGAGCAGAAGACGGCGACGTCGTCCATGTACAGGGAGGTCTTGACCTGAGCGCCTCCGTTGCCTGGGATCGTCACCCCTCTAATGCCCGCATCCTTCCTGATGGACTCGGCAAAGGGCTCGATACAACACACAAACAAGACAGACGAGAGAGGACAGCCTTGCCTGACTCCAGATCTGATTGGAAAGCTTGAGTTTCCCACCCGTTGATTAGAACTGCACAACTGATGTCTGTGTAGAGCAGTTTGACCCAATTGCGGATACCCTCCCCAAACCCCATTTTGGAGAGCACGTCCATCAGGTATGTGTGCGATATCAGATCAGGACCTGGAGGAGCCAGAACCCTGTTTTATCACTAGTAAAAAGCTGCGTCCTCAATGGGAGCTGCTCGGCAGTTCCCGGGGAAATGCAAGACAAAATTAAGCCGTTCCACCAATGCAACGATGAAATGTCCATCCATTCAGACTGCCTCCTATGGGGAAATCATGCAGTTTTGCCAAAAAAAGGCAGGGAAACGTTTATAAGCGACCTTCACAGTACCCACTGTGAAGCTGATTAAGCAGGTGTCCCCCCTCCTGTCCCGCACGTAGGCGATCGTATCTCTGAGTAGCGCGAGGCTATCAGAGATCTTCCTGCCGGGCACAGCGCAGGCCTGGTCCGGGTGAATCACCAGCTCAAGGGCAGACTTGACCCTGTTGGCGATGACCTTTGACAGGATCTTGTAGTCCACATTGAGCAGCGAAATGGGCCGCCAGTTTTTGATTTCCTCCCTCTCCCCCTTCTGCTTGTAGATGAGGGTGATGATGCCTTTCCTCATCGATTCTGACATGCTGCCGGCCAGAAGCATACCCCCGTACACTTCCAGCAGGTCTGGGCCTATCCAGTCCCACAGAACCTTGTACAACTCGACCGGTAAGCCGTCGCTTCCGGGAGTTTTATTCGTCTCGGAGGACCGAACGGCCTTTGTCAGCTCGTCCAGAGTTAGCGGGTGGTCCAGACTCTCTCGCTTGCTGTCGTCTAAGACCTACGAAATAGACGACAGGAAGGACTGGGAGGCCGCGCGGTCTGTGGGCTTGACGTCGTACAGCCTGGCATAGAAGGATTTGCTGATCCTCTGCATGTCAGGCTGTGAAGACATCACAGAACCATCTTCTTCCTTTAGGCTGGTGATCACAGCGCTCCCCCTGTGTACCTTTTGGCAGAAGAAGCGCGAACACGTCTCATCCTGCTCGATGGAGCGGACTCTGGAGCGGAAGATGATCTTGGAGGACTCCGAGGCAAAGAGCGAGGCTTGCTGGCCCTTCACCTCTTCGAGTTCCTCCGCGACATCGACCCCCATCGACTGCAGCAGGAGCAGGTTTTGCATATTCGTCTGGAGTTGGGACCACTCCCTCTGTCTCCCTCTCGCCTCCTGAACACCTTTGAGGATGAAGAACCTCTTGTGTTAACCCCCTTTTTTTTTATTCGTTGCCAATCTTTCCAATTCTTTGTCAAATCACAAACGCCAGAGGTCACCTTGCACACATCAAGGATCACTCTGCGCCAATGCTCTTAGCCAAAAGGCCTAGAGCCACTGCACCGTTCCTGGTAGTACTGCAATACCAGGTTCGTGCCATGGAGGTGGATGGGTCAGGCCCCCCACACACCTCCGTGGAGGTGGATGGGTCAAGCCACCCCACCCACCTCCTATTTCTAAAAAGCATAGGAGAATCACCTTCCTGATCCAGGAAGAACCACGTTGGGGTCATGGTCACTCCCCTGTCAGGTCAGCCACGCATGATCTCAGCCAAAAGGGTCGAGTTGTGTTAACCCCCTTTTTTTTTTAAATCGTAGCCAATCTTTCCAATTCTTTGTCAGATCACAAACGCCAGAGGTCACCTTGCACACATCAAGGATCACCCTGCGCTAATGCTCTTAGCCAAAAGGCCTAGAGCCCAAGCACCGTTCCTGGAAGTACTGCAATACCAGGTTCGTGCCATGGAGGTGGATGGGTCAGCAACCCCACACACCTCCTATTTCCAAAAAGCATAGGAGAACCACCTTCCTGATCCAGGGAGAACCACGTTGGGGTCATGGTTACTCCCCTGTCAGGTCAGTTACGCATGAGAGAGGACGGCAGATTCCTGCTCCACTGACCCACTGCCACTTCCCCGGGGCAGTACCTCAGCATCCCCACCAATCTGTTGAGACTGTATGAGGGTAGTCTGAGCTTCCATGCAAGATCCATTGACTCCATTACAGCACTAAAACGTCGCGTTGCTTCTGCCTGTTCTGCAATGGAAGCTGCCACACCACCCATGACACGCGTCATGAGATCTGGATCTGCATGGTCTCTCTGGGAGTCCAACATCGTCTGCACAGCTGTGTACAATGCAGGAGACGGACTCCTCCATGCTCCTTACCACTTCCAAAAGGCTCTCGGGCACCCTTGCCATTGGAGCTATCATGTTGGTGAGTGTGGCCATCACCCTTTGTGTGAATGCCTCCCTATCGAGATCCTCATCGGAGTCATGTGCAGCAGAATTCACTTGCAAACTCGCCCTCTGGGGAGATGGCTCCCGAGGTTCCCTTTCCCCTTGACCATGCTGCAGCCCACTAGGCCCTTATGCATCACCAAGTGCAGACCCCTGAACTAACCTAACCTCTAAGGACTCCATAGTGCCAATATCTGAGCTGGTGCCTGCGGGTGAGAGAAGCAGTAATGCAGTGCTCGGCTACTCCCCTTCTGCTCCCTCCTCTTCCTCATCCCCCTCTTCCCCTTTTTCTTCTCCCTCGTGACTCAATTGTGGGGGCTCAGGTACAGGCTGCTCATCTGCTGCATGGTTGTCTGAAAGCATAAAAGGCACAAAGAATCACATTAAGGTGAGGACAGGGGGGCAGGAATGGAGCAAGGAAGGCAGACAGTATGAGAAGCTGGAAAGTGGTAAGGCCTTCTGGTTTAACGGGGATGTGGGATGAGAAGAGGGGATAAAGATAGCATTGTTGCCCCCAGCGGGCTCGACATCTCCGTCTCTACGGCACCCACCACCAGCCAATGAGCAGTCACACTCGCTCCTCTAAGTCAGTCAGCTGGTGCAGTTCAACTTACCACCTCCCATCCACCCCCCCTCCAATCTGTTGCTGCTCCTTTCTGTTGTGTGCCATCTTGGCCTGCAAAAGAAAAGAACCTGTATGAGTAAGAGTTCAGCTATGTATGTGGAAGATAAGCCTGCCGTGATTAAATAGCTGTGAATGTAGGCAAGGCATGAAATGAGGATGTGAAGTGAGTAGGTACAGATGGTTGGTAGTTGCCTGCTGGGTTAAGCGCTGGTTTGCAGAGTGTGCACAGACAGAGGCTCATAAGCTGGTATGTAAGAATTGTACAAACATGTGCTCACCTTGACCACCCGTCTGAGGCCATTAAATTTCTTCCATCACTGTGTTGGGCTTCTGTTGACCACGATACTAGCCAACACCTCTGCAGCCACCTCTGCCCACATGGCCCTAAAAACCTGCAGATGGAGAAAACAGTGCATCCCTCCTTCTCTCCACTGCCCCCACCAATGTCTCCAATGCCAGGTCATTGAACCGAGTGGCCCTTCTAAGAAGCATTGGAGCAGCCATTGCAGACTTTCCTTCCAGCTCTCAGTCAACTTCAGCAATGATGAAAATGAATTTTGCCCCTAAATGTTCCATCACACTGAATACTTAACATTATGCACCACAATTTGCAGGTGCATGCTGGCTATATTTATAGTCACACTCTCACTGTTGGGATGAGGGAGGTAAAATAGATAATTGGCATTAACCTTTCTCCTTTACAGAAATTCTAACACAGAGAAGATTTTTCTGTGTCTTTTTAAAGAAATAAGAATGGTATTTTTTTAATTTTCATTTTATTCATTTACTTTATCATTACGAGTTTTTTGAATGTTATTGATTTACTTGTTGATTGATGAACTACGGGTTTGTGATCTGCATAAGATAAGTACTAAAATGCTTTTAAGAATAAGAATGTTCTTTTATTTGATGAATCTGGACCAAATTGTTCATGTTGTAACATTAGCATTATTCTTGCAAAATCTCTAAGATCAAAACAAACTAATGATTGTAGCTCCTTAAGGAGAATTATGCAAGGTGATTTGCATTTCATTAGATTTGTTTAAGTTGGTTGTTCATCAGAATTAGCACAAGAATTAGAAAAAAGCAATAGTAAATTTGTAATTTTCATTGTCTAGACAATTACCTCAAATTTCTGAAGGGATTCTCCCTATCTCCCGCCTAAACATCAGTGGGAGATTGGTGGAACCCCCATAGAATTTGGGATAATTGGCTGAAAACTGTTGTTTATGCCATTTCTCCTGGGGTTCCACTAATCGCCTGCCAAAGTTATGGTCGGATATGATGAGAACCTCCACAGAAATTCAGGGCCAATGCGTCACAGCAATTAAAAGTGGAAATAGAATTAGCAGAACAGTACAATGCAAGTCTACACAGATTATGCTAAGCAATTTACAATGCACAAGTCATAGTGTATTACATTCAGTTCTGGTCACCACACAACAAAAATGACGTGCATTCATTCGAGATCGTCAAGAGCTGATCACTAAGAATTAGTCCAAATGTAAAATAGATAAATTATAAGCAAAGATTAGAAAAACTCACAATCTACAGTATAGGGAGAAGATGGCTAAAGGGAAACCTTACAGAGGTAGATAAAATATTTACTGGTATAGGTGCAGTAAACTCAAAATATTACTTCCAAGCAAGTACTAGAACTAAAGGACATGAATTAAAATTAAAGCAGATATCAGGAAAGAATTTTTCACTCAATCGATGATAAACATTTGAAATAATCTCCCAACCAAGGTAGTGATGACAAAGACATACAGGTGCAATTAAAATGTAATGAGATACTAGGCTGGGGAGTTAGGGTAATAAAGGAATCAGCTTCAATGGGCCAAATAGTAGTTTCCTGTTCTTACATTCACTGGCCTAGCTTTTCAATTGGGCACATCTCCAGCGGAGTGGGACCTCCATCCTCCATGGAGTTACCCTTTGACCCCAGTCGACTTTCGAGCCCTGTGGCCATTTGCATGCTGGAGATGGACTACCCGGCTCCTTCTCGGGAATTGCAGCACATTGGGACTGGAAACTTGCTGCAGCAAGTCTCCGAAGCTTGCAGATGGGTGGAAGAAGGAAGCCTTTAAACCGCCTGAAAAATATGTTTTTTAAATTGCCAACATTCTGGTTGCTGCTCCTAGGGCCCGTGCACGGCAATACTCTGACAGCAATTACACAGACCCCTCGACAAGTAAATCTTTGATGTTTACTTAAAATCAAAGAAAAAGTCAGACAAAATACAGGATGTAAGACATCAAAAATGAATACCAAATGCATTATTTTAATCACATCATTTTAATTTTTATGTGAGTTTGTATTCAGTTTCAGGTCTTGGTTTGCATCAGCAGTAGCTATGGTAACACACTGTGTAAGAGTACCTCCTGTCATTAATATGCATTGATAGTCCTGCTAGGAGATTAATAACTGTGATATATTTTACGTAAATTAATCAAGAATCAATCAACTGTTGATTACCTAGGAATTCTGCTTATAGAATGGATATAATACGGAATATTGGCCTGGAACTTGCGATCGGGATGATGGCGAAATGGCAACGTTCGTCATCATTACACCTTTGAAACTAACTGCAACTTCGGGATTTGGTGCATGCGCAGGCAGAAATCCTGAAGTTGTAGTCTGTCATTCATTGCTCCAACACAGATATAATCACTCAAATCAGGGAAACTGATGGAAAATTCGGCTCTTCCACAGTAATTGCACTGTTAAATTCCCACTAAAACTTAGACCCAAATGGATTAGGTGTAACTGGGGTTTTAACATTGTATTGACTGTTAAACAAAGGTTATGGGCCTGAAAAATTAATTTTAATTTGTTGCAGTGTGAAATTTATCCATTTTAATAAGAATGCAAATTTTTAAGAAACTTTAAAAAAAATATTATTTTGTTAAAGTTTGTTCATCTTTATTTCAGGTTTGCCATTTCCCCATGTGAGAACTCCAATCTTTGTTTTGCTTTCTCTAATATTTTTTAAAAGTTAGAATTTTAAGAGCTTACTCACGCCATTGTTTGCTGTCGGTGAGAATTCTGTGTTTTGATTGGCTGCTTAGACAGCTTGTTGACATCACAGCAGCTCGCACTAAGGGATTTCCACTATACTCTGATGATTTAAGCTGAACGTCAGAAAAAACAAATTTCTCGACACAGAGATCGTGAGATCTTTGTGCGAAGTTTACTTCAGGACCAGCGGCGAACACTTTTGCTTCACCACTGACTGCAAATTCTGGGCCATTATGTTGCAACAATAGAGTCATCATAGGCAGTCCCTCGAATGAGGATGACTTGCTTCCACGAGTTCACGGGTGTTTCGATGAAGGACCCGATGTTCCAGTCCTGAACTCCAATTGAGGGGGTGGAAGATGCCTGTGCATGGATTTATTTAACGTGTGGTGGCCGTTGCACACCAGCCACCACATGGGCTTGACAGAGCTAGGTCTTGGTCCAGTGGCAAGGATTAACCAACACGACTGGAGACCTGCTCTGCTGCACGGATCTAGCGCACACACATATTAGAGTATGGGCTGGCCCGTGCTGCCCCCGGGCCCTCGGCTCTTCTGGGACCCGTACCCTCATCTGTTGCACCTCTGCCACGATCTCTCACCACTCCTCCACCATAAACATTCACCGCATCTCGCCACAAACACTCGCCACTCATGCGCCCCGACCTTCCCACTCCTCTGTACCTGGGCCCTCCCGATGTTCCTGCCCACACTCCAAATTGGCGGCCAGGGTTTTGATGATGTCACCCAGTCGCCCATCTCAAAATTGACGCACACTTGGAGCAGCTCGCACTGGAGGTTGAAGTGGTACGCTGCTCCAACACTTTTACTTCCCGACCTGCGGAGCTGTTCTGTTCTCTCGCAGGTTGGGGGGCCACGATGTCCCAGGCCCGCCGCTCCAGCTCTTTTACTTGCTGACCTGCGGAGCTGTTCTCTCGCAGGTTGGGGGGGCCACGATACAGTATGTTACAATGCAAGGCGGCGGCAGGGACTGGGAGCAGCAGCAGAACATCGGAGGCTAGCTGGTGCAGGTGCAGGGGCTGAAGGTAAAACAAAGAAGTAGAAAAAAATCGAAGGGTGACGTCACAGCTAAGCGGGTAAGTGATTGGCTGGTGGATTGGTGAGTATTTAATTTTTTTTCTTTTTTTATTTCCTTATCATTAGGTAACCTTTGACATTGTTGCCAAATTAAGTTAATCGAAGGGTTAAGTCATGGCAGGAGAGCCCAGACTCATGTCATGCTTCTCCTGTGCTATGTGGGAAGCCATGGGCACTTCCGGTGTCCCTGACGACTACATGTGCAGGAAGTGCATCCTGCTGCAGCTCCTGACAGACCGCATTGCGGCACTGGAGCGGCGCATGGATTCACTCTGGAGCATCCGCGATGCTGAGGCTGTCGTGAATAGCACGTTTAGTGAGCTGGTCACACCGCAGGTAAAGGTTACTCAGGCAGGTAAGGAATGGGTGACCATCAGGCAGAACTTTGGAAGGAAGGTAGTGCAGCGGTCCCCTGCGGTCATCCCCCTCCAAAACCGATACACCGCCTTGGGTGCTGTTAGGGGGGATGACTCATCAGGGGAGGGCAGCAGCAGCCAAGTTCATGGCACCGTGGGTGGCTCTGCTGCACAAGAGGGCAGGAAAGAGAGTGGGAGAGCTATAGTGGTATGGGATTCTATTGTAAGGGGAATAGATAGGCGTTTCTGCGGCAATCGAGACTCCAGGATGGTATGTTGCCTCCCTGGTGCAAGGGTCAAGGATGTCTCGGAGCGGCTTGCAGGACATTTTGGAGGGGGAGGGTGAACAGCCAGTTGTCGGGGTGCTTATAGGTACCAACAATATAGGTAAAAAACGGGATGAGGTCCTACAAGCGGAATTTAGGGAGCTAGGAGTTAAATTAAAAAGCAGGGCCTCAAATTGATACTTTGGGGGAGAAATTCACTATCGCCCCGTTTGGGGCACTAACTTTTAAAAGTTTGAAAAGTTAGCAGCAGGTGTTAACGATTTCAAACTTAAAAACAATTTGCCATTTGCACTCCAAGAAAGAAGTGGAGTTCTAAATTATGCTCTCCACTTCCTTCTTGGAGCGCTAACAGAAGCAGGCGGGGCGGAGACCTCAGCAGTGCTGCACACAGGGCCATGCAGCACTGCCACGTTCAAAGCACCCTTCCCTCCCTAAAAGGGAAGGGCCATCGCTGCAGCCTCTGCAATATGAAGGGGACCTACCTGGACCACCAAGGGAGCGGCGAACCCACATGATCAGCCCGGCACTCAAGCAGAGTGGGCTGAACGATCGTGGGCATGAAACCACACAAAAAAATAACACCAAGAAAGGCAAGTTGTTTTTTTACTTACCTCGGCCACCTCGCCTTTAATTACCGCCTCTGTAGCGGCCGGCCGCCCGATCCATGTCTCCTGCAACTGCCGGTGTTTTCGGCCAGCGCTGCTGCAGTGGGCGAAAATAAATTTTGGGTCCGGGGCGCTACCGGGGCGATGCGCACGGCGATGACGTCACGATCTCTGGGCGCAGGAGATCAGGGTGCAATGCTGTAGCGCCGCCACTAAACCTGCTGCCAAATATGGCGGGAGTCGATGTCAGCGGTTGCAAAGGCATTTGTGCCCTGTTAGCATACCCAGGGGTTCTAACAGGAGGCACAAATGCACCCAATTCCTCCCCCTTTGATTTTATATTATTATTTGAAGTTAAATAGCAAATCTTAGGGTTATTTTGGAAGCTCAGAAGCAGAGTTGGTTGAAGCCTGTTTGGGTCATGCAAAACTAGGGGCTACAGTGCCACCACTGGAGGGAGTATAATATTACAGTGTGACAAGTTTACATTGGCCATTCACATAAAACATTTTGACATCGGAATTTATAGTAGAAAAGGCTGACTCAAACTATCACAAACACATAGACAATATGTATATATTATAGATATCAAACTAGCTCACTCAACACAAAAGAGTATAAGACTTGATGACAGAATATTTTATTCCTTTAATTTTCTCCCCTTTCCTCTCCTCTTCTACGGAAGGTGCTGATTCATCGTTGGTTCCAGTTCCTTCGACACCTCGTCCAAGAGCCCATTCTTCAGTGGCTTTGCTTCAACAGTGAGGATCATCAGGCAAGTCAATGATAGGGACTGAGCCTGACCCAGTCCTTACCCAGAATCTACATACATATACTTCCCAGTAGTGTTCCTTGGATAGCAATCGGGATGGGAACCTGATTTTCCTTTCCCTAGCTCAAGGTCTCTGAGTCTAATTGTACGCTCCTACTGCCATCCCAGATGAACCAGGGAAGCTTGGAAGTTTACAGAACAGAAGGAAGCCATTTGGTTCATCATATTTGAGCTGTCACTTTGCTATACAAAACTAATCCCATTACCCCACATTTTCTCCATATCCCTATATATTTCTTTGCTTCAAAGGCCATAATTTTCACAGGAAAGAATGGGTGGGTTGGAGGTGTAGGGGGAAGTGAAAGTTGTAAAAATCTAAAACCCGACCCCAACCTGCCCACTTGCACCTTTTACTCCAGTGAGACGTGGTGGGGGCACGGGCAGCCAACTCGCTGCGGTTGGCAAATTAAATATGATAATGAGACCTGATGCCTCTACTTTAACCTGCTGTGCAGGTTTAACTGCAGGCAGCCAGGAATCCCTTGGCTTGGGATTCCCGATATCTGCAACGAGGCAGCCTCATGTTTTGAGAACAATCCTTGTGGGCCGGAAGGAGCAGGACTGCTTCTTCCTGGCCCCCCAATACTCCCCCACCAGCAGCATGCACCTCCTGTGGTCGAGGTTTGGAGCCCCCCAGTGATTGGACTCCCTGGAACACCTGGAACACCACCCCTGCCCCTGAGGATCGCGACTCAGCCCGGGGTCAGAGATCATACCACCCGGTGGATGGGCACCCTCTGCCCCAGGCTTGGAACCCTACTATCCTGGGGCCAGCACCTCCCTACTCCTACATCCTCCTAGTCCGCGTTCCCCGCACAAGTGGAAGCCAGCCAGTCAATCAGGCTGGCTTTTGGGCGGGCCACCCACCCTTTACATCGCATGCATGCTGTGCAGTTAAAAGTCCCTGCCGGGAAACCCAAATTTACAGGTTTCCCACCATCTCCCAGGTCCCCGAGCACTGTGCAGTTGTGAAACAGGAATATCCACCCCAAAGAATTATCAAATTATCCTTTAAAAGATGCAAGAGATTGTGCTTGACCTCTCCTTGTGGTAAAGTATACATCAAGCTTCTGCTTCTGCTCACCTCTCTCCTCCCTCTCTCTGTAAAACTTTAATTGATGACCGCCTTGTTACTGATTCTACAATCAGAAGAATGACTGCAAAATTCCACCTCTTAGTGCTGGCATTTAAGGCCGGTTTCAGCAGAAAAATGGCGGCCACCTCGCTTCCGGCTACTTCCGGCTCAGGCAGTGGCAGTCGCCATTCTTGGCAGATTGTTGGTGCAGCCATTGCCTGCACTCGGCAGAAGAATGCAAATGAGGCAGATTGCAACCATCAATCAGCTTGTAACGTTGATTTGAAGCACGACCTGCTATTTTGGGCGTTGCTGCTCAATTCTACGCCCTCTCCAAACCATGCACAGCTGAACGTGTGTTCAGCTGCATGACGGATCCCCCCACTACCCGCCACCAGAGCTACATAAGAACATAAGAAATAGGAGCAAGAGTAGGCCATTTGGCCCCTTGAGCTTCTCGGCCTTTTGGCTAAGATCAAGTGTAGTATCTATTCTTATCAGTTTAATATCCTCTATGGGGACCAGATATTGAATTGTTTTTTGGAACAGGGAGATGGAACAGGGGCTTGCCCCGTCCACTCCATGCACCGACCTGGTATTGCAGTGCTTCCAGGAACGGTGCAGCTTCCCCTCTCGGCCTTTTGGCTAAGATCAAACGTAAATTGCGCAAAGTTATCTTTGGCGCTGGAGTTGATCTGACAAGAATTGGCAACAAAAAAAAGGCCCCTTGAGCCTGGTCCACCATTCAATAAGATCATGGCTAATCTGATCCTGGCCTCAACTCCACTTCCCCGCCCACTCCCCATAACCCTTGATTCCCTTATCATTCAAAAATATGTCTATCTCCACCTTAAATATATTCAATGACCCAGCTTCCACAGCTCTCTGGGGTAGAGAATTTCAAAGATTCACGACTCTCTGAGGGAAGAAATTCCTCCTCATTTCTGTTTTAAATGGGCGCCCAATTATTCTGAAGTTATGTCCCCTAGTTCTAGATTCCCCCATGAGGGGAAACATCTTTTCTGCATCTAACCTGTCAAGCCCCCTTATATCTTTCAATAAGATCACCTCTCATTCTTCTAAACTCCAAGGAGTATAGGCCCAACCTGCTCAACCTTTCTTCATAGGACAACCCCCTCATCTCAGGAATCAACCTCATGAACCTTCTCTGAACAGCCTCCAATGCAAATATACCCTTCCTTAAATAAGGAGACCAAAACTGTATGCAGTACTCCAGGTATGGTCTCACCAACGCCCTGTACAGTTGTAGCAGGACTTCCCTACTTTTATACTCCATCCCCTTTGCAATAAAGGCCAGCATTCCAGTTGCCTTCCTGATTATTTGCTGTACCTGCATGCTAACTTTTTGTGTTTCATGCACAAGAACCCCCAGACCCCTCTGTATTACATCATTTTGTAATCGCTCCCCACTTAAATAATAATTTGTTTTTTTATTTTTCCTACCAAAGTGGATAACCTCACATTTTCTCACATTATACTCCATCTGCCAAATTTTTGCCCACTCACTGAGCCTATCTATATCCCTTTGTAGATTATTTGCATCATCCTCACAACTTGCTATCCCACCTATCTTTGTATCATCAGTAAATTTGGTTACATTACACTCAGTCCCTTCATCCAAGGCATTAATATGAATTGTAAATAGTTGAGGCTCCAGCATTGATCCCTATGGCACCCCACTAGTTACAGTTGGCCAACCGGAAAATGACCCATTTATCCCGACTCTCTGTTTTCTGTTAGTTAGCGAATCCTCTATCCACGCTAATATATTACCCCCAACACCGTGAACTCTTATCTTGTGCAGTAACCTTTTGTGTGGCACTTTATCGAATGCCTTCTGGAAATCCAAATATATGACAGCAACTGGTTCTCCTTTATCCATCCTGCTCGTTACATCCTCAAAGAACTCCAGCAAATTTGTCAAACATGATTTCCCTTTCATAACACCATGCTGACTCTGCTTGACTGTATTATGATTTTCTACTACTTCCTTAATGATGGACTCCAGCATTTTCCCAATGACAGATGTTAGGCTAACTGGTCTATAGTTTCCTGCTTTCTTAAATAGAGGTGTTACATTTGCGGTTTTCCAGTCCACTGCGACCTCTCCAGAATTCAGGAAATATTGGTAGATTACAACCAATGCACCCACTATCTCTGCAGCCATTTCTTTTAAGACCCTAGGATGCAGGCCATCAGGTCCAGGGGACTTGTCCACCTTTAGTCCCATTAGTTTGCCTAGTACTTTATCTCTAGTGATACTGATTATTTTAAGTCCGTTTCCCCCCCCCCCCGCCAACGTCCCTGCACATAAGAACATAAGAATTAGGAACAGGAGTAGGCCATCTAGCCCCTCGAGCCTGCTCCGCCATTCAACAAGATCATGGCTGATCTGGTCATGGACTCAGCTCCACTTACCCGCCCGCTCCCCATAACCCTTAATTTCCTTATTAGTTAAAAATCTATCTATCTGTGACTTGAATACATTCAATGAGCTAGCCTCAACTGCTTCCTTGGGCAGAGAATTCCACAGATTCACAACCCTCTGGGAGAAGAAATTCCTTCTCAACTGGGTTTTAAATTGGCTCCCCCATATTTTGAGGCTGTGCCCCCTAGTTCTAGTCTCCCCGACCAGTGGAAACAACCTCTCTGCCTATATCTTGTCTATCCCTTTCATTATTTTAAATGTTTCTATAAGATCACCCCTCATCCTTCTGAACTCCAACGAGTAAAGACCCAGTCTACTCAATCTATCATCATAAGGTAACCCCCTCATCTCCGGAATCAACCTAGTAAATCGTCTCTGTACCCCCTCCAAAGCCAGTATATCCTTCCTTAAGTAAGGCGACCAAAACTGCACGCAGTACTCCAGGTGCGGCCTCACCAATAGCCTATACAGTTGCAGAAGGACCTCCCTGCTTTTGTACTCCATCCCTCTCGCAATGAAGGCCAACATTCCATTCGCCTTCCTGATTACCTGCTGCACCTGCAAACTAACTTTTTGGGATTCATGCACAAGACCCCCAGGTCCCTCTACACCGCAGCATGTTGTAATTTCCCCCCATTCAAATAATATTCCCTTTTACTGTTTTTTTTTTCCAAGGTGGATGACCTCACATTTTCTGACATTGTATTCCATCTGCCAAACCTTAGTCCATTCGCTTAACCTATCTAAATCTCTTTGCAGCCTCTCTGTGTCCTCTACACAACCTGCTTTCTCACTAATCTTTGTGTCATCTGCAAATTTTGTTACACTACACTCTGTCCCCTCTTCCAGGTCATCTATGTATATTGTAAACAGTTGTGGTCCCAGCACCGATCCCTGTGGCACACCACTAACCACCGATTTCCAACCCGAAAAGGACCCATTTATCCCGACTCTCTGCTTTCTGTTCGCCAGCCAATTCTCTATCCATGCTAATACATTTCCACTGACCCCGCGTACCTTTATCTTCTGCAGTAACCTTTTGTGTGGCACCTTATCGAATGCCTTTTGAAAATCTAAACACATCCATCCGTACACCTCTATCCACCATGCTCGTTATATCCTCAAAGAATTCCAGTAAATTAGTTAAACATGATTTCCCTTCATGAATCCATGCTGCGTCTGCTTGATTGCACTATTCCTATCTAAATGTCCCGCTATTTCTTCCTTAATGATAGTTTTAAGCATTTTCCCCACTACAGATGTTAAACTAACCGGCCTATAGTTACCTGACTTTTGTCTGCCCCCTTTTTTAAACAGAGGCGTTACATTAGCTGCTTTCCAATCCGCTGGTACCTCCCCAGAGTCCAGAGAATTTTGGTAGATTATAACGAATGCATCTGCTATAACTTCCGCCATCTCTTTTAATTCCCTGGGATACATTTCATCAGGACTAGGGGACTTGTCTACCTTAAGTCCCATTAGCCTGTCCAGCACTACCCCCCTAGTGATAGTGATTGTCTCCAGGTCCTCCCTTCCCACATTCCTGTGACCAGCAATTTCTGGCATGGTTTCTGTGTCTTCCACTGTGAAGACCGAAACAAAATAATTGTTTAAGGTCTCAGCCATTTCCACATTTCCCATTATTAAATCCCCCTTCTCATCTTCTAAGGGACCAACATTTACTTTAGTCACTCTTTTCCGTATTATATATCGGTAAAAGCTTTTACTATCTGTTTTTATGTTTTGCGCAAGTTTACCTTCGTAATCTATCTTTCCTTTCTTTATTGCTTTCTTAGTCATCCTTTGCTGTCGTTTAAAATTTTCCCAATCTTCTAGTTTCCCACTAACCTTGCACCTCCCCCCGCCCCCCCCAAATGCTCTTTGATTATCAATTATTGGGCTGTGAAGACCGGTACAAAATATTTGTTCAAAGTCTATGCCATTTCCCCGTTTCCCATTATTAATTCTACAGTCAAGATACTTAAAGGTCATTAACCCCTTAGTGCCCCAGTAGAGACCCGCCAGGTGCTAACGGGAGGCACTAACCTACCAAATTTCTTGCTGTTAAAAGAATCCTGATTCTGTCGATGTTACCTTTTATTTGTCCTGCTGTACTTCATCCCCACAGAATCTTGTAGTATACCAAATGGGTGAGAGATGACCTGCTCCCAGGCCCCTGCCTTTGCCGGTATAATTGGCCATCAGGAGGGATACAACAATGGGCCTGAATTTGCGCTCCCCATGGGCGCATACGAGATGCACACTTGCCGTGGGGTCCCCGCAAGTTCCGGGTTTATATATGCGAAACGCATGCACCTGAACCCGGAACATGCGATCTGTCAAGAATTCTCTTGACAGATCCACCGCATCCAAAACTAAAGGGCCTTCACGGGTGGAGAGTTGGGCTATTTGCCCAACTCCAGCCCAGCCAATGTCCTTCAAATTCTTATGACTGAAAAAAGCAGGCGTAAGGCCTGCTTTTATCAGCATAAGACTTAAAATACAAAAAAATATATTTTAAAAAATAATTTAAACATTTAAAATCCTGTTAAATAAGATAAGTTTATTTTTAGACCCTTTAAAATATGTACATTTATTTTTCAAAAAATTACATTTTTGTTTTAAATAATTAATTAAATTCCATTTTTATTCATTTGAAATATCTGATGGTTTTTTTTTAGTTATTTTCAATGTTTCTGTGCTTTTGTGGGTATTGCCATTCATACTTATGGTGGTTCCGTATATACGGAACTCACATAAGTATGGATGGGGATCTCCCTACTCTGATAGGTTGGCACGGCCCACGTGATCCCAGTGATGCGTACGAAACCTTGACGCTCCTGGGATACATGTGCCTCTATGAAGGTCTTCGCGTAGATCCCCAGGACCGCAAGCCACCGAACCTCCGGGACCACCAGGTAATTTCGTAGAAATCTTTGCAGTCTGAGGCATCCACCCGTGGGAAGCCATCGACCGCGATTTCTGGGCCTATGATTCTGGTCACCCACCCTTTCATTTTGCCTCTGTCTGCGAAGTGGCACCAGGCTTTCACTGGCAGAGACTGTGATGTCTCGGTTGGATGAAGCATAGTTGTAAGTTCATATTCTACCACCTCATAGTATTGTGCATTCGTCCACTTTGTAGCCTTATGTCCATACTGAAGGGCTTTTTAAAAAAACACAGCTATGGTCATTACTTCTAGACAATGATAACAAAAAATTGACTGCAGTAGCAGATGTGATAGCAAACAGAGAATCTATCATAAAGATAGAAAAGCTATTTGCCAGATTCAACATTTTCTGTTCATTGTGAGCTGATACAAGTAAAATATAGTCAATTAACTTTAATTTTGGCCTATGCTTGTATCACCATTGCAAGATTTCCATAGCCTTTTGTAAATTCTTTGAATAATACTTGTGAAATATATTTTTCTCTTCACCACTGGGGCTAACTTTAACATTTATCTTACACATTCTTAATTTCTTCCCACAATCCCATTTTTCACAGAGAGTGCATATGCACAGGAAATAAGCAATTTTCCTATTATTTTAAAAAGTAGAGAGAGAGAGAGGATAACCCTTGCTGTGCCCATGTGGCATGGGAATTCCTCCAAAAATCAGGATGACAGAATAAATTGCTATTCCCATCTAATGTATGATTACATAGCACAGCACGAAGAATTGTTCACACAGCTTCGAACACTACCAGACAGCTGCTGGGAAAATAAGCACTTGTTAAAAAGTATGTAAAAGATTTCAAAAATAACTGAATCCCAGTGACATATATTGGTATTATTGACTAACTTCTCACTTGGTAAGTTTATAGATATGTTCAACTTTTCACAAATTATTACCGCCGACTATTATGCTTTTAATTCCCTTTTTTATTTTTAAAATAATCTTTCTTTGCGAATCTCATGTTCATCAAGAGCTGCTGTGAAATTGTGTTGAACATTGTGCTAGTTCTCCCTGCTTCTGATACGCGGTTGTCACCGTTAATGGTTACCCCAAAGTAAGCTTACCAGATTCACTAAGGATGGTTGCCAGGAAGACCCATTCTTACTTCTTCCCTTAGGCAGTCCCTCGTATCGAGGATGAATTGCTTCCACACCAAAAAGGGATGAGTTCACGTGGGTTTTGATGACGACCTGATATTCCAGGTTCCAAACTACATATTGAAGGGTGGAAGATGCCTGTGCGTGGATTTTTTTAACATGTGGTGGCCGTTGCACACCAGCCATCGCATAGGCTTGACAGAGCAAGGTCTTGGTCCAGTGGCAAGGATTACCCAAGATGACTGGAGACCAGCTCTGCTGCATGGACCTGGTGCGCACACATATCGCAGTGTGTGCTGGCCTGTGCTGTCCCTGGGTCCATGCCTCTTCTGGGCCCCGATCATGTCACTCGTGGGCCCCGATCTCTCTCCACTCCTCTGCCCCAGTCATTTGCCGTGCCTCCGCCACAATCTCTCGCCGCACCTCTGCTGTATCTAGGCCCTGCCGAAGTCCTGCCCATGCTCCAATTGGTGACCTGGGTTTTGGTGACATCACCCAGTCGCCCTCCTCGAAGCCGTCGCCCTCCTGGAACGGCTCGCACTGCATCTTGAAGTGGCATGCTATGCTCCTCCTCTTATACCCCCAACCCGAGGCTGGTGTTGCCTCGCAGGTCAGACACCACGCTGGCTTCAGGGCCACTGCTCCTCCTCTTATACCCTCATTCTTACTGGGTGAATAATGACTACTTGGGCAAGGTATGCCTGACAGTATACATTATAGCTGACTCCTGTGGAAACATACTGCAGAAAAGAAACAGCACCTCCAGGAGAAGAAGAAAAATTGACAGAGAAAATGGCGAGAGATAAAAAATGATTGGGATTTAAGGGGAGATTTTTTCTTTGCCATTCCCAGCAAAGAACTGGATAGAAAATTACAGGGTGAGGGAAAGCAATTTTACAGTACATGCTCTCGGCTGGCATGGTTCCGTGCCAGAAGTCCCAAAGTGGAAACTCCCCATAAAAGTTGTAAGGAAAGGATAGATATAGACGATTACATTTTCCATGAAGCACAATGAGAACATTGCTACTGAGAACATGGAAGAGTGCTCTGTGCAATGTAACTATTCAATGCTGAATAGTGTAGGTTGTAAGGTTAGATTAATTCCTGGAATTTCACTTGATTACCTTTGGGAGTAAGGGGAGTTCTTGATTTTCTTTAAAGTTTTACTTGCAGTTGGTTGCCTCCCTATAGAGAGTGAATGGATTAATTAGAATCCATCAAAGGGCCAATTGCATGTGGCCTTTTCTCATTCCATACTTCATGTTCAATTTTTTTGGCCCATCTCTTGGTGTAAGAGTTATTTAGCATAATGAATCACTGGGCGGAACTTTCAACTTTGGCGAGGTGTAAAATGGGTGATGTCAGATCGGTTGCCTGTTGTACAACCTCGCTGCACAAAGTCCAAGCTCTGATTATGTGTTGCTAGTCTGTCGACAACTGCAATATTCCAGTGAACATTTAGAAGTGCAAGCACAACTAATCGAATTTCGGGACTGACTAGCCCTTGGAGAATATCAATTGTTTCTGTGTTCTATCAAGTGATCTAAGTCACATTCTTTCAAATGAAGGAGCGGTTCAATAAAAAAATCATAGAAATTTCAGGAGGTGTTTGAACACCGTGAACACATGCCCTCCTCTGCCTGCACCACTGGTGGGGACATCACTAAATTAGGTGAGATTGACGGAATGACATCATCTGGTGAAATGCCCACTAGTTTCAAAGCTATGTACACCTGAATAAAGCAGGCATACTAGTGCACCAGGACTATATACTGGCAAATCAGGTTCCACAAAATTTTAAATATGAGGTTCCTTATGGCACGATATTGCAGTGTTATAGGGAAATTGACCTTTTTGGAAATGGGTCACTATTTTGGTCATTAAGATCATCTTTGGCTGGCACTGTCAGCCCGCTGATACTGTGGTGTAGGTCAGAATCAACATTCCACCCCTGCCCCCTACCTAGTGGGTGCCCCAGTTGCACCATAAATGGTGCAGGCACCTGACTGATTCATGTAAATGCCTCTGACCCTGGGAATTCAAATGGAGTCAGGGGAACAAGTCGCCAGGGGTTGGAAAGTCCTGCTCTGCCATTGTTACGTCAGTGGAGCGGTGCTCACAGGGTCATTCATTTGGTCCATGGACTTTTGAGTTGGTGGGAAAAAAAAAATGGCAGATAACATTTTTTTGATAAACCATGTTGAGTGGTTTTATGGTTCAGTTTTGTAATTTTTTAAATGGTAGATTTTGCTCACTTCTTTTACAAGTATGAAATCTCAAGCAGATCAGCTATGAAAAAATGAATACATTTTCATATAAGTGTGGTGCAGAATTTGTGACAACAGTGCACATTGATATACTATTTTTAATATATTAATAAAGATGGATAAGATAAATAATATATCAACATGGCTTATGGTCACAACTTAGGAGTTGAGATGAACTTGTTGATGCTGCCATCTCTGTCCATTTAAAATGCCCAACTGCAATTAATTAAAAATTTCAAAGGTGGAATTAATGCTGGAAATCTAAAAAAGAGAACATTTTGCTGCAATTTCTCTGGTATTATTCTGATGATATTCATTTAACCCCTTCAACACAGCATCGTACATCCTGACAGACCTAGCTATAATCTGCAGACTCAGTCAAAAAAGGATGGTCCTACTGAGTGGCACATAAACATGTCCTTTGTGCAGAGAATAACACACAACTCACCACCTTTATTCACTGGATAAATGAGATGTTTCAGATTACAAAGTTCAAGTAGTTGGTCTGTCAAGTAAAGGGAAAATGACCTGAATGATACCAGGAACTGGCAGCCTTCTAGGAAGGTGATCCTTAATAAAACTTTCGGCTGAATAAGTGTTGCTTAATGATCAGGATATCTAACACTTGATTTGCTAACCACATTTAGGTGTGTCTGTGGGAACACCTAGGACTGGCAACTAAGAATAATTTCCTCCTACAATATATAGACCTTTAAAACCCAAGTACACCACTTTTATACTACTTTACTTATTTCAGCTTCTATCCTACTCTTTTCAATTCTCACTATGGAACTTGACTCTTCACTGCGATTTGTCAATTTTAAAAATTGGTGTGATGTTTGATGTGAGTATGGATTCTTAGGGCTGGGTTTTCAGCTCATTTGCGCCTCATTTAGCACCTCAGGGGGGAGCAAAAATGATTTTTTGGGACGTGAGACGAGGCGCACAAGATTTTGCACCCAGGTGGAATTTTCACCAATGCTTTTACCGCGGTGCTAAAATTTAGCGCCCCGCTGCTGTTTTGACCGTTTGGATGCTGTAAATCGTCGTGCATCACTGCACTAGTGCACCGGGTGGAACGTTCGCGCATTTTGCCTGATTTAGCATCCGACTGGGAACCCGCCCAGAAAAACCGGACAGACCCAGGGCGTACTAGGCGTTAATGGCGCCATCTTGAAAACGGAGGAGAAAGTCACAATTGTGAGTGATTAAAAGCATTGGGAGAAGAACGCTGCATTACTGCATACCTTTGATTGTGATGTTTATGAGTTTCTAGTTTGTTTTAAAGGACCTTTAAGGACATTTTAAAAGGTGGGGGCCATGCTAGATCGGGAGCCGTAAGCCTGGCTGTTACATTCATACGCCGTCGAGCTGGAAGAAGGCTTATTGATCATTTTCAACATAATCAAAGAGGTCGCAGACGTATGGGGAGGAGGCCTTATCCCTGCCCCCCCCACGAGTTTACAGGGAACATCGCTCATACCTCCAACTCTCCGAGGTACAGTGTGTTAGAAGGCTGCGCTTCCAAAAAGAGGTGTTCACAGAGATATGCCAGCTCCCACAGACAAACCTACATTCTACCAGCAGCAAAAGGATTGCACTGCCCGTCGAGGTGAAGGTGACTGTGGCACTTGCCTTCTATGCCTCCGGCTCCCTTCAGGCATTAGCGGGGGACATATGCTCCATCTCGCAGCATGCTACACGTTGCTGCATTCGCCAGGTGACTAATGCACTGTACGCACGCAGAATGGAGTTCATAAACTTCCCAATGAACAAGGAGACCCAAAATGAGAGGGCTGTAGGTTTTAGATGATTTGCTGGCTTCCCCAAGGTTCAGAGTGCCATTGATTATACGCATGTCGCCCTGCGAGCACCTTTACAGAATCCAGAGGTTTTCCGAAACCGAAAGGGATTCCACTCCATGAACGTACAAATCGTCTGCGACCATACTCAGCGTATCATGGCAGTCAATGCCCAATATCCATGGAGCATCCATGATGCTTTTATCTTGCGTGAGAGCAGTATCTCACGCATGTTCCAGCATCAACCATAAGGCCAGAGCTGCATGCTCGGGGACAAAGGTTACGGCCTTGCCACATGGCTCATGACCCCCTCCGGAACCCTCAGGCAGAAGCTGAGCATTGCTACAATGAGAGCTATGCAGCCACATGCAACTTCATCAAACAGACAATTGGAGTGCTCAAGCAGCGCTTCCGATGCCTGGACCACTCTGAAGGCTGCCTATAATACTCCCCTCAGCAGGTCTGTGAGTTCATTGTGGTGTGCTGCATAATACACAACTTAGCTATCATGAGGGGACTGGAATTGCCAATGGGGATTGCAGGACCATCTCAGGAGAGGGGGAGGAGGAGGAGGAGCAGGAGGAGGAGGAAGACGAGGAAGAGGAATCTGGCGAGGAACCTATGCCACCACCACCACCACAACCACAGGGGAGGCACCATGGAGATTTCGCAACTGCAAAAGCCTTACGTTTGCAGTTCATAGTTGAACACTTTGCTTGAAGAGTGAACAGCATGTTTGACCGTTGCCTGGCCACTCTATCCCACCATGTTGACTATTCCCCTCTTATTCGGCAAATGAGACACTACACAGGAATGGTTAAGGTTAACAAAATAATTTATTAAACATTGTAAACTTTGTCAACTTTGTAAACTTAATTGTGAAACTTTAATAAAATAACATAAATTAGCTGCATCCAGCAGTGTGATTATTCAACAACAGCAACATTATCAACAATATAATTAAGAACATAATAATGCAACATAAAACATAGGATGTATCCAGCATCAACAACATAATGCAGCAACCCCTGTTCCACTATTTTTTACCACCGACTTTTGCCCCCCTTCCCCTTATCACCCTCCCTTGCTTGCTGCTCCTAACCAAAGTGGCGTGCAGCAAGGTTGCCAGAGCACTGCTGTGTTGGCGGGAGAGACAATGGAGATGCCGTCTGGGGACACACTGGACCAGCTCGTGGCGTGGAAGGCCCGGCTTCTTCGGCGTCGCCAGTCACAGGTGGTGTGGGTCTGGGTGTGACACTGGGGAATGCAGAGAGTATGACAGCAGGCATGGACTGCATCACCTGCCCAAGATAAAGCAGGGTTGTGCCTATGGTGCACCATATTCCGCAAGGGTTCACACCACACTCTCCGGGACTCCACCGTCACTGCTGGAGGCCACCAGCCTAGTGTGGGCACTGATGGCCTTGCTGGTATCACTGCTCGTACTGACAATCTGCAACCCTACCTCCATAATGGTCGCTTTCAGACTGTCGATGCTCGCGGGAATCCTACCCAAGACTTCAAGGAGCTGACGGCTGACCTGGATGCTTTCCAAGGACAGTCCCACCATGTTCAGTTCCACATCTGCCTGTCTGTCAGCAGACCGACTTTGCCGACACACCCTCCGGAGAGATGGCATACGAGATTCAACCCCAGAACTGTATTGCTGCATGCCAGTAGTCCCAGGAGCTTCAGCGTTGTCAAACTCTGAGAAAGTCACGTAGTCGTCCTCAGATGAGGTGAGTGCCGGTGGTAGAGCAGGGATGGATTGCATCTGCGCTGGAGTCAGGTGATCGGTAAACTCTTCCTCTTCTTCCTCCTCCTCCACACGATGGCCTGACGTGAAGTGCTACGGCTGTGGCTGGTTATCTGGAAGTAGAAAGCAACACATGAGTGATTAGCAGTGGGGAAAGGGCAGGGTGACATGTGGAAGGTCGCATTGCACAGGCTCATTTGAAGGACTGCCGCTACTCCATTATATCTAGTCCAGTGAGTGTGCAGGATATTGTCCCAACCCTAGTCCACAAACATTGCATGACATTGCCTCAACCCAGCCCAGGGAATGTACAGGACTTACCCTCAGTTTCAAAGTGGGTGTCTGCACCTGCTGTGGCAGTTGCCCAACCTGAGACGCTGATGAGGCCTACCACTTGTTCTTCAATGTCGGTGACTGGCAAGGTCTGAGGCGGACTGCCGCCTGTCCGCACCTACTCATGCTGATTATGTGACTTCTTGGCCTGCAAAGTTGAAAATGGGAATGGTTACAGGTGGATTCATCTGCTCTTGTGACACAGATAGCCACCAAAGCACTTATACCATTCTATCTGAATATAACACAGTCCTCTGTTTAGTGGCCTTGGAAGTTGCACGTGGTTCATCAGGAGGACATCGAAGTACGGAGACATATGAGATCTCAGAAAGCAATCTTAATAATGTGTAAAGATCATTCATGGCATGTAGGGTGTCAAATTAAGCCTACCTATGTGTCAATGTTTTTAGGAGGCAACCCACTGAGTGCTGAGAGACACCAAAATCATGAGAACAAATAGTGTGTCAGATTTATAATTGAAAGAATGAAGGAGTGCATGAATTAAAATTGTACTCATTCTAACAACCCTTGAAAGATCATAGAACTTCTTTCGGCATGTAGAATCATAGAATCATAGAAGTTTACAGCACGGAAGGAGGCCATTTCAGCCCATCATGTCCAATCCAGACAACAAGAGGCTATCCAGCCTAATCCCACTTTCCAGCTCTAGGTCTGTAACCTTGCAGGTTACAGCACTTCAAGTGCCCATCCAAGTACTTTTTAAAATGTGGTGAGGGTTTCTGTCTCTACCGCCCTTTCAGGCAATGAGTTTCAGACCCCCATAACCCTCTGCATGAAGAAATTTCCCCTCAACTCCCCTCTAAACCCTTTACCAATTATTTTAAATTTATGTCCCCTGATTGTTGACCCCTTTGCTAAGGGAAATAGATCCTTTCTATCCGCTATATCCAGGCCCCTCATAATTTTGTACACCTCAATGAGGTCTCCCCTCAGCCTCCTCTGTTCCAAAGAAAACAGACCCAGCATCTCCAATCTGTCCTCATAACTAAGATTCTCGACTCCCAGCAACATCCTCGTAAATCTCTTTTGTACCCTCTCCAGTGCAATCACAATCTTTCCTGTAATGCGGTGACCAGAACTGCATGCAGTACTCCAGCTGTGACCTAACCACTGTTTTATACAGTTCAAGCATAACCCCCTTGCTCTTATATTCTATGCCTCGGCTAATAAAGGCAAGCATTCCGTATGCCTTCTTAACTACCTTATCTACCTGGCCTGCTACCTTCAGGGATCTGTGGACCTGCACTCCAAGGTCCCTTTATTCCTCTACACTTCTCAGTGTCCTGCCATTTAATATGTATTCCCTTTCCTTTTTAGCTCTCCCCAAATACATTACCTCATACTTCTCCAGATTAAATTCCATTTGCCACTGTTCTGCCCACCTGACCAGTTGATTGATATCTTCCTGCAGTCTGCAGCTTTCTTCTTCATTATCAACCACACAGCCTATTTTAATATCATTTACAAACTTCTCAATCATACCCCCTATATTCAAGTCTAGATCATTGATGTATACCATAAAAAGCAAGGGACCTAGTACTGAACCCTGCGGAACCCCACTGGATACAGCCTTCCAGTCACAAAAACACCCATCAACCATTACCCTTTGCTTCCTACCTTTGAGTCAATATTGGATCCAACTTGCCACTTTGCCCTGGATCCCATGATATTTTACTTTCATAACCAGTCTGCCATGTGGCACCTTACCAAACGCTTTGCTAAAATCCATATACACTACATCATAGACACTGCTCTCATCGACCTTCCTGGTTACCTCCTCGAAAAATTCAATCAAGTTAGTCAGACACAACTTTCCCTTAACAAATCCGTGCTGACTGTCCTTGATTAATCCGTGTCTTTCCAAATGAAGATTTATCCTGTCCTTCAGGACTTTTTCCAATAATTTTCCCACCACTGAGGTTAGGCTGACTGGCCTGTAATTACTGTGTGCCAGTCCTGATCACAGTGTCTGAGGCAGAGACCTCCTCAGCAGTTTCCCTCCAAATCTGCTTAAAAACGGATGGCAGTGGTCTAGAATCACCCCGAAGATGCAACTCCTGCCATCTTCTCTCCACAGCCCCAACTGGAGCTAGGTTCGCCTCGTGGCTGAATCGCCTGGCACACTGTCCTGATTCGTCATCCTCCATCATGAAAATTCAACGATAAAATGTTTGATTCAGCCCTGGGTATAGTGTGCATGCGCGCTGCCACATCCTGCATTAGCATTTGCGACCAGGCAGCAGACCAGAAACATAGGAAGAAAAAAAAAATTTGCGCATGTGCAGAACGACCGATTTTTTTTTTCGCGCTGGAACTTTCGGTTCTGGTGTACAAATTGTGTGGTGCAACGCTGGAGTTAGCGCTAACATTTCTCGTGAACTTTCATTTGGTGAAAGTCGCGCGCACTGGCACTAACGTTAACCCGGCGCTAAATTTTTGAATCCGCCGCGAATTGCGCCCGGAAACGGGTGAAAACACAAAAAGCCAAAAATCCAGCCTTTAGAGTACAATTAAATTAAATGTTTAGACAACTTGAATGCTGTCATTCATGCTGTCTAAACATCATGACCTAGAAATTCCAGGCGGTGAATTGTACTGCTTTTATGCCAATGGAAAATGAGTTACACGCATTGATGGTATGGAGAGGTGTTAACATGAGAATTTCCTGGGGCACCTCACTTGCATATTCATTGAAGTTGTGATTAGCATAAAACAGAAGTAATTTTCTATGATGCATAGGAATTAGAGTGCAGCCTTTAAAATGCCAATTCTGGCTGAAAACTGCAGCAGCAGGCTGGGAAACAGCACTGAAGTAAGGAACAGTGTTGTAGAAATCTGGGCCCGCTCTTTTTGGGGTATGTGGGAGGTACAGGGTAAGATGCCTGCATCTGAATGGTGAGGCCTAAAGTGCCCCTGATATTATAATAACTTTTATTTCTATAGCACGTTTACTGTAGTAAAACGTCCCAAGGCGCTTTAAAAAGTTGGAATAGAATTTGGAGAGATTTTTCGAGAGGCGGATGCAGAAGGAAGTAGGTTTGGATTAGGGAAGGGGAATGTGGGTCGAGAGCGATACAAGGAATATATTGGGCCTCAGACCTGATTTCCATGGAACCAGTGAGCCGCGTAGAGCCGCCAGTGAAACGTAATTGAAGATCCGGTTGATGCAACAGCTGCCCTCAGGTAAATGTGGGCAAGCAGTTCGGGAGGTAGCACTGGACGGCATTCCAAGAGCCTAATTTTTAAAAATTGATTTGTCTCTTTGTAAACTCAACCATGACCCCGTGATGCCCCTGCCCACAACCAGTGCCTGCCATTTCTATCCTGGGCCGGAAGGACCCCACACCGGCCCGCTTCTATCCCGGGCCAAAAGGCCCCTTCGTCGGCCCGCTTCTATCCTGGGCCAAAAGGCCCCTTCACCGACCCGCTTCTATCCCGGGCCAAAAGGCCCCTTCACCGGCCTGCTTCTATCCCAAGCCGAAAGGCCCCTTCACCGGCCCGCTTCTATCCCGGGCCAAAAGGCCCCTTCGTCGGCCCGCTTCTATCCTGGGCCAAAAGGCCCCTTCACCGGCCCGCTTCTATCCCGGGCCAAAAGGCCCCTTCGTCGGCCCGCTTCTATCCCGGGCCAAAAGGCCCCTTCACCGGCCCGCTTCTATCCCGGGCCAAAAGGCCCCTTCGTCGGCCCGCTTCTATCCCGGGCCAAAAGGCCCCTTCACCGGCCTGCTTCTATCCCGGGCCAAAAGGCCCCTTCACCGGCCCGCTTCTATCCCGGGCCAAAAGGCCCCTTCGTCGGCCCGCTTCTATCCCGGGCCGAAAGGCCCCTTCACCGGCCCGCTTCTATCCCGGGCCAAAAGGCCCCTTCACCGGCCCGCTTCTATCCCGGGCTGAAAGGACCCCCGCCTTCTCCCCCCACACCCCCCACCCCCCCGCCATGCCATGTCCTCAACTCCGCCGAAACAATGGCGTCGTCTCTCCACTGATTTTCTCTTCTCTGCACCAATTTCCTTAAGTATAGGGAAGGTTTTTGGAAGTGTAGTGCGCCATTTTAGAAAAAAATCGTACTTGGCCAAACTCGCTTAACTGGCCAGAAATGGCGCACATAGCAGGTTCTGCCCCCAGTGACATAAAAAAAATCAGGAATTAAAAAAATCGGATGTACCTACTTTAGAATGGCGCTGCAACTTTGGCGAAACTTGCAGATTTTATTCTGCTCCAAAAAAACAGCGCTGGCCAAAAAAAACGACGCAGAATGGTGGCAAAAATTCAGCTTTTGAGCAGGTAAATATGATTAGGAATATTTTCTTATGTGGAGGGTAGGTGCCGGCATGGACTGGTTGGGCCAAATGGCGTGTTTCCGTGATGCAACTTCTATCTATTTCTATGTACTTAATAGTTACAGTAATGCTGCCGCAAGGATTTCTGGTGGGTTGGCCCCGCTAACTTGCTGCGGGCCTTTAAATCTTGCAGCAACATGCAAGTTTTCACATTCTAATTGGCTGCCAATCAGAGGCAGTGCTACTACAAAGGGCTCATCAGGATTATTAAAATAAGGCGGACCTCAGAAAGTACAACAAGATCATCCTATTTTATTTCTAGTGGGCAGGAATGATGCTTGGGATTCCGGCCAAGTGCAAAATCTAGGCTCTTGTCCCAGACATACTTTTATTGGTTATCTGATTTTCTTCAGAATAAATTTGGTAACTTAGTCAAGAGAGCGCAGTCTCCATTTTAAAATTATCAGTTTAAAATAAGTAACATAAATACAGAACTTCCCTATTTTGTAAGGGTCCTACTTTGTGACTCCACTGCAGGGACTGATAAGGAAAAGGATTTGGGAGCATTCATTAGTCACATCCAGAAAGCATCTGGTTAATGTGAAGCAGTAATCAATAAGGCAAATTGGGTACTGGGATACATCTGTAAACCATTAGATTACAAGTCAGAATGAGATATACGGACATAGTACAGATTAATGATGAGGCAGTTAGAATTATAGAATCTTACAACACAGAAGGCCAGTCAGCCCATTGTGCATGTGTTGACCATTCTGGAGTATAGTGTGCACTTTTGGTCTGTCTTCCTTAAAAAGAATGTAAATGGATTAGAAAGAATCCAGAAAAGTGTTTAGGCCTTAGAGAATGAAGTGATGAAGAAAGGCTCAATAACTAAACTTACATCTGCTGGCGAAAAGAAGATGTGATGGGCCAGATTTTGCTGAAAACATAACAGCATCTGAACAACGCGCGCCATTATTGTTACGCAAATTGGCCAGTAACTTGTAACGAGGAAGAGATACCCCATGAAGTACAAATTGCCACAAGTTGCTACTGATTTGTGCTGCTCCTCGATTAGCTTTGGGAAAACAATATCTTGCCTTTAATCTCCCTGTAATTTTCTCAAGTTGCTCTATTTGTACATTAATTGCCCATTAAACTTGCACAGAAAGTTAAGTCTAGCAATTAGCAGTGTAAGTGCCCTTTTAACAATGTGATAATTGTTAATGACTGCCAATCAATCTCTCTTGCCCAGAAATTGTAGAAGTAAAAGTGTGGAGTCTCATTGTTACAGATTGTGAACTGTTGGTGGATATTTTTAAAAAGTCAATTTTTAAGGGGGTAAAATTTGATAGTGCTAAAAAATGAGGGCGGGCACCCCAATGCGAAATATGCCCGCGCACATTCAAAAAGCACAGGGAGCACGTCAATTTGGTGCTGCCTGCTAATTAACATGAGAGGAGAGCACAACCTAGTACGGAATGCACTGCTGACTGGCTGTGCGCTCAGCAGAGAACCGAAGTGCGCGTTGCTGGATGAGGCTAGCTTTACTGAAACCTAGCCTGCTCCTCTTCAAAGAAGTTTGCAGCTCTTAAAGCTGAACTGCATTCTGCACATAAAAATGTTTTAAAATCCTTCAGCAAGGAGCACTCTGCAGCAAGGCAGCCACTATTTCTTCTGCAAAACCGGCCTTGACGGCGGGTGCTAAAGGTTCCAATTTCCCAGTCTAAATGTACATTCTTTTCTTACTTTTCCTTTCTGTCTCTTTTTTCTCTCTCGCTTAAAAAATATTTATTTCCCTCTCTTTATTTCTCTTTCTGTATCTGATTTCACATTGAATTCACCCACTCTAATCCACCCTTCTTCTCAGTCCTTCCTCTGTTTATTTCTGAATGTGTAAATCTCATTGGTTAAGGAGATACATGCAACTAAGGTCCCAGATGTCTAGCTGCCTCCGTTGCAGCGTTATCAGCTCGCACTTCCAGCAACTTTGTGGGAAAAGTTTTTAAAAACTTAAATATGTATGAACAAGTCTACCTAGCGGGGAGATGTGAGATGCCATGCTCCAGCTAAATCTGGACCATTACCTGACCATGATAGGATAAACAACTGATAAGCTGAAGATTTTTCCTCACTGCAGACTTTATGTTCTTATGAAATAATAGCTGAAATTACAAAAAGGAATTGAAATTAACTTCAATTTTATCACTGACAATACAAATCCCAGAAAATTTGGTTTTACTGGTATATTAGTATATTAGTACAGTATTCTGATTGTCACCACAAAATTCCATTATGGGTGGAAAATTCTGCAAGGCCTACTAACCTCCCAATATGCACTCCCAGTGGTATAATTTCCACCAAGGGAGTGCAAGTTCTTAAACTTTACACAATGATGAGTTTTGCCCAGCAAACTATGTAAGAATTCAGACAGGATGTTCTCCATGTCGATTATATCGTATCTCATTTTACTGCCTGTGTTATTTTGTCTAAATAAATTCATAGAAATCACCAAAGGTACAGATGCTATATATCATGAAAGAAAGACTTACATTTATATATCGCCTTTCACAACCACCGGACACCTCAAAGCGTTCTACAGCCAATGAAGTACTTTTGGAGTGTAGTCACTGTTGTAATGTGCGAAACGCGGCAGCCAATTTGTGCACAGCAAGCTCCCACAAACAGCAATGTGATAATGACCAATAATCTGTTTTTGTTAAGTTGATTGAGGGATAAATATTGGCCAGGACACTGGGGATAGCTCATCTGCTCTTCTTAGAAATAGTGCCATGTGATATTTTACGTCCACCTGAGAGAACAGATGAGGCCTCAGTTTAACGTCTCATCCAAAAGACGGCACCTCCGACAGTGCAGCATTCCCTCAGCACTACATTGGAGTGTCAACCTAGATTTATGTGCTCAAGTCCCTGGAGTGGGACTTGAACTCACAAACTTCTGACTCCGAGACAAGAGTGCTACCCACTGAGCCACATCTGACACTGACCAAAATCAATTTTCAATTTCGAAAATTAGAAGTGAACCATTATATAACAGTTAATTTTATGGACATAAAGACTATTCCAATGTCTGCAAAAATGTGATGTGACATGTGTAAAACCGTGCCTGTAAAATAACACTGAATGGTCAACAGTAACATATATAGAATAATGGAGCTATGAACAATGAGTTCCAAGCATTCTTTTAGTCCTCTGAAAGATCGCTACATGTGGTTCTTTTACACTTATAAAAGAACTGCTGATCTCATCGTCATTGATGAGATATCACTGTATCCCTAATAAGCACTGTTATGTACAACCAAAAAGATTGCAGTAATTCAAAAGAACTCAGACTTCAATGATGATGCTGATGTATAATTTACCCAGCAGAAAATTTGCTTCGTGCAAAAACACTATTTATTCTAAAAAAAAAATTTTAATCTGTAGGAAGACATTTTTTTTTACTTTCTGGAGCAGCCTGGGCCTCATCCTAATATGTCTCTTGCTTGGTCTCCATTATCCTTTTTGTCTGAAATTAGCTACTCAGTCGAAGTAAAGAGTGGACTGGGAAATCTATAAACAAGTTTAACACATGTCCAACTTCAGAGTTGAGGTTTACATAAATGGCCTCTCAGACTAAACGGTCCCCTATAATCTCTAGTGCAAAGGAGTCTCTGTCGTGCCCTGTGTATTTGTTACCACAAACTGTAGGATGACAGTTTGATTACATTTATGACATTCAGTCAGCTGTGCCATGCCAGGAAAGCGCTGAGCCTATGTATTTAACAAGGAAAGAGCAGCACATATGTTTTTTAACCAGCTAGTACAGAAACTTCACTTTCAGTGTGGATCCTAACCAAACACAATGCAGTTAAACAAAGATAATAGGAAATAAATTAATTCTGAAAACATGTTGTATCATAATAATGACTTGCCTGTCAGAATGTACCAGACTTTTATGTTAAACAATAGTTATTTTTATATATTCATAGCAGATCTCAATTTGAAGATTATTAGTAAAAAATCATAGTTAAAATTGGATAAAGATGCATATTTAAGCACTATCCTGCCTTAAATATAATTAATTCTAAACAAAAGTTCAAGACATTTAAAAGAATAACCCTTTTTAATTAAACCCTTGAGGAAACCTTAATCAAAAAAGAGGAATTCATTTTTTACTCATGTTTTAAACTTTCAGTGTTGAGCAATATTTATAAGGATACATTATTGGGAAAACAGGGCTACATTGCAACTGCGAGGAATGAAAAAGCAATGACAAAAAAGACATTGAGAGAGTAGGAGTGTGAGAGAATGGGTAAAACCTGTGTTTATAGTAGATGTGGGTGGGCAGATCCAAGACTGTTTATGTATTCTGGCAAAGAGACAAACAACACTCAGCATTCCAACTGCTGCAAACCAGATGAGTAGGTATTTCAGAAGCAATCCAAGGAGCATAAGGACTGAACTGCAAAAAAGAGAAAAAAAGACTGCAAGGTACCAGATAGACAATCAGAAACATGCAAAGAATTAGGAGCAATCTATTAAAGCAAACCATTCGGTGATAGAAACATAGAAACATAGAAAATAGGTGCAGGAGTAGGCCATTCAGCCCTTTGAGCCTGCACCACCATTCAATAAGATCATGGCTGATCATTCCCTCAGTACCCCTTTCCTGCTTTCTCTCCATACCCCTTGATCCCTTTAGCCATAAGGGCCATATCTAACTCCCTCTTGAACACATCCAATGAACTGGCATCAACAACTCTCTGCGGCAGGGAATTCCACAGGTTAACAACTTTCTGAGTGAAGAAGTTTCTCCTCATCTCAGTCCTAAATGGCTATCCCTTATCCTAAGACTATGTCCCCTGGTTCTGGACTTCCCCAACATCGGGAAGATTCTACCCGCATCTAACCTGTCCCGTCCCGTCAGAATCTTGTATGTTTCTATGAGATCCCCTCTCATCCTTCTAAACTCCAGTGAATAAAGGCCCAGTCGATCCAGTCTCTCCTCATATGTCAGTCCCGCCATCCCTGAAATCAGTCTGGTGAACCTTCGCTGCACTCCCTCAATAGCAAGAACATCCTTCCTCAGATTAGGAGACCAAAACTGAACACAATATTCCAGGTGAAAATCAAAGCTGATCTGTAGAGAAAATCATTAAATGTGCTGTAAAATGAGGAATCAAAGAGAACAGGTGGGCAGGAGTGCATGGCAAATAATCAGATAACTATCATAAAGCAGAAAAAAAGGAAAATAATAAAACAAGAACCTTCAGCAAGAATAGAGAAATTTAAAAGAAGCAAAAAGAACTCATTTGTAAACATATATATAAGCAGGAGAGATAATTAAATACAATAAACATATGCAAAATGCAAAATAGAATACTAGAAATAGGAAAATACAATAATTAATTTGGATGGCAAAGCAAACTGAAGCACTGCAAAGTTATTTTGTACGCAGTCATCCCAATATAAATATTCCTAACCCAGATTTGTGGAATGTTCTCACCAAATGCAGTACTGGTAAAAGACCAGAGAAAACTGGACATGAATGAACAAATCTGCCTGTACTCGATATTCCTTCAAAGTATATTTAGCAAAGTTTATTTTTATGTTTTTGCTTATGTATATGCATATATAAATATAAAGAAAATTAATAACATTATTTCAGCATTATATCAACAGGATATATAATAGATAGTAATGGGTTATAATATGTAGAGTTAGTGATTTAGTGCTCAAGAAAGCCATACCATGAGATCCTATACTCCTTCAGCCAAAACATTCATGCCATCAAACTTTTCACTTTCAGCACTATTTGCTAAAAATATTACAAATGTATTATTTTCTAATTATAGCTAGTAATGCATTCTTTGGTTTAATCTGAAGAACATAAACTGCTCAAACTTTGCTCTCACAGCAATGAAATCAATTGAACCCTTCAACTGGAGTATTGTTTAGTCATTCACTGATAGTTATTGTGTCCTCTATTGTATAATACATTTCTTCCTAATCACAGCAGTGACTATACTAATTCATATCCTATTTGTTATGTCTTTAATGCTCTTATGAATGACTCCACAAGGCCTAGTATTGTACTTGAGCTGTTGTGACTTTAGTCCCATTTATTGTAACTCCAGAGTCAGGCACAAGCACGGTGGGCAGCCTTTTATACTGGGCCCTGCACATCTATGCAGGTGACCCACAGGTCTCCCACCGCAGTGCCCTCTGGTGGCACACCTTATATGACTATACAGTCAGTATACATAGTCGACATACATGACATCACTTCCCTCTGAGTCTTTAATGCAAATTGACCCATACATTGTCAGTGACCTGGGCTTTGCTTTTCCTGATTGACCATTGGAGGGTCGCTTCTAGCTTGGGTGAGTTGGTAGTGAGATTTGTTGCCAGTGGAGGTCCCCGTGGTTTCTGGTTGTGAGTCCATGACTACTCCATTCTCCCCCCCAACCCCCCCCCACAAAGAGATCATGCTAATGGTCCGTTACATGCAAGTTACATTCAAGTTCATCACATGGGTTTTACATTTACATCTTGGTACATTTGTTGGGTGGATTACTGTTGCGTTTCTTTTTGTGTGGTACATTTATATGATCAGTACAGGTATATCAGTATAGGTACACAAGGACAGTCGAGTTCCAGCACGGCCGGATGAGATCTGGGTCGTCTGGTGGCGGCGCAGCGCCCCATGCTAGTGGGTCTGTGGGCGAGGTGAGCTTATTTTGCTCGAGTTGCGGGAGCTCAGGGCTCTTGCCGTTACTTCTAGTGTCGGGCAGGCCCAAAAAGAGTTGATGTGTCTGTGTCCTCCCTGTCCTTTTCCTTTGCACAGTGTCGCTGCTGCTCCCTGGGAAGCGGTCTGAGCGAGTGAGCGTTTCGTCTTAGCGACGGTGGGGCTGCCTCATCTTGTCGAGCAGTTCACAGGGGACTGCTGTCTCGCTTTCCTTGAGGACACCGTTGTGCGCACTCTCTAATTTGGGATCCTGGCTGGTCCAGGTCCCATTCGGAGGAGCCATTGCGGATGACCCTTCGCTCTTGGGCATTGCCGTAGTGGCGAGTGTTTGTGGTGGGCAATGGTAGCCTGTGAGCATAGGCGAGCATAGGCGCAGTTTACTGTTTCTGGCCCGTGCCTGTTCATGCCATCGGGTGCCTGCAATGTTAAACCGATCTGAGGCAGGGTATCGCTACCAGTGCCTCTGCTCTCCGGGGATTGTTTACTCTGCAGCTTGTCTACTTATGATACATCGTTCTGGTCCCGGGACCGCAGGCTACAGAATTGGGTAGCCCATTGGACCTGTATACGACCGTTAGGTGTTCGCCCACTACATTGGCTGATTGCAATTTGCACCCGGCATCGCTCAACAACATTTTGCTCGTTACAGCTGGACTTTTACATTGGTTACCAATTTCAAACAGTTCATTCAAAAATGGCGGGTTACTGGCCTCCTTTAAAATGGCCTTACTACTTTTACCCCAATCGTCTTCCTTGCATAGAACAACGTGTCGTTGCTCCATTAGCGCTGCACCTCATGGTTTGGACGCCATCTCTTCCTTGTCCATGATGTTGACTGCCGCGATCTTCTTTCCCAGGGATTCTGCCACTGAAGCTGGGAAGGCGTCTTCGGATCCAATCTTCCTCCCCAGGAGTCCTGCCACTGAAACCGGGAAGTTGCGTTCGGGTCATCTCGGCCGGATCATTGCCACGCAGTCGTGTTGAGCAGTCTGTGCCTCGGGGGCTGCGTGGATCTGCTCTCCAGTGCCTGGTCCAACCGAAGGTGGGGCCTTGCTCTGCCTCTGAGCATGGGGGACGTCGATCGCTGGAGGGATGAAGTCTTCTCAGTTACAATGAATCTTCTCCATCCATCTTCTTCCAAGTAGTGTTGGTCCATCACCTGAAACAATCCACAATGGTAAATTGTGCACCGCGCTATCATGGGATACACTTACATCCGCACTACCAACAACTGATATCAGTTCCTTGGTGTAGGTGCGCAGCTTTGCCTAAACCGGGACCAGCTTGGGTCATTCCATAGCCTCTCAAAGGCATCCTGGCTCATTACTGACTGACCCGTGTCCACTTCCATGAAGAATGGAACGCCTTTTATCTCGACTTCCATTATCACTGGAGGACAATCTGTGGTGCAGGTATATACTCCATACACTTCGTCCTGGGACTGAGCTGCCTCTCTAGCCATCTCCTCGTAACCCACGCTGGATTCACAGCCATCTGCTGACTCCTCTGCCACGTGGTTAATCACAGCTCTTTTGCACATTCGCTGGAGGTGGCCCTTTGTGCTGCAGCCTTTATACACATAGTCTCTGAACCGATGAGCCCTGTGATTACCTCTGCAATGCCAGCATGGTGCTACTCGACTTATGTGTGCACCCCTCGGCGGACTCTGAGTTAAAAGACTCGGGGGCCTGTACGCTCTGCCCTGGGCAGATTCACGTTCAACAGTTCTGCCTGTGAAAGGTGCCATTCTATTTACAGTACTTGCCGGGTTTGAGTCCTGAAAATGAGTCATCATCTGCTTGGAGCTGCAGCTTGAGGTCATGAACGCCTGGCTGATGCTAATGGCTTTCTGCAGAGTGATGGTGGTTTCGGCAGACAGTAGCCTGTGAAGAAGGGCCTCATGACCAATGCCAATTACGAAGACGTCCCGCAACGCATCGGCGAGGGATGCGCCGAATTCACACGTCCTGCCAGCCTCCTAAGGTCGGCAGCGTACTTCGCGATTTCCTGGCCCTCGGGGGGCGATGTGTATAAAATCGATGCCTGGCCGTGAGGATGCTCTCCTTCGGTTTGAGTTGGTCCCGAATTAGCACTTTCACTCCTCGTATGACTTGGTCGTTGTTTTCTCTGATGCAAGCAAGTCCCTGACGAGGCCGTAGACTGAAGCCCACAACTGGTCAACAGGATAGCTCTGCGCTTATCTTCCAGCGTGGCTCGATCATCGCCTACCAGTCGTTTGCTACGAAATATTGGTCGAGCCGCTCCATAAAGGCTTCCCATTCTTCACCCTCTGAGAACTTTTCTAATGCACCAACGTTAGTCATTTTTGTGTGAAAGTTCGTAATCTCGTCGCCAGTTGTTATGTCTTTAATGCTCTTATGAATGACTCCACAAGGTCGAGTATTGTACTTGAGCTGTTGTGACTTTAGTCCCATTTATTGTAACTCCAGAGTGAGGCACAAACATGGTGGGCAGCCTTTTATACTGGGCTGTGCACACCTATGCAGGTGACCCTCAGGTCTCCCACCGCAGTGCCCTCTGGTGGCACACCTTATGTGACTATACAGTTAGTATACATGGTCTACATATATGACACTATTAGTTTTTGTTTTATTTTCTTGTTTAACCTTCAGGAGAATTGCATATACCTTTTTTATATTTCAACTGTTTTGGCTGAAGGAGTGTCGTATGGTATAGAAATTCATGGTATGACTTTCTTGAGGAGGAGCCCACAGGTTACTTTCAACAGTGAATTATATTTATAAAATTCGCTAACTCTACATATTCTAACCCATAACTATCTATGATATATCCTGTTGATATAATGCTGAAATAACGGTATACAACTACACATATTAGCATTAAGAGTAAGATTTGTATGTTTCTTTGGCAGAAATATTTTTCTTGGGAGATAGTTCACTGACAACATTTGCGAAAGAAAATATTCTTATTTCATAATCCCTCACAGTTGACAGTGTCGAAGGCCTTTGTGAGGTTAAAGAAGGCCATGTACAGCGGTTGGTGCTGTTCCCTGCATTTCTCTTGTATTTGACGCACGGTGAAATTAAAATCTGTAGGATAAAACTGACTTGAATATTTTTCTTAGTTATAGAAAGATCAATATTTGCTTCCTATAGTCTTATTTAATTTGATCTTATGACAGTTGCAGCTTAATTAGTGTAGGAAAGTATTGCTTTATTGTATTCCTTAAAACAGACTCATGTTCCTTGTTTCACTTTTAATTTTGTAGAAGAGAAAAGAAAATCTTATTCTAAATATTTTTGGCAGTATTTGATAGTTCAGTCTCATGATGTGTAGTCTTATGCTTTGTTAAGAATAAAGAAGGGCAGGTCTTTGGATGCTTATATTGAACTTTTGGGATGGAGTTATCATTCTCCCCCACCCCTATAAATTTACAAATCCATGTTATCATCAGTCAGAAAAATGGTATGGTTCAGCCCAAGGATATTTATATCCATTGCCAATCTCTGGTCAACCTGCCAGGTGATATACTTAGGGCAATGCAGGAAGCAAAGAGCCAGTTCATTCCCTTTTCCCCATAGGTCAGGTTCCCCCCCCCCCCCCCCCACTCCCCTCCTCCCCCCATAGACTCAACACAGACTGACAAAATACTGAAAACAAACATATGTAAAATATTATTTGTAAACATACTTGCTGTCCTTGTATCATGTGTACAGTCAGCAATTCCAGGGCAATGGCTAAGTTTTCAGATGAAAACCAGTATGGCCCCTATCTCCAGCCCTGAGCTTCTCTCCTGCCTCCTACTTCCTGTTGCTGCTGCTGCAAGTGACTAAACGTCTCTGCATGCTATGGGCGAGAATTCCCACTAGGTCGGAAATTGCAACCCATAGCATGCAGCAACATTCAAGAAATGAGAACATCAGAAACAGTCGGTGGGAAACAGAAAAGTGATGAGGAGAAAGGAACCAGGAACTCAAGAGCTGGGAGCTTAGAGTCGAGGTGGGGGCAGGGGAGAGTGGGAGGCGAGCGCATTGTTCGTTAGTTTGAACTTTGAGGGAGGGAGAGAAGAGTGCTAGATTGAATTGGGTGGGGGGGTGGGGGGGAAGAGGAAGAAGAGTATCAGCATGAACTAGAGGGAGAGCTAAAGAAAGCCACGTTGATCTTAGGAAGGGAAGAATTGTACTACTTTGCACTTGAAGGATTTAAAAGGAAGAGAATGCCTCTGTGAACTTGGTTGTGGGATTAAACAGAATAAACTATCTCTGAACTCAGGAGAGGTGCATATGGGAAGCTGGGAAATTGACGATTGAAGCAATGTTTCAGGAAGTAATGTTCTAATCGATCGGTTGACAACTCAGATTTGACTATTTTTTCTATTGTCTTCGATGAAAACATTTATGGTGGAGATTTTCAGGCATGCCCATTGTGTGGAAACGGGGCAGTGGTGCCTTATCAATAGTAGGATCTGAGTTATTGCCTGATTCCCGATAACACTGTGGCTGAAGCTTTCCCAATGCCTATGCCTGGTGGTTGGAGTCTAGCACTAGGGCATTTTAATATACAAATTGGGTTCCTTTGAGGGAGATTGGGCATCTATGCCATTTATGGACTCAACTGGGTAGACCGTGTGCTGTTTCAGTTGGCAGTCTAGCTGAAGAGGAGCCCAGAAGTTTTACCGTAATTTTGCAGGGGCTGAGAAATGCTCCCGCAGGCTCCATAAAAACAATCTGGATCTCTGCCACATTGCCCCCACCCCCCATGCAAACTTTATGCTGCCTGCTAATTTAAATAATAGTAGCATGCAGCCCAGCACTGAACATGCTCCTGAGTGGATGTACACCTCAACGGGGGGCCCAATATCGTGCAAAACTAACACCACTTAAAATTAACCTGCACTCCTAAAGGAGAGGCACACTCTGGCTGCAGCATGTGATGCAACTGGCTGGGGAACAGAATCTGAGCAGAAATACCACTGAGTAACGACGCAACATGGCAGAGGGTGAGATCCAAAGTTCTCTGTTACAGCACTGGAGGCCTTGATGCAGGAGGTGGACAGGAGGAGAGAGGTCTTGTTTCCACAGGGGGCCAAGAAGTCCTCCAGACAAAGTCAAAGAAGGCAATGGGGGCAGATAGCAGTCGGGGTCAATGCCAGCGGTGTAGCCCCGAGGATCTGAATGTAGTGCCGCAAAAAGTATAATGATCTCTCACGTGTGGTCAAGATCAGTGAATTAATCTTCAAATGCCATATCCTTACAACTGAGCCATTAGCCTCTGACACTGCTCAATTCACCAACCACCTTCACTCACCTACCAACAATCTCTATCATTCACGACTCATACCTCACGTTCATAGCTTCACCTCACCTTCACACCCACATGTCACAGTTTGCACACACTGCCAGCTATTCAACCATGACAGGCACATCACCCAGGCACCACACTCACTGACACACTTCCCTCTCTCTTGCAGGACAAGGTGGCTCATAACCAGAGGCGTCAGGGGCTAACCGCAGGGAGACAGGCGCACTTGGATGACCTTATACACTTGGAGGAGATAGCACTGGAGATTATTGGAGCAGCCATCGCTGAGCCTGTGGCCAGTGGCGTGGCCAAAACAATGCAAGGTGATGGTAACCTCATACCTAATCCTCCTGCTCACATCTCAACTCCCCCTCATCCCACAATCTCTTCTGATTTACTAGCAGATGATGATGTAAGCATGCAACTCTAGCTACCTCCCCTCCCCTCACACCAACCCAACCCTTGTGCCTTTCTCCTTTCAGATAACCAAGAACTCCAACCAGCCCAGGCTGTGGTGGAGGAGCAGGAAATGCAAGAGGAAGAAGGCGATGATGCTGAAGACAAAGCACTGTCATTCAATTTTACACTCAGCACCTGCTCAGATACTGACACTGCATGTAATTTAGAGGGTAGCATTGAGGTGGAATCTGCACAGGCCGAATCATTGGGCACGAGTGGCCTTCAGCCAGGGCAAAGGTAAAGGGTACCGAAGGGTGATATCACACTCAAGTTCTGCTGAAGAAGACTCAGATGGGAAGAAAAAAAGACTTGGATTTATATAGCACCTTTCACGACCACCATAAAGCACTTTACAGCCAATGGAGTACTTTTGGAGCATAGTCACTGTTGTAATGTAGGAAACATAGAAACGGAGAAATACCACCAACAATGCCTCTGCAAGATCCTACAAATCCCCTGGGAGGACAGGCGCAACAACATTAGCGTCCTCGACCAGGCCAACATCCCCAGCATTGAAGCACTGACCACACTTGATCAGCTATGCTGGGCAGGCCACATCGTTCACATGCCAGACACGAGACTCCCAAAGCAAGCACTCTATTTGGAACTCCTTCACGGCAAATGAGCCAAAGGTGGGCAGAGGAAACGTTACATGAACACCCTCAAAGCCTTCCTGAAAAAGTGCAACATCCCCACTGAAACCTGGGAGTCCCTGGCCAAAGACCGCCCTAAGTGGAGGAAGTGCATCTGGGAGGGCGCTGAGCTCCTCGAGTCTCGTCGCCGAGAGCATGCAGAAATCAAGCGCAGGCAGCGGAAAGAGCATGCGGCAAACCAGTCCCACCCCCCTTTCCCTCAAAGACTATCTGTCCCACCTGTGACAGCGACTGTGGTTCTCGTATTGGACTATTCAGCCACCTAAGGACTTATTTTAAGAGTGGAAGCAAATCTTCCTCGATTCCGAGGGACTGCCTATGATGATGATTGATTGATTGATTGTAGGAAAGGTGGCAGCCAATTTGCGCACAAGCAAGCTCCCACAAACAGTAATGTGATAATGACCAGATAATCTGTTTTTGTTATATTGATTGAGGGATAAATTTTGGTCAGGACACCGGGGATAACTCTCCTGCTCTTTTTCAAAATAGTGCCATGGGATCTTTTACATCCACTTGAGAGAGCAGACAGGGCCTCTGTTTAACATCTCATCTGAAAGACAGCACCACCGACAGTGCAGCACTCCCTCAGCACTGCACTGGGGTGTCAGCCTAGATTTTTTGTGCTCAAGTCCTTCGAATGGGACTTGAACCCACAACCTTCTGAATCAAAGGCGTGAGTGCTACCCACTGAGCCACACCTGATGACTTTGATGGAGCGGCCTACAGAAAAAGGCTGATCTGTATGCACAATAAAATGCTTGGTGCATTGGAAGGCCTGCCAGAAAGCCTAAATGCAATGTCAAGGAGCATAGAGGAATCTGGCATTTACCTTGCATAGGGCTTTGCGCGGAGCTTGGAAGTGGCAGGTAACTCCATTAGCGCAATGTGGACCCAACCATGACACAGCATCTGATGGCTGATATCTCAGCTTCCATTCCAGCACAAGCAGAAGCCACCCAAAGTCTGAGTGCTACAGTAGAAACTCAGACATCTGTCATCTCTGCAATCATTCCCATTAATCTTTTGCACTGATGTACAGCTTGCTACCATGCAAGCTCAGACTGCTGCCATCATGGCTGTGGTTACTAGTGTTCAAAGGAGCTTGCAGGGTATCACAGCCGTCCAGCAATCTGTCCGCCAACTGATTACAGGATCGCTGAGGTACTGCCCCGGAAGAGTGGTAGCGACTCTGTGGAACACGAACCTGCTGTTGTTTCTCAGAATGATAGCATTCGTTCTCCCACCCCTGCCACTCAGCCAGGTTCCCTTGCTTTTGCCTGTCAGCCAGCTAGCCCATACAGTTGCCCCCCATGCCGAGGGATGAAGTCTAAAGCCCTATATTCTAGGCTCAGTGCTGCTCGAGGTCATCCTGCAAGGCCACCTGCAGTTTCCCCCACTGAAAGTCAGCAGCTTTACTACAGCCATGCTGCAGCCACTGGGGTAGCACTGCGTAGTAACACGAGGACAGAAACGGCACACTAAGACCGCCACTAGGTTCATAGAATGGTTACGTAGACGGAGGCCATTTGGACTGTCGAGCCCATGCCGGCTCTCTGCAAGAACACTTCAACTAGTCCCACTCCCTCGCTTTTTCCCCATAGTCCTGCATTTTTTTTCCTTTCAGGTACTTATCCAACTCTCTTTTGAAAGCTGTGATTGAATCTGCCTCCATTATCCTTTCAGACAGTGCATTCCAGATCCTAACCACTCGCTGCATAAAAACATTTTCCTCATGTCGCCTTTGGTTCTTTTGCCAATCACCTTAAATCTGTGTCCTCTGGTTCTCGATCCTTCCACCACCGGGAACAGTTTCTCTCTATCTACTCAGCCTAAACCCCTCATGATTTTGAACACCTCGATCAAATCCCCTCTCAACCCTCTCTGCTCCAAGGCAAACAACCCCAGCTTCACCAGTCTTTCCACATAACTGAAGTCCCTCATCCCTGCAATCATTCTCATAAATCCTTTCTGCAATCTCTCTAAGGCCTTCACATTCTTCCTAACCTGCGATGCCCAGGATTGGACATTATGCTCCAGTTGAGGCCGAACCAGTGTTTTATAGAGGTTCATCATAACTTCCTTGCTTTTGTACTCTATGGCCGGGATTTCGGCAACAGAGGCGAGTTCAATGCGGGCAGCATTGGTGCAGTGTGGGAAACCCACTCCGAAGTGCAGTCAGTTCACTCCCTTCAATCTTCCGTGGCTGGGGCTTGTTAAGCCGCCCTGCGGGTTTCCGAGCCAATTAACTGGAAGCTGATGATGCGGCATCAGCCGGTTTCCTTAAAGGGATCATTCCCAACTTTTTTTTAACAGTCTTCTGTCAGTGTTTTACAGCATTGAGCTGCTGCAACACTGACAAACACTGCACAAAGGTGCATGGCTGCACCCAGGCTCTCCCATGACTCCCTCCAGATGTTTATGGAGGAGTCACAGCATGCAGGGAGGTTCTCTTCCATTCCAGTGGATGGAAGAGACCTCTCCAGGAGACCAATGCAGCCTGGTTGCACATTGCACATGAGGGCACAAACAGGGATGTCATCTGGAGGAGCTGGCTGCAGTGGCCCAAACCTTTCAATGATCTCAGCAGATCACGAACGTTACTGGAAAGCCACACTATACCTCATCCTGCTGTGCCACTCATCACATCCCTATCACTCTGCCTTCCCTACTCTACCCCTACACCTCCTTACACCAACTTACCTTGCACCTCCACCCATCCTCTCTCTCTCTCTCTGTCTACATTATCAGTTCCCCATTTCACTAGGCACCTCTCACAGCCACCGTCATCCTTGTCCAATCATACCAACTAACAACACACAAAGGTAGGCACTTGGGTCCTTTAGCCTATGTTCATGTATAGTTAATGTTGATGTGTTCTCAGTCATTGAAATCTTTATGTTCAGCACTTTGTGTTCTTGGACAGATTTGTGGGCACCTTTGGAAGTGATTTAGTGAGTGTAGTGAATGGTGAGACAAAAGAGAGATCACTGCAAACATTTACAAACTGCATACAGCTCAAAAGTCTCTTCCAAAACCTTAAAGCTTTAGCTTCTGACTTTGGAAAGTTGTTGTGTATCTGTAAAGCATGCACTCCCATGTTCCGCCACCAGGGAGCTCATCCCCTGAAGTCCCAAGGGATCCCAGCATCCCTTGGGAGCACTGTATATAAGCCGGCCCCCAAGGCCTGTCCTTCACTCTGGAGTGTCTTATTAAAGACTGAGGTCACTGTTACTTTAACCTTCCTGTGTGCAACCTCAGCTGTGTTAGGAACACAATAACTGGGTCCGAGAATACGAATCCAACGCAAAGATGCAGCAAACTGGGCATCCTGGAGAAGTTCTCGGAGGGTGAGGACTGGGAAGCCTATGTCGAATGGCTAGACCAGTACTTTGTAGCCAACGAGCTGGATGGAGAAGGAAGCGCTGCAAAAAGGAGAGCGGTCCTCCTCACAGTCTGCGGGGCACCGACCTACAGCCTCGTGAAGAATCTTCTGGCTCTGGTGAAACTCACAGATAAGTCATATGTGGAGCTGTGTACACTGGTTCGGGAGCATCTTAACCTAAGGGAGAGCGTGCCGATGGCGAGGTATCGGTTCTACACGTGCCAGCAATCTGAAGGTCAGGAAGTGGCGAGCTACGTCGCCGAGCTAAGGCGACTTGCAGGACAATGTGAATTTGATGGCTACCTGGAGCAAATGCTCAGAGATTTTTTTGTACTGGGCATTGGCCACGAGACCATCCTACGAAAACTTTTGACTGTAGAGACACTGACCCTCAGTAAGGCCATTGCGATAACACAGGCGTTTATGTCCACCAGTGATAACACCAAACAAATCTCTCAGCACACAAGTGCGAGCAATGTTCATAAATTAACTGGAACTGTGTTTGCAAGCAGAAATGTACAGGGCAGAACCCATGAATCTGCAACTGCCAGCAGGCCTCAGGTGACCAAGATGACTCAGAGTCCCCAACAAAGGATGAATGCAAGGCAATTCACAACTTGTTGGCATTGTGGAGGCTTCCAATCAGCCTATTCATGTCGCTTCAAAGAGTATGTTTGCAAGAGCTGTGGAACAATGGGGCACCTCCAACGAGCTTGCAAACGAGCTGCAAGCTCTGCAAAACCTGCTAACCATCACGTGGCAGAGGAAGATCGGTCCATGGTGGATCAAAGCAATTTCGAGCCTCAGAGAGAGGAGGCAGATGCTGAAGTACACGGGGTGCACACATTTTCGACGAAATGTCCACCTATAATGCTAAACGTAAAATTGAATGGCTTACCCGTAGTCATGGAACTGGACACTGACGCTAGCCAATCCATCATGAGTAAAAAGATGTTTGAGAGACTGTGGTGCAACAAGGCATTCAGACCAGCCCTGAGCCCCATCCACACGAAACTGAGAACGTACACCGAAGAGCTTATCACTGTCCTGGGCAGCGCCATGGTCAAGGTCACCTACGAGGGCACGGTGCACGAACTGCCACTCTGGATTGTCCCGGGCGATGGCCCCACACTGCTTGGAAGAAGCTGGCTGGGCAAAATCTGCTGGAACTGGGATGACATCCGAGCGCTATCACATGTCGATGAGGTCTCATGTACCCAGGTTCTTAACAAATTTCCTTCCCTTTTTGAACCAGGCATTGGAAACTTTTCCGGGGCGAAGTTGCGTCGTGCCTCTGGGCCACTTGGTCCCAGCGGCACGACGCATTCACCACAAGGCGCGAGCAGTACCTCACATGATGAGGGAGAGAGTGGAAATCGAGCTGGACGGGCTGCAACGCGAGGGAATCATCCCCCAGTGGAATTCAGCGAGTGGGCCAGCCCGATTGTTCCAGTACTCAAAAGTGATGGCACGGTCAGGATTTGCGCCGATTATAAAGTAACTATTAATCGTTTCTTGCTGGAGGACCAATACCCGCTACCTAAGGCAGACGATCTATTTGCAATGCTGGCAGGAGGCAAGACGTTCACCAACCTCGACCTGACTTCGGCCTACATGACTCAGGAGCTGGAGGAGTCTTCAAAGTGCCTCACCTGCATCAACATGCACAAGGGACTGTTCATCTACAACAGATACCCGTTTGGAATTCGGTTGGCTGCAGCAATCTTCCAGAGAAACATAGAGAGCCTACTCAAGTCAGTACCACACAAGGTGGTCTTTCAGGACGACATATTGGTCACGGGTCGGGACACCGCCGAGCACTTATAAAACCTGGAGGAGGTCCTCCAACGACTGGATTGCGTAGGGCTGCGGCTGAAGAGGTCGAAATGCATCTTCATGGCAACAAAAGTGGAGTTTTTGGGGAGAAAGATCGCGGCGGACGGCATTCGGCCCATAGACTCCAAGATAGAGGCTATCAGGAACGCGCCCAGGCCACAGAAAGTCACGGAGCTGCGGTCGTTCCTGGGACTCCTCAACTATTTTGGTAACTTCCTACCGGGGTTAAGCACCCTTTTAGAGCCCCGATATGTGTTATTACGCAAAGGTGAGAACTGGGTTTGGGGAAAAAACCAAGTAATTGCTTTTGAGAAAGCCAGAAACATTTTATGCACCAACAAGCTGCTTGTATTGTATAACCCATGTAAAAGACTTGTGCTAGCATGTGATGCGTCGTCGTACGGAGTCGGGTGTATATTACAACAAGCTAACGTTGCGGGGAAGTTGCAACCTGTCGCCTATTCTTCCAGGAGCTTGTCTAAGGCCGAGAGGGCCGACAGTTTGATTGAGAAAGAGGCTTTAGCGTGTGTGTTCGGGGTAAAGAAAATGCATCAGTACCTGTTTGGCCTCAAATTTGAGCTGGAAGCCGATCACAAGCCCCTCACATCCCTGTTTGCTGAAAACAAGGTGATAAATACTAATGCCTCAGCCCGCATATAAAGGTGGGCACTCGCGCTATCAGCGTATAACTATACCATCCGCCACAGGCCAGGCACCGAGAACTGTGCGGATCCTCTCAGTCGGCTACCATTGCCCAGCACGGGGGTGAAAATAGCGCAGTCTGCAAACTTGTTGATGGTGGCGCAGCCCGCAGACTTGTTGATGGTCATGGAAGCGTTTGAAAATGATAAATCACCTGTCATGGCCCACCAGAATAGGACTTTGACCAGCCAAGATCCTCTGCTGTCCCGAGTAAAAAACTATGTACTGCATGGGAGCTGGGCCAGCATCCCTGTTGAAATGCAAGATCCAATCAAGCCATTCCAGCGGCGAAAGGACGAGCTGTCCATTCAGGCAGACTGCCTGTTGTGGGGTAGCAGTGTAGTGCTACGCAAAAAGGGCAGGGAGTCATTCATCTCGGATCGCCACAGCACACACAGTAATGATGAAAACGATAGCCAGATCCCACATGTGGTGGCCCGGTATCGATTCTGACTTCGAGTCCTGTGTACAGCAATGCAGCGTATGTGCTCAGTTGAGCAACACGCCCAGAGAGGCACCACTAAGTTTGTGGTACTGGCCCTCCAGACCATGGTCAAGGATTCATGTCGACTATGCGGGCCCATTTCTCGGTAAAGTGTTCCTGGTGGTGGTGGATGCTATTTCAAAATGGATTGAATGTGAAATAATGTCGGGAAGCACCGCCACCGCCACCATTGAAAGCCTGAGGGCCATGTTTGCCACCCATGGCCTGCCTGACATACTGGTCAGTGACAATGGGCCATGTTTCACCAGTGCCGAATTTAAAGAATTCATGACCCGCAATGGGATCAAACATGTCACCTTGGCCCCGTTTAAACCAGCCTCGAATGGGCAGGCAGAACGGGCAGTACAAACCATCAAACAGAGCCTTAAACGAGTCACAGAAGGCTCACTCCAAACCCGCCTGTCCCGAGTACTGCTCAGCTACTGCACGAGATCACACTCACTCACAGGGGTGCCTCCGGCTGAGCTACTCATGAAAAGGTCACTTAAAACCAGACTCTCGCTGATTCACCCCAACCTGCATTATCAGGTAGGGAGCAGGCGGCAGCAACAAAATGTAAATGATGGTCGCGCCACTGTGTCACGGGAAATTGATCTGAATGACCCTGTGTATGTGTTAAACTATGGACATGGTCCCAAGTGGATCGTGGGCACGGTGATAACTAAAGAAGGGAATAGGGTGTTTGTAGTCAAACTAGACAATGGACAAATTTGCAGAAAGCACCTGGACCAAACGAGGCTGCGGTTCACAGACTGCTCTGAACAACCCACAGCAGACACCACCTTTTTCAAGTCCACAACACACACCCAAAGAATCAACGACACCACGCTTGATCAGGAAATCGAACCCATCACGCCCAACAGCCCAGCAAGGCCAGGCTCACCTTGCAGCCCTGCAGGACCAACAACACGCCAGCCCAGCGAGGGCACAGCCAACACATCAGAACAGACATTTGTACCGAGGCGGTCCACCAGGGAAAGAAAGGCTCCCGACCGCCTCACCTTGCAAATAGTTTTCACTTTGACTTTGCGGGGGGGAGTGATGTTGTGTATCTGTAAAGCATGCACTCCCATGTTCCGCCACTAAGGAGCTCATCCCCTGAAGTCCCAAGGGATCCCAGCATCCCTTGGGAGCACTGTATATAAGCCAGCCCCTAAGGCCTGTTCCTCACTCTGGAGTGTCTTAACCTCCCTGTGTGCAGCCTCATCTGTGTTAGGAACACAATAAAAGTGAACAGCTATGAAAAGGTAGCTTTTATACCACTTCCGCAGCTGTCAACTAGCCAAAGCAATAGAGAGTCTCTGAGAACCCGAATCGACTTACCTGGCATGAAACCCAAGCGATGCCAAATCTGTCAAAAGGTTGTTAAAATTGCAAGTGTCTACTTTTAAGCCTCTTAACTAGCATTTAAATACCTTTGAATTATGTTAATTACCTGTCCCGCCGCTTGCTGTCGGGTCTGCTATCCGAACGCCGGCCTGACAACGATTTGTGTCTCTCTCTTCTTTAGGATTGTACCTTTTTAGTTTATGTTGCCTCTCCTCGTTCTTAGAAACATAGAAAGATAGAAAATAGGTGCAGGAGTAGAACATTCGGCCCTTCGAGCCTGCACCACCATTCAATAAGTTCATGGCTGATCATGCAACTTCAGTACTCCGTTCCTGCTTTCTCGCCATACACCTTGATCCCCCTAGTAGTAAGGACTATATCTAACTCTTTTTTGAATATATTTAGTGAATTGGCCTCAACAACTTTCTGTGGTAGAGAATTCCACAGGTTCACTACTCTCTGGGTGAAGAAGTTTCTCCTCATCTCGGTCCTAAATGGCTTACCCCTTATCCTTAGACTGTGACCCCTGGTTCTGGACTTCCCCAACATTGGGAACATTCTTCCTGCATCTAACCTGCCTAAACCCGTCAGAATTTTAAACGTTTCTATGAGATCCCCTCTCATTCATCTGAACTCCAGTGAATACAAGCCCAGTTGATCCAGTCTTTCTTGATATGTCAGTCCCGCCATCGCGGGAATCAGTCTGGTGAACCTTTGCTGCACTCCCTCAATAGCAAGAATGTCCTTCCTCAAGTTAGGAGACCAAAACTGTACACAATACTCCAGGTGTGGCCTCACCAAGGCCCTGTACAACTGTAGTAACACCTCCCTGCCCCTGTACTCAAATCCCCTCGCTATGAAGGCCAACATGCCATTTGCTTTCTTAACCGCCTGCTGTACCTGCATGCCAACCTTCAACGACTGACGTACCAGGACACCCAGGTCTCGTTGCACTTCCTACCAAACTTTATCACTTCACATTTTTCTGCGTTAAATTTCATCTGCCACATGTCCACCCATTTCACTAGCCTGTCTATGTCATCTTGAAGTCTATCACTATCCTCCTCACTGTTCACTGTACTTCCAAGATTTGCATCATATGCAAATTTTGAAATTGCACCCTTTACTAGAACATAAGAACATAAGAATTAGGAACAGGAGTAGGCCATCTAGCCCCTCGAGCCTGCTCCGCCATTCAACAAGATCATGGCTGATCTGGCCGTGGACTCAGCTCCACTTACCCGCCCGCTCCCCATAACCCTTAATTCCCTTATTGGTTAAAAATCTATCTATCTATGATGTGAATACGTTCAATGAGCTAGCCTCAACTGCTTCCTTGGGCAGAGAATTCCACAGATTCACAACCCTTTGGGAGAAGAAATTTCTTCTCAACTCGGTTTTAAATGGCTCACCCGTATTTTGAGGCTGTGCCCCCTAGTTCTAGTCTCCCCGACCAATGGAAACAACCTCTCTGCCTCTATCTTGTCTATCCCTTTCATTATTTTAAATGTTTCTATAAGATCACCCCTCATCCTTCTGAACTCCAATGAGTAAAGACCCAGTCTACTCAATTTATCATCATAAGGTAACCCCCTCATCTCCAGAATCAGCCAAGTGAATCGTCTCTGTACCCCCTCCAAAGCTAGTATATCCTTCCTTAAGAAAGGTGACCAAAACTGCATGCAGTACTCCAGGTGCGGCCTCACCAATACCCTGTACAGTTGCAGAAGGACCTCCCTGCTTTTATACTCCATCCCTCTCGCAATGAAGGCCAACATTCCATTCGCCTTCCTGATTACCTGCTGCACCTGCAAACTAACTTTTTGGGATTCATGCACAAGGACCCCCAGGTCCCTCTGCACCGCAGCATGTTGTAATTTCTCCCCATTCAAATAATATTCCCTTTTACTGTTTTTTTTCCCAAGGTGGATGACCTCACACTTTCCGACATTGTATTCCATCTGCCAAACATTAGCCCATTCGCTTAATCTATCTAAATCTCTTTGCACCCTCTCTGTGTCCTCTACACAACCCGCTTTCCCACTAATCTTTGTGTCATCTGCAGATTTTGTTACGTTACACTCTGTCACCTCTTCCAGGTCATCTATGTATATTGTAAACAGTTGTGGTCCCAGCACCAATCCCTGTGGCACACCACTAACCACCGATTTCCAACCCGAAAAGGACCCATTTATCCCGACGCTCTGCTTTCTGTTCGACAGCCAATTCTCTATCCATGCTAATACATTTCCTCTGACTCCGTGTACCTTTATCTTCTGCAGTAACCTTTTGTGTGGCACCTTATCGAATGCCTTTTGGAAATCTAAATACACCACATCCATCGGTACACCTCTATCTACCATGCTCGTTATATCCACAAAGAATTCCAGTAAATTAGTTAAACATGATTTCCCCTTCATGAATCCATGTTGCGTCTGCTTGATTGCATTATTCCTATCTAGATGTCCCGCTATTTCTTCCTTAATGATAACTTCAAGCATTTTCCCCACTACAGATGTTAAACTAATCGGCCTATAGTTACCTGACTTTTGCCTGCCCCCTTTTTAAACAGAGGCGTTACATTAGCTGCTTTCCAATCCGATGGTACCTCCCCAGAGTCCAGAGAATTTTGGTAGATTATAACGAATGCATCTGCTATAACTTCTGCCATCTCTTTTAATACCCTGGGATGCATTTCATCAGGATCAGGGGATTTGTCTACCTTGAGATCCATTAGCCTGTCCAGCACTACCCGCCTAGTGATAGTGATTGTCTCAAGGTCCTCCCTTCCCACATTCCCGTGACCAGCAATTTTTGGCATGGTTTTTGTGTCTTCCACTGTGAAGACCGAAGCAAAATAATTGTTTAAGGTCTCAGCCATTTCCACATTTCCCATTATTAAATCCCCCTTCTCATCTTCTAAGGGACCAACATTTACTTTAGTCACTCTTTTCAGTTTTATATATCGGTAAAAGCTTTTACTATCTGTTTTTATGTTTTGCGCAAGTTTACTTTCGTAATCTATCTTTCCTTTCTTTATTGCTTTCTTAATCATTCTTTGCTGTCGTTTAAAATTTTCCCAATCTTCTAGTTTCCCACTAACCTTGGCCATCTTATACGCATTGGTTTTTAATTTGATACTCCCCTTTATTTCCTTGGTTATCCACGGCTGGTTATCCCTTCTCTTACTGCCCTTCTTTTTCACTGGAATATATTTTTGTTGCGCACTATGAAAGAGCTCCTTAAAAGTCTTCCACTGTTCCTCAATTGTGCCACCATTTGGTCAGTCTTCTTTAGCCAACTGTCTCCATTTTGTTTCCCTCTGTCTCCCTGCATTGGTTCCCATCCCCTTGCCATATTAGTTTAACTCCTCCCAACAGCACTAGCAAACACTCCCCCTGGGTCATTGGTTCCGGTCCTGCCTAGGTGCAGACCGTCCGGTTTGTACTGGTTCCACCTCCCCCAGAACCGGTTCCAATGCCCCAGGAATTTGAATCCCTCCCTGCTGCACCACTGCACAAGCCACATATTCATCTGAGCTATCCTGCGATTCCTACTCTGACTAGCACGTGGCACTGGTAGCAATCCCAAGATTACTACTTTTGAGGTCCTATTTTTTAGTTTAGCTCCTAGCTCCTTAAATTCTTCTCGTAGGACCTCATCCCTTTTTTTACCTATATCGTTGGTACCAATATGCACCATGACAACTGGCTGTTCACCCTCCCTTTTCAGAATGTCTTGCAGCCGCTCCGAGACATCCTTGACCCTTGCACCAGGGAGGCAACATACCATCCTGGAGTCTCGGTTGCGGCCGCAGAAACACCTATCTATTCCCCTTACAATTAAAACCCCTATCACTATTGCTCTCCCACTCTTTTTCCTGCCCTCCTGTGCAGCAGAGCCAGCCACGGTGCCATGAACTTGGCTGCTGCTGCCCTCCCCTGATGAATCATCCCCCTCAACAGTACTCAATGTGGTGTATCTGTTTTGCAGGGGGATGACTGCAGGGGACCCCTGCACTACCTTCCTTGCACTACTCTTCCTGCTGGCCTTCCATTCCCTATCTGGCTGTGGACCCTTCACCTGCGGTAAGACCAACTCGCTACACGTGCTACTCACGTCATTCTCAGCATCGTGGATGCTCCAGAGTGAATCCACCCTCAGCTCCAATTCCGCAACGCGGTCCATCAGGAGCTGAAGGCGGATACACTTCCCGCACACGTAGTCGTCAGGGACACCAGAAGTGTCCCTGAGTTCCCACATGGTGCAGGAGGAGCATATCACGTGACCGAGCTCTCCTGCCATGACTTAACCCTTAGATACACTTAAATTGGCAACAACAGTGCTAAAGGTTACTTACTGATATAGAAGGGAAAAAAGAAAAGCTCCTCACCAATCACCAGCCAATCACTTACCCCCTTGGCTGTGACGTCACCTTTCTATTTCTTTCTACTTCTTTTGTGCCTTCTCCCTGTAGCTGCACCAGCCACGCCTCTCCACACACCTCCTCGACGCTGCTCCCGACTCAGCGACGCACCGCCCGACCTCGTGGCCTTTTATAGGCCTCTCCACACACCTCCGACGCTGCTCCCGACTCCCAAGTCCAAGTCATTAAAATATATCAAGAAAAGCAGTGGTCCTAGTACCGACCCTTCGGGAACACCACTGTATATCTTCCTCCAGTCTGAAAAATAACCGTTCACCAGTACACTCTGTTTCCTGTCACTTAGCCAATTTTGTATCCATGCTGCCACTGTCCCTTTTATTCCATGGGCTTCAATTTTGCTGGCAAGTCTATTATGTGGCACTTTGTTAAACACCTTTTGGAAATCCATATACACCACATGAACCACATTGCCCTCATCAACCCTCTCTGTTACCTCATCAATGAACTGATCAAGTAAGTTAAATCAATTTGCCTTTAACAAATTCGTGCTGGCTTTCCTTAATTAATCCACACTTGTCCAAGTGACTGTTAATTTGGTCCCTGATTATCATTTCTAAAAGCATCCCCACTACCGAGGTTAAACTGACTGGCCTGTCTGTAATTGCTGGGTTTATTCTTACACCCTCTTTTGAGGGAATACACAAGGGAGATTAGTTGACTTTGTTATGTAATATTGGATGGATTGATGTATAATGTTGGTTTGGATTGTTTGTTTTGTGGTGGCATTTAATGTAGCATTGTGGCCAAGAGGATGCTGTGATACTCAGTAACTGAGGGAGCTAAGGTGTGGGACTGTTGGTAAATGGGGAAAAGGGGTGTGTTCACTGGTACTGCAGTTGACTTAGCCGATCATGGACAGCCCGGTCAGAAAGGAGCTGTGTTGCTTGCCACCTCCCTCCTTCTCTTCCTTCTCCTCAACCATCTCTTCAGCTGTTCGCCATATATGTGGTACCCTCATGATGGCAAGGTTGTGAAGCATGCAGCTAGAACACGACGAATCTTGAGACGTGCTCTGGCAAGTGCTACAAGGCTCCTCCACAGCAGTCCAGGCAGCAGAAGCATTTTTATAGGATGCCAATGGTCTGCTCAGATACCGTGTGGCACCATGGCTTTCAGTATATGCATGCTGCCCATGTGGGCGTGGGTTGTACACTGGAGTCATGAGCCAGATGGTCAGTGGATAGCCCTTGTTGCCCAGTAGCCACCCTCTAATTTGTCGTGGTCGTTCAAATGCGGCTGGTACAGCAGACTGCCACAGAATGAAGACATCATGACTGCTGCCTGATGTGCTAAGTATGGTCCCACACCAGCTGTATATTGAGGGAGTGGAGTCCTTTCCTGTTGTGGTACATCTCCGAATTAACATGTGGCGCCCGTAAAGCGAGACTGTGCAGTCAATGGCACCCGGAACCATGGGGAAGCCTGCTATCCTCGCAAAGCCATGTGCTTGCTCCGCCTGCTTCTCTCTGTCAAGAGAGAATGAAATTTATTCACATCTCTTTGCATACAGAGCCTCAATGCATAGCAAACTAGGAGATGTTGGAACTATCACCTGCTCCAGCCTGGAAGGAGCCTGAAGCATAAAAAATTCATGGCCACGCTCCCCTTCACAGCCACTTTCAATGCTGCCCTTGCCCTGCTCTGAGGCTGCAGTTCTGCCTGCAACAGGTGGCAGTTTCAGTGAGCACTTGCCTAGTGAAGTGGAAACATCGCATACGCTGTTCCTCGCTAAAGTTGCAGTTGGAGAATTGCTCCCTGAAGACCCTGGGTGGGTGTGACCTCCTGCTGTGAGCCCTTCTCCCCCTTCTCATCCTCCCTCTTTGAGCAACTTGCCCTCCTCTGTGTCGCCTCTGCTCACTCTCCCTGCCATGCTCCAGGCCAAGGGGGCTACAAACTACAGCACCCATATCTGGGAACAACTGGTCTGAGCAGAAATCTTGAAGTAACCTGCCACATCACTCCCTGGACTCTTCAGCAACTTCAAATAAGATAACAAACCACCAAACACTTCTACAAACTCACCAAGAGCCAATAGAAATCAATCAGCAACTGACATGTAAGTAGTTGATGATGCCTTTAAATAGTGCTGGTGGGGGCCATAAGTGTGCATGTGTGGCGCGGATTCCATTTTGGACTCAAAACTTCACCTGTAGTGCCAAAAAAACGGATGCTACGGAACCGAATTTAGCACCCACTTAAGGTTAGGTCTACCTACTTAAGTTACATGCCCAGGTGCCACTACACTTTCAATGTAATTATTTGTTTCCACCAATCATATGTTGATATTCATAGTCATTTGTGAGTTGTCAGCCTTTCTGGAGTTGTATGAGCTTCTTTGAAGCTGTTGATCAATTCTAGCTAGTTTCCTGGATTGGCATTTATGTATTTGAAGTGGGAAAATGGGGGAATCATAAAATCCAATCATTGTTTCTCACCATAAATAAGCTTAACTACTAGCTGTGAATTGGAACGAAAGTAGACCAGATGCAAGTTAGGGATAAGTATCCTTCGTGTTATGTATGCAACCCTGTGTAACCTGTATCATACAGCCACCAGAGGGCATACCTGTTGGGTTCCCAAGGGATCGCAGCATCCCTTGGGAGCACTGTATATAAGCAGGCCTCCTGTGCTGTACCGGCACTCTGGAGTCTACATTGTCATTGTCTACAGTACTCAGTTACGTAACTTTATTATGAACGTAACAACTGGCGACAAGATAAACATAGAAAATAGGTACAGGAGTAGGCCATTCGGCCCTTCGAGCCTGCACCACCATTCAATAAGATCATGGCTGATCATTCCAACAGTACCCATTTCCTGCTTTCTCGCCATACCCCTTGATCTCTTTAGCCATAAGGGCCATATCTAACTCCCTCTTGAATATATCCAATGAATTGGCATCAACAACTCTCTGCGGCAGGGAATTCCACAGGTTAACAACTCTCTGAGTGAAGAAGTTTCTCCTCATCTCAGTCCTAAATGGCCTACCCCTTATCCTAAGACTGTGTCCCCTGGTTCTGGACTTCCCCAACATCAGGAACATTCTTCCCGCATCTAACCTGTCCAGTCCCGTCAGAATCTTATACGTTTCTATGAGATCACCTCTCATCCTTCTAAACTCCAATGTATAAAGGCCCAGTTGATCCAGTATCTCCTCATATGTTAGTCCAGTCATCTCTGGAATTAGTCTGGAGAACCTTCGCTGCACTCCCTCAATAGCAAGAACGCCCTTCCTCAGATTAGGAGACCAAAACTGAACACAATATTCCAAGTGAGACCTCATCAAGGCCCTGTACAATTGCAATAAGATCTCCCTGCTCCTATACTCAAATCCCCTAACTATGAAGGCCAACATGACATTTGCCTTCTTCACCGCCTGCTGTATCTGCATGCCAACTTTCAATGACTGATGAACCATGACACCCAGGTCTCGTTGCACCTCCCCTTTTCCTAATCTGCCGCCATTCAGATAATATTCTGCCTTCGTGTTTTCGCCACCAAAGTGGATAACCTCACATTTATCCACATTATACTGCATCTGCCATGCATTTGCCCACTCACCTCACATAACAAACAACTCACCTCACATAACAGAGAACTGTTGGTATCCTGGAGAAATTCTCAGAAGGGGACAATTTGGAGGCCTTCGTGGAGCGACTCGACCAATACTTCGTGGCCAACAAGCTGGAAGGGGATGAGAACGCTGCCAAACGAAGGGCGATCCTCCTCACTTTCTGTGGGGCAACAACCTATGGACTCATGAAAAATCTTCTAGCTCCAGTAAAACCAACAACCCAATCGTATGAAGAACTGTGTACGCTGGTCTGGGAGCACTAAATCCAAAGGAAAGCGTTCTGATGGCAAGGTATCGATTTTACACATGTCAACGGTCTGAAGGCCAGGAAGTAGCGAGCTACGTCGTCAAATTAAAGTGCCTTGCAGGACATTGCGAATTCGATAGATTCCTTGAGCAAATGCTGAGGCTTTTTTGTGCTTGGCATTGACCATGAGGTTATCCTTCGCAAATTATTGACTGTTGAAACACCGAACCTGAGCAAAGCCATAATGATAGCCCAGGCATTTATGTACACCAGCGATAACACCAAACAAATTTTGCAGCATAAAGAGTTTCGGCTAGTACTGTACACAAAGTAACGTAGTTTTCAGGCACGGTCAGAATTTGTGGGGACTATAAAGTAACAATTAACTGTTTTTCGCTACAGGACCAGTACCCGCTAACCAAGGCAGACGACCTAGTTGCGACCCTGGCTGGAGGAATGACACTCACCAAGTTGGACCTGACCTCGGCCTACATGACACAGGAGCTGGCGGAATCTTCGAAAGGCCTCACCTGCATCAACACGCACAAAGGTCTGCTCATCTACAATCGATGCCCGTTTGGGATTCGATCAGCCATGGCAATTTTTCAAAGAAACATGGAGAGCCTGCTAAAGTCGGTTCATGCACTGTGGTTTTTCAGGACGACATACTGGTCACAGGTCGGGACGCCATCGAACACTTGAAGAAACTGGAAGAGATTCGAAGTTGGCTAGATCACGTGGGACTCAAGTTGAAATGCTTGAAGTGTGTTTTCCTGGCACCAGAGGTCGAGCTCTTAGGGAGAAGAATCACGGCAGACGGCATCAGACCCACCGACGTCAAGACGGAGGCCATCAAGAACACGCCGAGACCACAGAACGTGACGGAGCTGCAGTAATTCCTGGGACTCCTCAACTATTTTGATAATTTCCTACCCGGGTAAAGCACCTTGCTAGAACCCCTACATGCGCTGCTACGCAAGGGAGATGACTGGGTATGGGGGAAATCACAAAAGGCTGCTTTTGAGAAAGCCAGAAATCTGTTATGTTTCAATAAACTGCTTGTTCTGTATAACCCACATAAATGTTTAGTGCTAGCTTGCGATGCGTCTTCATACAGGGCCGAGTGTGTGTTACAACAAGCAAACGAATCGGGAACATTGCAACCGGTCGCCTGTGCGTCCAGGAGTTTATCCAAGGCCGAAAGGGCCTGCAGCATGATTGAAAAAGAAGCTCTGGCATGTGTTTACAGGGTGAAAAAAATGCACCAGTATCTGTTTGGTCTTAAGTTTGAGTTAGAAACTGACCATAAGCCGCTCATATTGCTAAAGTAACTAATACCCATGCCTCTGCCCGCATCCAAAAATGGGCGCTTATGCTGTCTGCATATAACTATGCAATCCGTCACTGACCAGTCACAGAGAACTGCGCTGATGCTCTCAGTCGGCTACCATTGCCCACCACTGGGGTGGAAATGGCACAGCCTGCAGACTTGTTCTTGGTGATGGATGCATTTGAAAATGAAAAGTCACCCGTTACGGCCCACCAGATCAGGACCTGGACCAGCCAGGATCCTTTACTATCCCTTGTAAAAAACTGTGTCCTCCATGTCCAGCGACTCAGCGGAGATGCATGAAGAGATCAAGCCTTTCCAGCGGCGCAAAGATGAAATGTTCATACAGGCGGACTGTCTTTTGTGGGGCAATCGCGTGGTTTTGCCTAAGAAAAGGAGGGAAATGTTTATACATGACCTACACAGTACCCACTCAGGCACAGTAATGATGAAAGCTATAGCCAGATCCCATGTGTGGTGGCCCAGCATCGACTCAGATATGGAGTCATGTGTGCGCCAATGCAACACTTGCTCTCAACTGAACAATGCACCCAGGGAGGCACCACTAAGTTTGTGGCCATAGAAACATAGAAACATAGAAAATAGGTGCAGGAGTAGGCCATTCAGCCCTTCTAGCCTGCACCGCCATTCAATGAGTTCATGGCTGAACATGCAACTACAGTACCCCCTTCCTGCTTTTTCGCCATACCCCTTGATCCCCCGAGTAGTAAGGACTTCATCTAACTCCCTTTTGAATATATTTAGTGAATTGGCCTCAACTACTTTCTGTGGTAGAGAATTACACAGGTTCACCACACTCTGGGTGAAGAAGTTTCTCCTCATCTCGGTCCTAAATGGCTTACCCCTCATGGCCCTCTAAACCGTGGTCTAGGATCACATTGACTTTGCGGGCCTGTTTCTAGGCAAAATGTTTTTGGTTGTTGTGGATGCTTATTCAAAATGGATTGAGTGTGTAATAATGTCTGTAAGTACGTCCACTGCCATCATCGAAAGCCTACGAGCCATGTTCGCCCGCACAGCCTGCCTGATGTCCTTGTCAGCGACAATGGGCCGTGCTTCACCAGCGCAGAATTCAAGGAATTCATGACCCGCAATGGGATCAAGCACATCACATCTGCCCCGTTCAAGTCCGCATCCAACGGCCAGGCAGAACAGGCAGTCCAAACCATCAAGCAAAGCTTGAAACGCGTGTCGGAAGGCTCTCTGCAGACCCGCCTGTCCCGAGTCCTGCTCAGCTACCGCACCAGACCCCACTCACTCACCGGGGTTTCCCCAGCTGAGCTGCTCATGAAAAGAGCGCTCAAAACAAGGTTCTCTCTTGTCCACCCTGATCTCCATGATCACGTCGAGGGCAGGCGGCATCAACAAAGCATGTACCATGATCGTGCAAACTTGTCCCGCGATATTGAAGTCAATGACCCTGTATTTGTACTCAACTATGGACATGGTCCCAAATGGCTTGCTGGCACTGTCATAACCAAAGAAGGGGGTAGGGTGTTTCAGGTCAAATTTGCTAATGGACTAACTTGCAGAAACCATTTGGACCAAACCAAACTGTGATTCACAGACAGCCACAGGCAACCCGAAGAGGACACCACCAACTTCGACCCTCCAACACACACACAAGTGGCAACTGACATCACGGTCGACCACGAAGCTGAACTCATCATCCCCAGCAGCCTGGCAAGGCCGGCTGCCCAGCAGCCCAGCGAAGAACCAACCAACTCACCCACACCTGTGTTTGTACGGAGACGATCGACAAGGGAGCGAAAAGCCCCAGATCATCTCACCCTGTAAATAAGTGTACTATTGACTTTGGGAGGGAGTGATGTTATGTATGCAACCCTGTGTAACCTGTATCATACTGCCACCAGGGGCTTACCTGTTGGAGTCCCAAGGGATCCCAGCATCCCACTGTATATAAGCAGGCCTCCCATGCTGTACCAACACTCTGGAGTTTGAATAAAGGAGCTAAGGTCACACTTACTCATGTCTACAGTACTCAGTTACATTACTTTATTATGAACGTAACACTTCTGATGTTGATTCAGATTATGCAACATACACTGTGATTATACCCGGGAACAACACCATTCTGTGCTGAGTCTGGTTTCAAAAGCAGGTACTTCACAAATAACAGATAGGACTGGGTTTCAAACTCAGGTCTCCCTGTCAACAGTCCAGAGCTACTGCACTATTGTATGTATTTTTTGGGTGGAGTGCCTCATTATAGGTTCACAACCTCTTCAAGAAGAGCAAACGATGAAAGTTAAGAGAAAACCTGGATTTATATAGCACCTTATCCTCAAGACATCTCAAAAACACTTCACAATCAATACAGCCATTGCTATTATGTAAGTGAATGTAGCAGCCAATTACATAGAATTATACAGAAATTACAGTCTGTGCTGGTGTTTATTCTTCACATGAGCACTAGTCCTAATCCCATGGACCTGCTCTGTTCCCACATTCCTCTTTATCCCCCTTTCCTTTGTGAGCACTGGGTCAAAATCCTGGAACTCCTTGGTGTACTTTCACCACACGGACTGCAGCAGTTCAAGAAGGCGGCCCACCACCACCTTCTCCAGGACAACTAGGGATGGGCAATAAGTGCTGGCCTTACCAGCAATGCACACATCCTCAGAATGAATTAAAAAAACACCTATCTAATCTATTCTTAAATGTTGACATGGTCTCTACGTCAATCAATAACTCTAGTAATGCATTCCACAGCCTCATAACCCTGTGTGTAAAAAAAGTTTCAGCTGCTCTCTGTCCAAAACCTCATACATTTAATCTTATAACTACATACCCTTAATCTAGACCACTCAACTAAATAGAAAAAAAGAAAGGCTTGCATTTATATAGCGCCTTTCACAACCACCGGACATCCCAAAGAGCTTTACAGCTAATGAAGTACTTTTGGAGTGTAGTCACTGTTGTGATATAGGAAATGCAGCAGCCAGTTTGCACACAGCAAGCTCTCACAAATAGCAATGTGATAATGACCAGATAATCTGTTTTTTTATGATGTTGTTTGAGGGATAAATATTGGCCAGGAGACTGAGGATAACTCCCCTGCTCTTCTTCGAAATAATGTCATGGGATCTGCATTGGAGGCAATTCAGAGAAGGTTCACGAGGTTGATTCCTGAGATGAAGGGGTTGTCATCTGAAAAAGGTTGAGCCTATGCTCATTGGAGTTTAGAACACTGAGAGATGATCTTATTAAAACGTGTAAGATTATGAGGGGGCTTGACAAGGTAGATTCAGAGAGGATGTTTCCCCGCGCAGGGGAATCTAGAACTAGAGGGCATTGTTTCAGAATAAGGGGTTGCCCATTTAACGTGGAAATGAGGAAGAATTTATTCTCTCAGAGGGTCATGAATCTTTGGAATTCTCTACCCCAGAGAGCTGTGGGTCATTGAATATAGTTAAGGTGGCGATAGACAGATTTTTGAATGTCAAGGGTTTGGGGAGCAGGCAGGGAAGTGGAGCTGAGTCCATGATCAGATCAGCCATGATCTTATTGAATGGCAGAGCAGCCTCAAGGGGCCAAATGGCCTACTCCTGCTTCTATTTCCTTATATGTTCACCTGAGGGAGCAGACAGGGCCATTATTTAACATCTCATCTGAAAGATGGCGCCTCTGACAATGCAGCATGCCCTCACCACTGCACTGGAGTGTCAGTTTAGATTTTTGTGCTCAAGCTCTGGAGTGGGATTTGAACCCACAACCTCCTGATGCAGAGGCGAGAGTTCTACCCACTGAGCCATGGCTGACACACAAACTGGGGACAGTCTGTTTCTATCTACCCTGTCCCATTTCTTCATAATTTTAAACACCTGTATCAAAATTACCTCATAACTGCTCTGTTCTAACAAACAAAGCCCCAGTTTTTCAAATATTTCTTTGTATTTGTATTTCCCTATATCAGGCAGTATTCTAAAATAAAAACAGAAATGCTGGAAATCTCAGCAGGTCAGACAGCATGTGTGGAGAGAGAAACAGAGTTAACCTATCTCATCAATGACCCTTTGTCAGAACTGATGTTCGACATGAACAGATTCTTAAGAAGCACTGAAAGGGGGAGGGGAGGAAGGAACAAAAGGGAAGGTCTGTGACAGGGTGGAAGACAGGAGAGATTAAATGACAAAAGGAATGATGGGCCGACTTGAGATGGTAATGGCAGAAGTTTGAAAAAGATTAGTCTAGATAGGCTGCCATGAGAAAGAGAAAAATTACATAAGATCGGGGGTGGGGGTAGGGGGATTAGAAAAAGGAGGAAAGGGAGCAAAATATGGGCAGAGGTTATGGTCTGAAATTGTTGAACTCGATGTTGAGTCTAGAAGGCTGTAAGGTGCCTAAACCAAAGATGAGGTGCTGTTCCTCAAGCTTGCGTTGAGCTTCATTGGAACAGTGCAGGAGGCCGAGGACAGAGATATCAAAGTGGGAGTGGAGCGGGAAATTAAAGTGACTGGCAACCGGAAGCTGAGAGTCACGCTTATGGACTGAACGGAGGTGTTTCGTAAAGTGGTACCCAATCTGTGTTTGGTCTCCCCAATGTAGAGAAGACCACATTGTGAGCAGCGAATACAGTATACTAAATTGAAAGAAGTACAGGTCACTGTTTCACCTGGAAGGAGTATTTGGGGCCGTGGACAGTGGGAAGGGAGGAGGTAAAAGGACAGGTGTTTGCATCTCCTGTGCTTGCACGAGATGATGCTGTGGGAAGGGGAGGGGGTGCTGGGGGTGACTATGGAATGGACCAGCGTGTCGTGGAGGGAGCGGTAACTTCGGAATGCTAAGAGGGGAGGGGAGGGGAAGATGTGATCGGTGGTGGGATCACGCTGGAGGTGGAAGAAATGGCGGAGGATGATCCATTGAACGTGGAGGCTGGTGGGGTGAAAGGCAAGGACAAGGGGAACGCTGTCATGGTTCTGAGAGGGAGGGGAGAGCAGAAGTGCGGGAAATAGAATAGAAACGGTCGAGGGCCATGTTAACCATGGCGGAGAGGAATCCCACAACAGAGGAGGAAGACGTGTCAGAGGAACTAGTGTGGAAGGTGGCATTGTCAGAGCAGATGCAACAGAGATGGAGAAACTGGGAGAATGGAATGGAGTCCTTACAGGATGCGGGGTGGGAGGAAGTGTAGTCGAGGTAGCTGTGGGAGTCAGTGGGCTTATAGTAAATATTTGTCAATGGTCTATCCCCAGAAATGGAGACAGAGAAGTTGAGGAAGGGAAGGGAAGAGTCGGAGATGGACCATGTGAAGGTGAGGGAAGGGTCAGAGAGCATTCTAATATATCAGTGCTGTACCCTCTTCATTGCCTCAACATAATCTCGATAGTGTGGGGCACAAAACGACACACTGTACTCCATCTGGGGCTAACTAAGATTTTACATCAATTCACCATTACAGTTCGACTTTTATATTCCATATAGTTCTCGCCATAAACCCAGTTTTTCATTATCTTTCCACTTGAGATGCTGCTTTTAAAGATTTGGGAATCTAAACCCCCAAATCGCTCCAATGTTCCACATCACCCAGCGCTCCCCCAATCAAAGTATAATTATAATTTTTATTTTTATTGCCAAAATATACCACCTCACCTTTACTGATATTGAATTTCATCTGCCACTTTTCTGCCCATTCCACTATCTTATCAAAACTTCCGGGAGGTGGTTTCATGGGAGGAATCGGAGGAAGTCCAGCTCCTTGTCTCCCCACAAAAAAAGATTTCCACTTTCCTTGGAGGGCTTTTTCATCTTCCCAACAGCTGCTGACTTGCCTTTAATTGATGGGAATGCCACATGGTTTCCCCGCTCAGGCCCAGATTAAAGTCCAATCGGGTTCCCGTTGATGTAGTGGGACTCCGATTTGCATAGATTTATGAGGCTCCTGCCTGCTTCAGCAATAAGGCTGAATGTTCCTTTTGAAATATTCTTCTGCTCCGTTCTCACCGGGCACGGTGGGTTAGAATTTCCCCAGCAGTTTCATTTCATAAGAACGTAAGAAAATAAGTAATAGGAGCAGAAGTAGGCCATACAGCCCCTCGAGTCTGCTCCACCATTTAATATGATTTGGCTGATTTGATCCTGGACTCAGCTCCACTTCCCTGCCCGCTCCCCATAACTCCTTATCCCATTTAAGAAACCGTCTATCTCTGTCATAAATTTATTCAATGACCAACTTCCACAGCACTCTGAGGTAGCGAATTCTACAAATTTACAACCCACTGAGAGAAGAAATTTCTCCTCATCTCTGTTTTAAATGGGCGGCCCCTTTTTCTAAGATCATGCCCTCTAGTTCTAGACTCCCCCATCAGTGGAAACATCCTCTCTGCATCCACCTTGTCACGCCCCCTTATAATCTTATACATTTCGATAAGATCAGCTCTCATTCTTCTGAATTCCAATGAGTAGAGGCCCAACCTACTCAACCTTTCCTCATAAGTCAATCCCCTCATCTCCGGAATCAACCTAGTGAACCTTCTCTGAACTGTCTCCAAAGCAAGTATATCCTTTCGTAAATATGGAAACCAAAACTGCACACAGTATTCCAGGTGTGGCCTCATCAATAGCTTATATAGCTGTAGCAAGACTTCCTTGCTTTTTACTCCATCCCCTTTGCAATAAAGGTCAAGATTCCATTGGCCTTCCTGATCACCTGCTGTACCTACATACTATCCTTTTGTGTTTCATGCACAAGTACCCCCAGGTCCCGCTGTACTGCGGCACTTTGCAATCTTTCTCCATTTAAATAATAACTTGCTCTTTCTGCCAAAGTGCATGACCTCACAATTTCCAACATTATATTACATCTGCCAAATTTTTGCCCACTCACTTAGCCTGTCTATGTCCTTTTGCAGATTTTTTGTGTCCTCCTCACACATTGCTTTTCCTCTCATCTTTGTATCGTAGGCAAAATTGGCTACATTACACTCGGTCCCTTCTTCCAAGTCATTAATATAGAGTGTAAATAGTTGGGATCCCAGCACTGATCCCTGCGGCACCCCACTAGTTACCGGTTTTCAACCAGAGAATGAACCATTTATCCCGACTCTCTGTTTTATGTTAGTTAGCCAATCCTCTACCCATACTAAAATATTACCCCCAACCCCGTGAACTTTTATCTTGTGCAGTAATCTTTTATGTGGCACCTTGTCAAATGCCTCTGGAAGTCTAAATACACCACATCCACTGGTTCCCCTTTGTCCACCCTGTTCGTTACATCCTCAAAGAACTCCAGCAAATTTGTCAAACATGACTTCCCCTTCATAAATCCATGCTGACTCTGCCTGACCGAATTTTGCTTTTCCAAATGTCCTGCTGTTGCTTCTTTAATAATGGACTCCAACATTTTCCCAACCACAGATGTTAGGCTAACTGATCTATAGTTTCCTGCTTTTTGTCTGCCCCCTTTTTTAAATAGGGGCATCACATTTGCAGTTTTCAAATCTGCTGGGACCTCCCCAGAATCCAAGGAATTTTGGTAAATTATAACCAATGCATCCACAACCCCTGCCACTACTTCTCTTAAGACCCTAGGATGCAAGCCATCCTTTCTTAAATATGGAAACCAAAACTGTACGCAGTATTTCAGGTGTGGCCTCACCAATGCCCTGTATAACTGTAGCAAGACTTCCTTGCTTTTATTCTCCATCCCCTTTGCAATAAAGGCCAAGATTCCATTGGCCTTCCTGATCACTTGCTGTACCTTCATACTAACTTTTTGATTTCATGCACAAGTACCCCCAGGTCCCGCTGTACTGTAGCACTTTGCAATTTTTCTCCATTTAAATAATAACTTGCTCTTTGATTTTTTTTTCTGCCAAAGTGGATAACCTCACAGTTTCCCACATTATACTCCATCTGCCAAATGTTTGCCCGCTCACTTAGCCTCTCTATGTCCTTTTGCAGATTTTTTGTGTCCTCCTCACACATTGCTTTTCCTCCCATCTTTGTATCGTCAGCAAACTTGGAAATGTTACACTCGGTCCCTTCTTCAAGTCATTAATATAGATTGGAAATAGTTGGGGTCCCAGCACTGATCCCTGCGGCACTCCACTAGTTACTGATTGCCAACCCGAGATTGAACCATTTATCCTGACTCTCTGTTTTCTTTTAGCTAGCCAATCCTCTATCCATGCTAATATATTACCCCCAACCCCGTGTACCTTTATCTTGCAGTAATCTATTATGTAGCACCTTGTAAAAACCCTTCTGGAAGTCCAAATACACCACATCCACTGGTTCCCCTTTATCCACCCTGCTCGTTACATCCTCAAAGAATTCCAGCAAATTAGTCAATCATGACTTCCCTTTCATAAATCCATGCTAACCATGACTGAATTATGTTTTCCAAATGTCCTGCTACTGCTTCTTTAATAATGGACTCCAACATTTTCCCAACCACAGATGTTAGGCGAACTGATCTATAGTTTCCTGCTTTTTGTCTGCCTCCTGTTTTAAATATTGGCATTACATTTGCAGTTTTCCAATCTGTTGGGACCTCCCCAGAATCCAGGGAATTTTGGTAAATTACAATCAATGCATCCACAATTCCTGCCACTACTTCTCTTAAGACCCTAGGATGCATGCCATTAGGTCCAGGGGATTTATCAGCCATTAGTCCCATTATCTTACTGAGTACCACCTCCTTAGTGATTGTGATTGTGTTAAGTTCCTCCCACCCCTCCCCCATGACTATCCACTATTGGGATATTGTTGGTGTCCTCTACCGTAAAAATTGATACAAATTATTTGTTCAGAGTTTCTGCCATCTCCATGTTCCCCATTACTAATTCCCCGGTCTCATCCTCTAAGGAACCAAAATTTACTTTAGCCACTCTTTTCCTTTTTATATACCTAGAGAAACTCTTGCTATCTGTTTTTATATTTCATGCTAGTTTACTTTCATAGTCTATCTTCCCTTTATTAATCATTTTTTTAGTCATTCTTTCCTGGCTTTTAAAAGCTTCCCAATTTTCTGTCCTCCCACTAGTTTTGGCCACTTTGTATGCCCTGTTTTTAATTGGATACCGTCCTTTATTTTGTTTAGTTAGCCACGGATGACTATCTTTTCTTTTACACCTTTTCCTTCTCACTGGAATATATTTTTCTTGAGAGTTGTGAAATACCTCCTTAAATGTACACCACTGTTCATCAACCGTCCTACACTTTAATCTATTTTCCCAGTCCACTTTAGCCAACTCTGCCCTCATACCTTCATAGTCTCTGTTATTTAAGCTTAGTACGCTGGTTAGAGATCCAACTTTCTCACCCTCCATTTGAATTTGAAATTCAACCATGCTATGATCACTCATTCCAAGGGGATCCTTTACTAGGAGATTGTTTATTAATCCTGTCTCATTACACAGGACCAGATCTAAGATAGCCTGCTCCCTGGTTGGTTTCGTTACATACTGCTCAAGGAACCCGCACCTTAAGCACTCTATGAACTTTTCCTCAAGGCTATTCAGACCAATTTGATTTGTCCAATCAATGTGGAGGTTAAAATCAACCATGATTATTGCTGTTCCCTTTTTACAAGCCCCATTATTTCCTGGTTTATACTCCGACCAACAGAGTTGCTACTGTTAGGAGGCCTATAGACTACGCCCACCAGTGACTTTTTCCCCTTATTATTCCTTATCGCCAGCCAAACTGTTTCAATATCCTGATCATTTGAGCCAATATAATTTCTCACTATTGCAGTGATTCCATCCTTTATCAACAGAGTTACCCCACCTCCTTTTCCTTTCTGTCTGTCTTCCGAATTGTCAAATACCCCTGAATATTTAGTTCCCAATCCTGGTCACCTTGCAACCACATCTCTGTAATGGTTATCAGATCATACCCATTTGTATCTATTTGTGCTGTCAACTCATCTATTTTGTTATGAATGCTACATGCATTTACACAAAGAGCCTTTAAATTTGACTTTTTTTACCCATTTTTCCGCTTGTTTCCTTTCTCCTTCAAATCACTTTCTTTATTTTTGCTTTCTAATTCCAGCTTTACTCCCCTCCCGACTGAATCTATTTTCAGGTTCCCATACCCCTGCCAATCCCGTTTGCTGTTTGTGGGAACTTAGGGGCCCACAAACAGCAAATGAGATGAATGACCAGTTAACCTCTTGTTAGTGTTGTGAGTTGTGGGCTAAATGTTGTCTGAACAATGGTAGAAAACCTCTGCTCTTCTTCACATCGAGGTGGGGGAGAATTTACATGGGGTTCTCCTGATCTATGGCCACAACATTGTCAGAAGATCATTGGAAACCATGGAGAAAGTGTGTAAACAGATATTTTTATCTATTTACGTGATATCTCCGGCTGTTGCTTACAATCTTCCACTGAAGTTAAGGCAGTAGAACTGGAGAACACCTGTGGAAATTCCAGATGAGGAACTTTTACGCCTGCCTGAATAGGCAAGTGGGGCTTCGGTTTAATGTTGGATCTGAAAGGCAGCACATCAAGCAATGCAGCACTCCACAGTTCTTTGTTGAAATGCCAGATTAGTTTATGTGCTCAAGTCCAGGAGTTGTGTTACCTCATTTGACCAATCATTTGATGACACTGATGGTAGCTTTAGGTAGTTCATGCCCCAGATCATTTCCCCCACCCCCTAACCAAAAGGCTGAAAGAATAAAAACTAAAGATATTCAGATGAACACAAATATTTTTAGTATGGAGTGTTCCACAATTCTGAACACAATATTTATAAAAAAAACATTATCTGTACAGAAAAGTGTTTTCTTGTGAAATGGGATCATGACTTATAAAATAAAATGTAACTAAAACAGTTTGCAGTATTGATTTCATGCTTCTTACAATAAAAGAACACTGTAATTTTTCTAATGCTGTGCTACTCATTTTGTCAGTTGTTACAATATTAGTATTCTTACTCATATTAACCCCGACAGGGATTTGGATTCATTTTAAAGTAAATGTCTCATAAAATATTTTCCTTGACAACCGTCACTGTTGAAATATGTTATTCAATGAAGTGTGCCATATATCCAGCCAATGATACTTCATTTTAAGTGCATACTATAAACTAATACTGAAAAGAAAAGGTAATGTTAGGCTGAGAACATACAGTACTCACCCATATTTCAGATCACCCTCCCTACTCGTCCAAAGCAGTGGATCCCATTCAAATCAACGGTGCTGTTCCAGGATGTTCCACCTGAAAGGGTGGTAGAGGCAGAAAGCCTCACCACATTTTTAAAGATACTTGGATGTGCACTTAAAGTACCGTAACCTACAGGCTATGGACCAAGAGCTGGAAAGTGGTATTTGGCTGGCTAGCTCTTGGTTGGCCGGAGCGGACATGATGAGCCGAAATGGCCTACAATCTGTGCTGTAATTTTCTAAGATTCTATGATTCTATGTACACTCACTACCCTCATAACCTGTGTTCTCAGAGGAGAGTAACTTGAAATGACAGGTCTCTTAAGCCTAACAAAAAATAAAGATACCTCTTAATAGGTAGCAGGGATTTTGCAGGTATTTTTTTATATAAACAAATGGAGGAAGTAATTTGTACAGAAAGTATTGGCATGAACAGTCCCTAACCCTCTCTCCACAGCAATAACATGTGCTCTTCAGCACTTTTTATATCATCATCATAGACAGTCCCTCGTATCGAGGAATACTTGCTTTCACGCCAAAAAGGGATGAGTTCACAGGTGTTTCAATGAAAGACCTAATATTCCAGGTCCTGAACTACATGTTGAAGGGTGGAAGATGCCTGTGCATGGATTTCTTTAACGTGTGTTGGCCGTTGCACACCAGCCATCACACGGGCTTGACAGAACTAGGTCTTGGTCCAGTGGCAAGGGTTAACCAAGACGACTGGAGACCAGCTCTGTTGCACAGACCTAGTGTGCACACATATCACAGTGTGGGCTGGCCCGTGCTGCCCCTGGGCCCTTGGACCTCTTCTGGGCCCCGACCTCACGCTTCTTGTGGCATTCAGTGCGGCAGCCCCAACCTGCAAGGACCATCAGCAGGTCGGGGCCTTCAAAGGAGCGTACCACTTCAAGGTACAGTGCGTGCAAGAGAGCGACTCTTTATATGCAGGAAGACATTTAACATTGGGGAGAGAAAACAGTGAATGCCAAGCCGGAGGGGAAAGAGGAATAATGGAGAGATTCTGGGGGAAGTGTCTAAAGGTACGGTTGAAAAGGAGGTTTTCGACAAGGTTTTTAAAAAGACAGAGCAGGTGGTAAGGTGAAGGGGACTGAGCAATCAGTTCCAGAGGACAAAAGCATTGGGGCAGAATGAATGATCACCAATGTGGAGCAGAGAGCGTGGGGTATCAGAGAAAGCCAACGTTAGAGAAGTGAGGGAATTATAAGGTAGGAGAAGATCCTAGTGTGAGGCAACAGAGGATTGTGAAAGCATGGACAACAATTCTGAAGTCAACTCATTGGGAGGTAGGGAGTCAGTGGAGAGAACAGCTGGGCTTTTTGAGAATGAGGAAGCAGGCTCAAGCACTTTGAATGAGTTGAAACTTCTGGAAGGTTGAGGCAGGAAGGATGACTAAGAGCAGAAGTTGAGCTTTGAATGATAGGAGTGGAGGGGAAGAGGTGGGATGGGTGTGAGCAGCTTGTGGAGGTGGAATAAAGCAGACATGGTAATGGAATGGGTGTGGGGGTGGAAGCTGAGCCTGGAGTTGGGCCATATTCCGGGCTCCACCATTTCCTGGCTGAAGGTGGAGGTTGATGGAGGGAAGGCCAGAGATCTGTAGGTGCTGGCAGCAGGCAAAGAAGATGGCTTTGATTTTACCAAGAATGACCTGGTGGAAATGTTGACTCATTAAATGGTGATCTCGAACAGGGAGTTGGAAATTGTAGAAACAACGTTTGCAGCGACAGAGGCGGCAGAGAGTGGGTGTTGTCACCATAAATATGGAAGCTAGTCCAATGCTTTATGATGATTTCATCAAGGAGAAGGATCAGAATATAGGAATAGGAGTAGGCCCCTCGAGCCTTTTCCACCATTCAATTAGGTCATGTACCTCAATCCTTTTTACTCATATTTGCTCCATATCCCTTGATACTGAACAAAAAACTATCATTCTCAGTGTTGAAGATCTTAATTGACCCAGAATCCACAGCCTTTTGGGGTAAAGAGTTGCAAATTTACGCTAACTTATGTGTGAAAACGTGCTTCCCGATTTCAATCCGAAATGGCGTTGTTCTAATTTTAACATTATGCCCCTGGCTCTGGATTCCCCCACCAGAGAAAATAATATGCCCATGAAATTCAGCTCTGTAGCGTCTGTTTTTTCGGTGCTGCAGGTGCCTTTTCACGCCCAAAATGGCATCTGCACTGCGTGCACACATTTCTGGTGCGGGCAGCGCCAGACGCCATTTTGGTGAGGTTGCTAGCCCGGGTACTGGCCGCATGCGCTTGAAGTATGCAGAGTACGCAAAGCATGACATCGAAGTGTGACACTGATTTGACACCAGCGCTCCCATTTTCGACCTCACGCTTAAGCACACACAGCTGAATATGCGTTCAGCAGCAAGAAGGACCACCCCAGCAGTTCTATTTAAAGGATCCTCACCTGCTTTCAGGTTAGTTGCTGATTGATTTCTACTGGTTCTTGGTGAGTTTGTAGAGAAGTTTCTTGGTTTGGTGTCCTATTGAAAGTTGTTGAATTCTCAAAGGTGTGGTGTGGCAAGTTACTTCAAGGGTCCTGCTCAGACCAATTGCTCCCAGACATGATTGCTGTAATTTGTTTCCCCCTTGGTCTGCAGCATGATAGGGAGAATGAGCAGAAGCGACACAGAGGACAACAAGCTGCTCGAAGAGGGAGGAGGGGGTGAAGGGCTCTCAGCAGGAGGCATATCCATCCAGCATCTTCAGGAAGCACATCTCCTACCGCAACTTCAGCAAGAAACAGTGTATGCAACATCTCCACGTCACAAAGGAGGTGCTCACTGAAATCTGCCACCTGTTGCAGGCAGACGTGCAGCCTCAGATCAGGGCGAGGATGGCATTGCCAGGGGCTGTGAAGGTGAGCATGGCCATGAATGTTTCTGCATTGGGCTCTTGCCAACATCTCCCAGTTCGCCGTTCACCATTGCATAAGGGAAGTCAATGAGGATCTGTATGCAAAGAGAGGTTTAATTCGCTCTTGCCAGAGAGAAGCAGGCGGAGTGAGTACTTCGCTTCATCAGGATAGCAGGCTTCACCATGGCGCCCAGTGCCATTGACTGCACGCACGTTGCTTTGCGGGCGTGAGGTGAACTTGGAAATGTACCAGAACCGGAAGGGCTTCCATTCCCTCGATGTCCATACTCAGTGCATCATGCAGGTCAATGTTCGGTATCCTAGCAGCAGTCATGATGTCTTCATTCTGCAACAGTCTGCGCTACCACCTGCAGTTCAACCACCACAGCAAACCAGAGGGTGGCTGCTGGGTGACAAGGGCTATCCACTGACCACCTGGCTCATGACTCCAGTGCGAAACCAAACCATATGTGGGCAGCAAACATATAACGAAAGCCATGGTGACACGCAGAATTTGATCGTGCAGAACATTGGGCCGGGATGGCGGGACTGATCTATCAAGAAAGACTGGATCAACTGGGCTTGTATTCACTGGAGTTCAGAAGAATGAGAGGGGACCTCATAGAAACATATAAAATTCTGACGGGGTTAGACAGGTTAGATGCAGGAAGAATGTTCCCAATGTTGGGGAAGTCCAGAACCAGGGGTCACAGTCTAAGGATAAGGGGTAAGCCATTTAGGACCGAGATGTGGAGGAACTTCTTCACCCAGAGAGTGGTGAACCTGTGGAATTCTCTACCACAGAAAGTTGTTGAGGCCAATTCACTAAATATATTCAAAAAGGAGTTAGATGAGGTCCTTACTGCTAGGGGGATCAAGGGGTATGGCGAGAAAGCAGGAATGGGGTACTGAAGTTGAATGTTCAGCCATGAACTCATTGAATGGTGGTGCAGGCTAGAAGGGCCGAATGGCCTACTCCTGCACCTATTTTCTATGTTTCTATGTTTCTATGTTTCTAAACAATGCTTCCACTACCTGGACCACTCTGGAGGAGCCCGACAGTACTCACCAGATTCATCGTGGTCTGCTGCATGCTGCGTGGTCAGCTGCATGAAGTCCTTACTACTAGGGGGATCAAGGGGTATGGTGAGAAAGCAGGAATGGGGTGCTGAAGTTGCATGTTCAGCCATGAACTCATTGAATGGCGGTGCAGGCTAGAAGGGCCGAATGGCCTACTCCTGCACTTATTTTCTATGTTTCTATGTTTCTATGCTGCATAACTTTGCCATTATGAGGGCACAGCCCTTGCCACCAGATAGACGACAAGGAGGAGGAGGAGGAGGAGGAGGAAGGAAGGAGGCATTGAAGACAACCCCTTTCTGGCTAGTCAGCCCATGATCAGTTAATCCGACTACCGTACCAGTGAACGCAACCCAAATTTCACATTCACCCACAGCCCCACACCTTCCCTTCTCTCTGTTACGGATCATCATAGCGTCCTCTTGGCTACAAAGCTATGCTAAAAACTACCACAAAACAAACATTCGAAACCAACTTAAAAACATTAATTCATTCAATATTACATAACAAATTCAACTAATCGCATTTGTGCATTCCCTTAGTGTTCTGTGTGCCTTTGCCTATCCTAGTAGTCCTATGAAGTGCTACCCCAGTGGCTGCAGTATGGCTGGTGGAAGGCTGATGTCTTTCAGTGGGGAAGACTATAGGTGGCCTTGCAGGATGATCTCGAGGATCTGTGGACTGGGAAGGCTTGGCTTTAGACTGCACCACCTCAGCATGGGTGGCAGCAATCTGGGCTGGCTGGCTGATAGGCAACAGCAAGGGTACTTGCAGAGTAATAGTGGTGGGAAGACGAATGCTGTCATCCTGAGAGAGGACAGCACGTTCGTGCTCCATGGAGATACTGTCAAACCCCCGGGGTGCCGTCTCAGCAATCCTAGTAATCTGCTTGAGGACAGATTGCTGACCTGCTGTGACATCCTGCAAGCCTCTTTGAACACCGGTAACTGCAGCCATGATGGCAGCAGTCTCAGCTTCCATGACAGAAGTCTGCAGCACCCACATGTTGGGTGGTTTCATCTTGTGCAGCAATGGAAGCCAAGACATCGACCATTAGATGCTGCATGATGGTTGCGTCCACAAGTGCACTAATGAAGTTGCCCATCACCACCATCCGGGGAAGGATGGGCTCTAAGCTCTGCACAAAGCCCTGTGCAAGGTTGGTCCTGGACTCCTCCATACTCCTTGACTTTGCACTCAGGCTCTTTGGCAGGCTTGCCAATTCACCAAGCATTTCATTGTGTATACATGTCAGCTTTCTTCTGTAGGCCGCTTCATCGAAGTCCTCATCTGAGTCCACTGCAGCAGAATCCATGTGCGACCGAGTTGGCACCTGCACTACCCTTTCCCCCTGCACTTGCTGCAGGCCACTCGCGCCTGGTGTCTCACCATGCACCAAACCTGCATCTAACCTATCTTCTAACGTATACGGAATGTTAGTATCTGAGCTGGTAGCTGCGACAGTGAAAACGAGTGATGATGCGTCTTCTGCATCACTTCCTTCTTCCTCTTGCACTTCCTGCTTACCTCCCACTGCCTGGCCAGGTTGCAGTTCTGGGGTATCTGAAAGGAGAAAGGCTCATGTCGGGTTGTGGTGGGGGGGGGATGGGGAAAGGTAAGAGGTGCATGCTTACACCATCTTCAGCTTGTAAATCAGAAGAGATTGCGGAATGAAGGGAACGTGGGATGTGAGAAGGAGCATTATATATGAGGATACCGGCAGCTTATATTGTTTCCGCCCCAGACCTGGCCATGGGCTCAGCGATGGCTGCTCCAATTATCTCCAGCACTATCTCCTCCATGGGGTTTAGTTCATGCAGGTGCGCCTGTCCCCCACCAGTTAGCCCTGGTGCCTTCGGTTTTGAGCCACTTTGTCCTGCAAGAAAAAGGGACGTGTGTCAGTGAGTGTGGTGCAATGTGTTTGGCTGATGTGCCTGTCATGATTGACTTGGCTGTGTCCAAGCTGTGAGATGTGGATGTGAGGCTTGCAGCAGTGGTAAGTGTGTGAAACTATGAATATGAGGTCTGAATCGTGTTTTGATAAAACTTGTTGGTAGGTGAGTGATGGGGGTGTGGTGCATTGAGCAGCGTGTGAGGCTAGTGGTGTAGACGGCGGGATATGAAACTCGAAGATGAATTAACTGACTTTGACCACTCGTGTGAGGTCATTAATATTCTTCCTGCACTGCATCCACGTCCTCGGCGCTACATAATCATCATCATCATCATAGACAGTCCCTCGAAACGAGGATGACTTGCTTCCACGCTGAAAAGGGATGAGTTCACAGGTGTTTCAATGAAGAACCTAATATTCCAGATCCTGAACTACATCTTGAAGGGTGGAAGGTGCCTGTGCGTGGATTTTTTTAATGTCTGGTGGCCGTTGCTACACTGCTTGCATTGACAGCGATGATTATCTGCTCCCATTCCCTTCTCAGTATGTCTGGAGGGCCTCTTGGCCCCTGTGGATAGAGGATTCCTTTCCTCCTTTCCATCTCCTGCACTAGGGCCTCAAGAGCTGAATCCAAAATTCTCGGAACCCTCTCTCTGCCATGTTGCACTATCTTCATTCTTCCTGTAGTTGACACATTCCTCTACAATGACTTCCAATACCTGCTGCCGCCAGAATGCACCTCCCCTTTAAGAGGTGTAGGCTGGCTTTCAGAAATGCAGATTAGCTTTAATTGGTGGTGGCTTCGCATGAACTTGGGCCCCCTGCTGAGGTGTGCAGCCACTCAGCAGCGCGGCATTTAAATTAAACTTCGTGCTGCCTTCGGAAGCAACAGACATGGGGGAGTTGCGCATCGCGATACCCCCACCTGTTTTCGGACCTTATCCAAGTTCTAGGACAATATCTGTATCCACCCTATTGAATCACTTTATTATTTTAAACACCTTGATTAGAACATCCCTCAACTTTCTAAACTCAAGAGAATACAAACCAAGGTTTTGTAACATGCCCTCATACTTTAACCCTTTAAGCCTTGGCGTAATTCTGGTGAACCTGTACTGTACCATCTTCAAAGTGTTCCTGAGGTTTGGTACCTAAAAGCTAAACACAGTACTCCAGATGGCCTTAGTCTTTCTATGTCCCTTTGTAACTTCCTGCTCCCATCTACACAACTTACCGGACCCCCAAACTTAATGTCATCTGTAAACTTGGATACATAACTCTCTATTCCTTAATCCAAGTCATTAAAATATATAATAAAAAGATAAGGCCCCCACATCACCTGAGAATATTACTTGTCACATACCACCAATCATTGTCCATTCACTTTATGTAAGGAGGATGTGGGACCAGGGTCAGAGACTCCCTTAGTCAGGAGTTCTTGCTTCTAAACCCTCAGTTGAGGCCTGGGGGGAGGGAATTTTAACCCCCTAAAAATAGGTGGGTTTGGGTCAAGTGGGATGCTCAAATGTTAAAAATCTGCCCATTTTAAATTTAACCCTGGCTGGCTGAGTTTTCCAGGCCTCAGGGAGCTGATGGCTAAAGAGAGGCGAGGACTGCTGCATCCAGGAGGTAAGTGCTTTTACACTGACCTGCTGGAGCCAGTTTTCCTGCTTCACCAACCCTCTGCAATCAGACACAGTTCCATTGACTCTTCTGATCTCCTCCCCGACCCTTTCGATCTCCCCCAAATCTTCCGATCTCCTCCATGAGGCCTCCAATCTCCACAGAATGTTATGATTTCCCCCCCATCCCCGACACCTCCGATCTCCCCCCAACTCTTCCAATCTCCACAATGAGACATCTGATCACCCGCTGACTCTTCTGATCTCCCCCCTGACCCTTTCGATCTCCCCCACGAGGTCTCCGATCGCCCCCACCGACTTCGGCCTTTGATCTTCCCTCTGGCCTACAATCTCACCTCTGCTCTAGACACCAATCTTCATTCTGGCCTCCGCTCTTCCCCCACCCCTCCGGCCTTTCCGATCCCTCTCTCCCTCCTCTCCGCTCCCTGGCTGTTGCTTGATGCTGAAAGCCTACCCAACAGCCAGCCAGCATCTCAATCTAGATGGCTGCGGCCAGGAAATGGAGATAAAAAGTGCTAATCAGTTCCCACCATTAAAATCCGCGGGACCTGTGGGAAACCCATTCTTCTACAGGGGCAGGGAGGTGTTACTACAGTTGTACAGGGCCTTGGTGAGGCCACACCTGGAGTATTGTGTACAGGTTTGGTCTCCTAACCTGAGGAAGGACATTCTTGCTGTTGAGGGAGTGCAGCGAAGGTTCACCAGACTGATTCCCAGGATGGCGGGACTGACATATCAAGAAAGACTGGATCAACTGGGCTTGTATTCACTGGAGTTCAGAAGAATGAGAGGGGATCTCATAGAAACGTTTAAAATTCTGACGGGCTTAGACAGGTTAGATGCAGGAGGAATGTTCCCAATGTTGGGGAAGTCCAGAACCAGGGGTCACAGTCTAAGGATAAGGGGTAAGCCATTTAGGACCGAGATGAGGAGAAATTTCTTCACCCAGAGAGTGGTGAACCTGTGGAATTCTCTACCACAGAAAGTTGTTGAGGCCAATTCACTAAATATATTCAAAAAGGAGTTAGATGTAGTCCTTACTACTAGGGGGATAAAGGGGTATGGCGAGAAAGCAGGAATGGGGTACTGAAGTTGCATGTTCAGCCATGAACTCATTGAATGGCAGTGCAGGCTCGAAGGGCCGAATGGCCTACTCCTGCACCTATTTTCTATGTTTCTATTTTTCTGGGTTTCCTGATCTCAAAGCAGCCACGCTCAAAGCTCTTTCCCCGCATCCAAGTTAATATCCCACCCCTGGTGTCTGATCGGTACAGTTATGCCTTCCCTTATCAGATGTACCTGCCTGATCCCAGTGGAAGTGGGACATCCTGGAGGTCCAGGCCCATTTGAAGTGGCTACTGTTTCCAGGGTCTTCAGTGAGAGCTGCCACAGATGAGCTTCAAAATCACTTCATGTTCGGCCATGGAGGGCCCAACCCTGATCCCACAGACTTTGGCTGGTTGAGTGAAACTGCCATTACTGCCAGGTTCCTGCCCCTGTGGAGTTTTTAGGCCCCACGATCATCAAATGGTTCCTATTTATCAGTGGATTGCTCACTCCTTGCTGGTTCATCACTGCTTTCATAAATTCTTGTGGGCTTTTCGACAGATGGAATAGAGCTGGATTAAAAAGATGGCCTATCTATGTAGAAAAAAGGTTGTATCAGTGTACATATGCAATTAAAGAAAGTCATGGAGTAATTTTACCAATTTGGTGCTCGCAGTGGCAAGCCCTGCTCAAAAGGACCATCATGGGTCAGAGAAAGAGCGACAATACTGCAGCACCAAGGGCTAGAAATTGCGTCGCACTCCCTTTGGGATGAGAACTTTTGCGGGAATGCAAATTTATCATCGGGCACTACCCAACTATAACAAATGCAAATTTCCGGTTTAGTGCTCCAGGAGGGAAGTGGAGTGCTAAATCAAGCGCTACCACTTCCCTTGGAGCGCTAAATCAGGCAAGAGGAGCGGTAGCGTCAGAGCGCTGCTCAATGCCCACTGCAACGCTGCCAGGATCAAGGCTCCTTCCCTCCCTTAAAGGGAAGGGCCATTACTGCAATCTCGGCAATAAATCGCATCTCGTGCTTGCCGACGACAGCCGCGATCCGCGACAATCAGCTGCAAGCACTATAACAGCTTGCAGGGCCGTTCAATCGTGGCGGGAAAAAATGTTTTAAAAATGCACAGAGGGTTCCAAACCATTGATAAATAGGAGCCATTTGATGATCCTGGGGCCTAAACACTCCACAGGGGCGCGATCCTGGCAGTTATGCCAGTTTCACTCATCCAGCCAAAGTTTGTGGGGTCAGGATTAGGCTCTCCCTAAGTGAGCTCCCTAAGCGGCTGGCCTACTTCACAATGCCTCCTGCAGCTGCCGGTATTGATGCCCGGTGATGCTGCAGGGGGCGGAACCAAAGTTCACATCCGGGGCGGTACCGGTGCGCTGCGCACCGGATGACGTCACAATCTCCGGGGTGCAGGAGATCATGATGCTAGGAGTTACCGTCGCCGCTAATCTGCAAGGCAAGTTCACGAACATCGGTACTCTTGCCACGCCAGTTGCAGAGCCGGTAGCGCCCCATTAATGCCTCCCGGAAGCGCAAACGGGAAACGCAAAGTGGCCAATTTCTCTCCCCGACTCTCTAACCTCCACTCCTTTCAAGCACAGTTCCAAGCTGGGAGCGCAGAATCAGTAGATTTATACTCAATTGGCAAATGCCAACTCATGCAGGTGAAGACTATTCTACATCACACTTTCCACAATTATATTTGACATTTTACAGACTGCTATCAATGCTATTTAGAGTGCAATTTATGTACTGTGCTTTCTAACTACTTGTACTACACAGGGAGAAGCATAGAATGAGAAAATATAACAGACATCAGGGACTCAGGCTGAGGTTTTTCCCTCTGGGATTAATTGGAAAAGCTTTGTCCTGCAGCCAAGTTAGTATTTTTTGATGGAATTGGGCCTCCAGGCAGCACTTCAGGCCTTTTACATCAATTTTCATCTTTTTGTCACACTTTTCAGGTTGAGAATTGATGATGTTTTCCTACTTTATTTAATTAATTTTCACAATAATAAACCATATGTGGAATATACATATAGTTTCAAGTCTTTTCTGTTTTGATTTCAGAGTTCCAGTATTTGGATTTTTAAAATCTTTTTAGCTGTACCTTTTGATTCACTGTTATGTCTCTCAGGAGTGTCATTTCTGAAGAAGTTCTGTTTTTCTTTTTATTTGTCTTTCTTTTCCTTCAAGGAATACTTTTAAGAATTCAACACTGAACAATCACATAGCGGGTGAAATTGTATTGTGCTGGCCAGCCGCCATGAGCTGGACACAGAGAACAATCCCTGTGCCAGAAAGGGTACACACTCAGGCCCCAAGTTTCCACACGCAGCAAAACAGGCGCCCCTCCGAGCTGGGCACCCGTTTTTCGCGCCGAAAACGGCGCCTGAAAAAAAACGCGGTATTCTCGAGCGCCTTGCAGCTCGATGTCTGCTTGGCGCGGCGCACAGGGGGCGGAGCCTACCACTCGCGCCGATTTTGTAAGTAGGAGGGGGCGGGTACAATTTAAATGAGTTTTTTTGGTGCCGGCAACCCTGCGCGTGCGCGTTGGAGCGTTCGCGCATGCGCAGTCTGAAGTAAACATTGGCACTCGGCCATTTTAAAAAGTGCTGCAGAAAAAGTGAAAATTTGTTTATTGAACCCTTGCAAAGGCTTGTATTTTAATTTTCTTGATATTTCTGTGTGTGAGGGTGAGGGAGTGCATTCTGTAATTAAAGATAAACGGGACACATGCACTTGTTTGAGACTATTCAAATTCTTTGTAGCTGTTCAATTTTTAACATTTTTTAATAAAACCACATTGCCCTTCCATGATCAGCACTGAGGCTTCTTCCAGCTTTCTCCCCCTGCCGTCCGTCGGTCCCGACGGCAAACCGCTGCCTGAAAGGCCTGCCTGAAGCACTTTCACACAGGTAGGAACATGGTTTATTTAATCTTTTCTTTGCTTATAAATTTTTATTCAGGTTGGATTTATTTGTATAATATTTGTATAAGTATAACTAAGGATTTATTGTAGAATTTAATGACTTCCCTTCCCCCCCCTCCCCCAACCACCTCGTTCCCGACGCCTAATTTGTAACCTGCGCCTGATTTTTTAATGTGTAGACAAGGTTTTTTCAAGCCTACAAAAATCTTCACTTGCTCCATTCTAAGTTAGTTTGGAGTACGTTTTCATTGTGGAAACTTTCAAATCAGGCGTCAGTGGCCGGAACGCCCCCTTTTGAAAAAAAAATTCTGTTCAAAAGTGAAACTGTTCTACCTGACTAGAACTGCAAAAAACTTCAACGTGGAGAATTCCGATTTCTAAGATACTCCGTCCTCCACCAGTTGCTCCTAAAAATCAGGAGCAAATCATGTGGAAACTTGGGGCCTCACTATTGATCCGCATGATTTAAATTTCAGTGGTCCTCTGGTAGGTTTTTGGAAGGGGCGGGAGAGGCAATCGGGAGGGGCGAGTGGGGGCCGGCATCGGTCTCCAGGACTGCCGTTGTGCCAGGTGCAGCACTCCTGATCCTCGTAGCTTTACATTCTGATAAGTAGCTTTTACCATTTTGATGTGGTCCAGTGGTCCCTTTGGTTCATAGAAACATAGAAACATAGAAAATAGGTGCAGGAGTAGGCCATTCGGCCATTCGAGCTGCACCTCCATTCAACGAGTTCATGGCTGAACATGCAACTTCAGTACCCCATTCCTGCTTTCTTGCCATACCACTTGATCCCCCTAGTAGTAAGGACTACATCTAACTCCTTTTTGAATATATTTAGTGAATTGGCCTCAACAACTTTCTGTGGTAGAGAATTCCATAGGTTCACCACTCTCTGGGTGAAGAAATTTCTCCTCATCTCGGTCCAATATGGCTTACCCCTTATCCTTAGACCGCATGTAGACTCGGTTATCCTGAACACAGCATGGCCGGTGCTGGCACCTGTCAAGTCAGTTTCAGGAAGGAGTCCTGAAACAGGCATGAGGCTCCCTAATTGCACATGTAAAAAATCTAATACCTGTTTTAGACGCGAGCCCTGTACACCAATACTTTTTCCTTTACCAATAAGGATAGCAGCACACTTCCGCCACTTATCACCACTTCCTGGAATCGCTATGTGGAATTGATATTCACCACTGACTGCCTTCCAACCTGGAACTAGCTCCACACCAACCATTCTTCATAAACATAAGCTAAGAAGTACCCTGTATACAAAAGAAGGCAGACAAAAAGCAGGAAACTACAGACCAGTTAGCCTAACATCTGTCGTTGGGAAAATACTGGAGTCCATTATTAAGGAAGCAGTAGTGGGACATTTGGAAAAGCATAATTCAATCAAACAGAGTCAGCATGGTTTTATGAAAGGGAAATCGTGTTTGACAAATTTGCTGGAGTTCTTTGAGGATGTAACGAGCAGGGTGGATAAGGGGGAACCAGTGGATGTGGTGTATTTGGATTTCCAGAAAACATTCGATAAGATGTCACATAAAAGGTTACTGCACAAGATAAAAGTTCACAGGGTTGTGGGTAATATATTAGCATGGACAGAAAACAGAGAGTCGGGATAAATGGGTCATTTTCCGGTTGGCAAACATTGACTGGTGGGGTGCCGCAGGGATAGGTGCTGGGTCCTCAACTGTTTACAATCTATATTAATGACTTGGATGAGGGGACTGAGTGTAATGTAACCAAGTTTGCTGATTATACAAAGACGGGTGGGAAAGCAAATTGTGAGGAGGGTACAAAAATCTGCAAAGGGATAGAGACAGGCTGATTGAGTGAGCAAAAATTTGGCAGATGAAGTATAATGTGGGAAAATGTGAGGTTATCCACTTTGGCAGAAAAAATAGAAAAGTAAATTATAATTTAAATGGAGAAAAATTGCAAAGTGCTGCAATATAGAGGGATGTGGGGGTCCTTGTGCATGAAACAAAAAAAGTTAATATGCAGGTACAGCAAGTAATCAGGAAGGCAAATGGAATGTTGGTCTTTATTGCAAGGGGGATAGAGTATAAAAGCAGAGAAGTCCTGCTACAACTGTACAGGGTATTGGTGAGGTCACACCTAAAGTATTGCGTGCAGTTTTGGTCTCCGTATTTAAGGAAAGATATATTTGCATTGGAGGCTGTTCAAAGAAGGTTCACTAGGTTGATTCTGGAGATGAGGGGGTTGGGCCTATACTCATTGGAGTTCAGAAGAATGAGAGGTGATCTTATTGAAACATATAAAATAATGAGGGGACTCGACAAGGTGGATGCAGAGAAGATATTTCCACTCATTGGGAAAACTAAAACTAGCGGACATAGTCTCAGAATAAGGAGCCGCCCATTTAAACTGAGATGAGGAAGAATTTCTTCTCTCAGAGGGTTGTAAATCTATGGAATTCTCTGCCTCTGTCTTAGAGGCTGGGTCATTTAATATATTTAAGGTGGAGATGGACAGATTTGGGGAGTGGGCAGGGAAGTGGAACTAAGTCCATGATCAGATCAGCCATAATCTTATTGAATGGTGGATCGGGCTCGAGGGTCCAAATGGCCTACTCCTGTTCCTATTTCTTATGTTCTTATGTACATGTTATACAAATCAGTAAATGATCAGATAATTAATTATAGACCTATATGGGCTTTTTCAGTTGAAAGCATTTGTAATTCATCATTGGCAGATGTTTGTTTACAGGTTGGAATGAAGAACTGGGTAAATTAGTCAATAAGGTTATGTTCTGCTTCAGAAATTCTGTTCGTTTGAATCTGAAGTTCAAATTTTAAGACTGTGATACAGAAATCGAAAAGATAATAGTTTCTAGCAATTCTACTGTGCTGAAATTGAACTATGGACTGGTTACACAACATGGGAAAAACACTCAGCATTCAGTTATACTTATTCTCACTGTAATAGAGCAATTCCATCCCCACAGAAGCTTCAGCAGAAATCAACATGACACATCGCCACAGTGGCTCACCACTATAATGCCAAGGATAAAATGTGTAATTACACAACATGCACTGGGCTTCCCCAGTCAGCTAGCGAATGTAAAAATAACACTTGTTGTATTACTAAACCGTATCTACCAGAAAGTTTGGGTGCTGGTCTGTGCTAAGTCAGTTGATCTTGCCCAAATGGAATGTTACAATTGTGCTCAGTGCTCTAGTCTAGAGAATGAAGCATGCTTCCTGCTGCAGACTGCTGTTCAGTGACCCCTGCTGGAAATGGTGTGCTTGTGGACATTAGGTGAGAACAGGACCAAACTCATAGTTGAATTACTTACAAACACTGACTGTCCAGAATAATCACTGGATGCATGTGAAGCCATATACAAGTGCAAGGCAGCTTCCCCTACACAGGAAGATGGGAGACAATCAAAAACAAAAAGTGTATGGAATAGAAAACCTGTATTATTTTGACTAAAGGCAATAGACAAAACCAGGAAATTGCAGCATAGATGATTCATGGCTGTATTCTTTGCTTCTGCTCCTATATTTGCATTCATTTGGCATTAGGCAAGCAGGGATGATGTTGCATTTCTTCATGTGAACCAGTTTGAGACATTGCGCTCTTATCCAGCGAAGTAATACCGTTTCTTATTAAGTAAGCACAGTAAATGAAGACAACATATTTTATTATTCTTTTCACCAGAAAAAAGATCCCACAGAGGTTTTATAAATTGTAAATATGTGCAAATTTTGACAGAAAAATTGACTCAATATAGGCTGTAAAACTAAGAGATAATAAAACTGAAAGTAACCTTAGGGTGGGAGCTAGTAACAATGCTAAAGCGTGACCTATTAACTAGAAGATTCAAGTTTGCATCCTAATTCAGTTATCTTTGTATTCATGCTCCCCATAGATACCATGTTGACCAGACTTGGTCAAGTCTTGGTCAAATACATTTGAATGAATGACATTTTAAGATAGGCCAGTAGATTTTGGGACTGGATAAAGCCAAATCCCCCAGGGATACATCAACAAGTGCCTCGCCTTACAAGCAGAGCACCATTAATAATTCAGGGAGCGGTGGCTTCCTCCAAATGACTTTTAAACAAAATAAATTTAACAAACATAAATCAAATGAAATCAAAACAATGAAATCAAGCAAAAGGTTCCATGCTGTGCCCACTGTTCACAGATGGCATCCCAGTAAACCAACAGACACATTGATTGTAACCTAAGGTCTCATCATCATAGTCAGTCCCTCAGAATCGAGGAAGACTTGCTTCCACTCTTAAGTGGCTGTACAGTCCAATACAATAAGGGGTAGTTTCTTAGGCCATTTAGGACTGAGTTGAGGAGAAACAACTTCACTCAGAGAGTTGTTAACCTGTGGAATTCCTTGCCGCAGGGAGTTATTGATGCAAGTTCATTAGCTATATTCAAGAGGGAGTTAGATATGGCCCTTACGGCTAAGGGGATCAAGGGGTATGGAGAGAAAACAGGAAAGGGGTACTGAGGGAATGATCAGCCATGATCTTATTGAATGGTGGTGCAGGCTCGAAAGGCCGAATGGCCTACTTTTGCACCTATTTCTTATGTTTCTTTGTTTCACAGTCTCTGTCACAGGTGGGACAGACAGTGGTTGAAGGGAAGGGTAGGTGGGAAGCCTGGTTTGCTGCATGTTCCTTCTGCTGCCTGCGCTTGATTTCTGCATGCTCTCGGCGACGATACTTGAGGAGCTCAGCACCCTCCTGGATGCACTTCCTCCACTTAGGGCAGTCTTTGACCAGGGACTCCCAGGTGTCAGTGGGGATGTCGCACTTTATCAGGGAGGCTTTGAGGGTGTCCTTGGAACGTTTCCTCTGCCCACTTTGGCTCGTTTGCCGTGGACGAGTTCCAAGTAAAGCGCTTGCTTTGGGAGTCTCATGTCTGGCATGTGAATTATGTGGCCTGCCCAGCGGAGCTGATCAGGTGTGGTCAGTGCTTCAATGCTGGGGATGTTGGCCTGGACGAGAATGCGAATGTTGGTGCGTCTGTCCTCCCAGGGAATTTGTAGGATCTTGTGGAGACATTGTTGGTGGTATTTCTCCAGTGACTTGAGGTGTCTACAGTACATGGTCCATATCTCGGAGCCATACAGGAGGGCGGGTATTAGTACGGCCCTGTAGACCATGAGCTTGGTGACAGTTTTGAGGGCCTGGTCTTCAAACACTCTTTTCCTCAGGCGGACAAAGGCTTCACTGGCGCACTGGAGGTGATGTTGGATCTCATCTTCAATGCCTGCTCTTGTTGATAGGAGGCTCCCGAGATAAGGAAAGTGGCCCACGTTGTCCAGGGCCGCAGCATGGATCTTGATGACTGGGGGGGCAGTGCTGTGCGGCAAGGACAGGCTGGTGGAGAACCTTTGTCTTACTGATTTTTAGCGTAAGGCCCATGCTTTCATACGCCTCGGTAAATGCGTTGACCATGTCCTGGAGTTCAGCCTTTGTGTGTGCACGGACGCAGGCGTCATCCGCGTACTGTAGCTCGACGACAGAGGTTGGAGTGGTCTTGGACCTGGTCTGGAGATGGCGAAGCTTGAACAGCTTCCCACTGGTTCTGTAGTTTAGTTCCACTCCAGCAGGGAGCTTGTCAACTGTGAGGTGGAGCATGGCAGCGAGGAAGATTGAGAATAATATGTCCTTACTATACAATATAAATGCACATGAGACCCATACTTGAGAACAGATCAATCTTTATTACCAAGACCTCAAGAGGCAAACGGTGGGTGGAGCTTCCCCTTTTATACCGGAAAGTCCAGGTTAGGAGAGTCTCCCACAAGTTCGCCCCCTGTGGTCAGTGTTCTCAAGGTATATAACTTAGGTCAGCTTATACATGGGTTACAATGACAGTTGAATGTATGATAGAGAAGAGGGTTGGGGCGATGATGCAGCCCTGCTTGACCCCGGTCCGGATGTGGATTGGGTCTGTGATGGATCCGTTGGTAAGGATCACGGCCTGCATGTCGTCGTGGAGCAGGCGGAGGATGGTGACGTTCTTTTGGGGGCATCTGAAACGGAGGAGGACGCTCCATAGACCCTCGCGGTTGACAGTGTCAAAGGCCTTTGTAAGGTCGAAGTAGGCCATGTATAAGGGTTGGCGCTGTTTCCTGCATTTTCCTGCAGCTCTCACGCTGCAAAAATCATTTCTGTTGTGCCCCGGAGGGGACGAAATCCACACTGCCACTCCAGGGGGAGCTCCTCGGCCACGGGGAGAAGACGGTTGAGGAGAACTCTAGCGGCGACTTTCCCAGTGGCTGAATGCAGGGAGATTCCTCTGTAGTTACCGCAGTCAGACTTGTCCCCTTTTTTAAAGATGGTCACGAATACTGCATCTCTGAGATCCCCCGGCATGTTCTCTTCCCTCCAGATGAGAGAGATGAGGTCGTGTATTTGTGCCAGCAGTGCCTCTCCGCCATAGTTCAGTGCCTCAGCAGGGATTCCATCCGCTCCCGTAGCCTTGTTATTTTTTAGCTGTCTTATGGCTTTTTCTACCTCGTGCAGCGTTGGGGTCTCACTGAGGTGGTGGTGGGTAGCATGCTGCAGAATGGAGTCGAGAACACTCGAGTCAAAGGCAGAGTCTCGATTGAGGAGATCTTCGAAGAGCTCCTTCCAGCGGGCCCTGACTGCCTCGGTGTCCTTGATGAGTGTTTCCCCGTTCTTGGCCAGCAGTGGGGTGGTGCTTGGACCGTAGGTGGCCTTGACTGCGATGAAGAATCCTCGCACATCATGGCTGTCGGCCAGCTGCTGTATCTCATGTGCTTTCTCCATCCACCACCTGTTCTTTAGGTCCGGGTTTTTTGTTGGAACTTAGCCTTTAGCCATCTGTAATCCTGCTTTGCTGCTCCCGAGTTGGGTTGTTGTTTAAGGCTCAGGAATGTCCTGCGTTTGTGTCATGTACTCAACTATCATTGTAACCCATGTATAAGCTGACCTAAGTTGTACACCTTGAGAACATTGACCACAAGGGGGTGAACTTGTGGGAGACACTCCTAACCTGGACTTTCAGGTATAAAAGGGGAAGCTCCACTCACCTTCATCACTTGAGGTCTAGGTAATAAAGGTAACTGGTAACTTCTCTCAAGTATGGGCCTCGTGTGCATTTATACTGTTTAGTAAGGATTTATCATTGACGACGAGAAACTGGGATTTAAACCTCGCGAGCATGGCCACTAGCAGCACAGAAGAGAGGTACTGTGTTGGTGATGATTGGGGCGACTTTATTGAGAGACTACAGCAAACTTTTGTCACTAAGGAATGGTTGGGACAGGATTCAGCCGACAAACGCAGGGCTCATCTCCTGATGGTTTGTGGATCCAGAACGTACTCCCTGATGAAGGACCTTCTAGCGCCAGAGAAGCCAGCGGACAAGAAGTTCGAAGAGCTCAGTAAGTTGATCGGGGAACACCTTAAACCGGCGAGCAGCATGCACATGGCGAGACACCAGTTTTACACGCATCAGTGGCGAGAAGGGCAAAGCGTTCCTGACTTCGTGGCAGATCTCTGACGACTGACGAGCCTATGTAAGTTCACAGATGCATGCAGAGCGGAGATGCTGCGAGACTTTTTTATTGAGGGCAACGGGCACGCTGGGGTTTTCAGGAAACTGATTGAGACCAGAGACTTGACCTTGGATGCAGCGGCGCTGATTGCCCAGACATTTATCTCAGGGGAGGAAGAGACCAGAATAATGTATGACAAAAATCTTGGCTCAAATGCGACAAACAACCAGGGAGTTAACATTGTTAATGCGGCACACAGTTCTCTAGGCAGACAAGGACAATCGGCATGCCCCAGCATGTAGTCGAACCCAAAAGGAGGAATTCAACAGAGACAATTTGCTAGCTGAACGGCGATTCATGCCATCGCAATGGACAATGCGGCCAGTAATGGGGCCATCAACACCTGTTAATGGTGCGCTTAAGGACAGTTACAGAGACAGTCAGAGACAATCGACTAGTAATGGACATTTTGTTTCCAACAATGGGGCCTCCAGCTCATGCTGGAGGTGTGGAGGCAAACACCCAGCCAGAGCTTGCAGGTATCAGCAATATACCTGCAGAAACTGCAACGTCAGCGGTCACTTGGCGTGTATGTGCAGGAAGCCTACAGCCAGGTTGATGTACGAGGAGGACGGGCCCGATGTAAGCCCTATGAGGCCAAATGAATACTGGGGGAAATCGCTGGAAGCTGAACTTCAGCGAGTTCATGTGGAGCACATATACAGTTCATATACCAGGACGCCACCGATAGTGATGAAAGTGCTCCTCAATGACATCCCAGTATTAATGGAGCTAGACACGGGGACCAGCCAGTCCCTGATGAGTATCAAACAGTTTGAAAGGTTGCAGGTGTCCAAGGCCAGGAGGGCAAAATTATTGCCGATTGACGCACAGCTACGGACATATACAAAGGAGATCATTCCGGTGCTAGGCAGCGCCGCAGTACTCGTAACCCACAAAGATTCGGAGAACAGGTTGCCACTCCGGATTGTCCCGGGGGACGGTCCCGCGCTACTGGGGAGGAATTAGCTTGCTGTCATGAACTGGAAATGGGGCGATGTCAATGCAATTTCTTCTGTGGAGCGAGTATCATGCTCACATGTCCTGGACAAATTTGACTCGTTATTTCAACCCGGCATTGGCACTTTCATGGGGGCCAAGGTAGTGATTTACATAAACCCAGACGCCAGGCCAGTATACCACAAGGCCAGAGCGGTGCCGTACGTGATGCGGGAAAAGATAGAATGCGAATTGGATCACCTGATGAGGGAAGGCATCATCTCGCCAGCTGAATTCAGTGACTGGGCAAGCCTGATCGTGCCGGTGCTCAAGGCGGATGGGTCAGTCAGGATATGTGGCGATTACAAGGCCACCATCAATCGGGTGTCACTCCAAGACTAGTACCCACTACCGAGAGCGGAGGACCTCTTTGCGACGCTATCCTGTGGCAAACTGTTTTCAAAATTGGACCTGACCTCAGCTTACATGACCCAGGAGTTGGCGAGTGAGTCGAAGAAGCTGACCACCATCACGACACACAAGGGGTTGTTTGAGTACAACAAATGTCCGTTCGGGATTCGTTTGGCCGCCACGATCTTTCAGCAAAATATGGAATGTCTCCTCAAGTCAATTCCAAGGACGGTGGTTTTTCAAGACGACATCCTCATCACGGGTTACGATACTGAAGAACACCACCACAACCTGGAGGAGTTGCTACACAGACTGGACCGGCTAGGCTGCGGCTGAAAAAGGCGAAGTGTGTCTTCTTAGCTCCAGAAGTAGAATTCCTGGGGAGGAGGGTAGCAGCAGACGAGATCAGACCCACTGCGTCCAAAACGGAAATGATCCAGAGAGCACCCAGACCCCGTAACACGATGCAGCTGCATTCGTTCCTGGGGCTCCTGAACTATTTTGGTAACTTTCTTCCCAAATTGAGCACGCTGTTAGAGCCGCTACACGTGCTCCTATGCAAAGGTCGCGATTGGGTCTGGGGGGACAGCCAGGAAAGGGCTTTTGATAGAGCACGCAACTTGTTATGCTCCAACAAACTGTTAACGTTATATGACCCATGTAAGAAACTTATTTTAACGTGCGATGCGTCGTCCTATGGGGTCGGGTGTGTGTTGCAGCATCTGAATGCCAATGGTCAGTTACAGCCGGTAGCTTATGCCTCTAGAAGTCTGTCCCAGGCAGAAAGGGGCTACGGGATAGTAGAAAAGGAAGCGCTAGCAAGTGTATATGCAGTAAAAAAAATGCACCAGTACCTGTTTGGCAGGAAATTTGAGCTGAAGACAGATCACAAACCCCTAACGTCCCTTTTGGCCGACAACAAGGCCATAAATGCGAATGCATCGGCCCGCATACAGAGGTGGGCACTTACGTTAGCCGCCTATGACTACACAATTTGGCACAGACCGGGCACTGAAAACTGCGCCGATGCACTCAGCAGGCTCCAACTAGCCATCACTGAGGGGACAACTGAGCATGATGCTGAGATGGTCATGGCTGTTGAAGCTTTCGAAAGTGAAGGCTCACCTGTGACAGCCTGTCAGATTAAAGTCTGGACAAATAAAGACCCGCTACTGTCTTTAGTCAAGAAATGTGTTCTGAATGGGGACTGGGCAGCCACGTACGTGGCATGCCCTGAGGAATTTAACCGTTTCATAGGCGCAAGGATGAACTCTCGATTCAGATCGATTGCCTACTGTGGGGAAACCGAGCAGTCATGCCCCAGAGGGGCAGAGAGGTGTTTATCAGAGAACTTCACAATGAGCACCTGGGCATTATCATGATGAAGGCAATTGCCAGGTCACACGTCTGGTGGCCAGGGTTAGATGCAGACCTGGAACTTTGTGTTCGCAGGTGCAACACGTATGCTCAGCTGGGCAACGCACCCAGGGAAGCCCCACCTTAGGCCCTGGTCCTGGCCCGCCAAGCCATGGTCACGCATCCATGTAGGCTACGCAGGTCCTTTCATGGGAAAAATGTTTTTGGTTGTAGTGGACGCCTACTCCAAATGGATTGAGTGTGCCATTTTAAATTCAAGCACATCCTCTGCCACGGTAGAAAGTCTACGGGCAATGTTCGCCGCCCATAGCCAACCGAATGTCTTGGTCAGCGACAATGGCCCGTGCTTCACAAGCACTGAATTCCAGGACTTCATGGCAGGCAATGGAATCAACCATGTTAGAACGGCACCGTTCAAGCCGGCCTCAAATGGCCAGGCGGAATGAGCAGTGCAGATAATCAAACAGGGGATGCTCAGAATCCAAGGGGGTTCCCTACAAAGCCGCTTATCACGCCTCCTGTTGGCCAATAGATCCCGACCACACTCGCTCACAGGGGTTCCACCCGCAGAGCTGCTAATGAAAAGGACGCTCAAACCTGGTTTTGAATGCCCTTTTACACTCTACTATGAAAGAAATTGTTGAGAGCAGGCATCAGTCACAATGTGACTACCATGACAGGAATGCGAGGGCGCAATGTATTGATGTCAATGACCCTGTTTTTGTCCTTAATTACGCTGCAGGGCCCAAATGGCTTGCAGGCACTGTGATTGCCAAAGAGGGGAATAGGGTTTTGGTAGTTAAACTTACCAATGGACAAATCTGCCGCAAACACGTGGATCAAACTAAAAGGAGGTTCAGCAACCCCATAGAAGAAGCAGAGGAAGAACATGACGTAGAGTTTACTCCACCACAGGTGACCGAACACCGGAACCAAGTGGAGGAGAGCCCAGTCACTGTGGGCAGTCCGGACAGGCCTGAGGCACCACAAACAGCAGGCACTCAGGCCAGCGTCCAACAACCGGAGCTCCAACTCAGGCGCTCTACAAGGGAGTGTAAACTACCAGAGAGACTTAACTTGTGATCCCAATAAGACTTTGGGGGGGAGGTGATGTCATGTATTCAACTATCATTGTAATCCATGTATAAGCTGACCTAAGTTGTACACCTTGAGAACATTGACCACAAGGGGGTGAACTTGTGGGGGACACTCCTAACCTGGACTTTCAGGTATAAAAGGGGAAGCTCCACCCACCTTCATCACTTGAGGTCTTGGTAGTAAAGGTAACTGGTCACAGAGTGACCTTCTCTCAAGTATGGGCCTCGTGTGCATTTATACTGTATCGTAAGGATTTATCAGTTTGCAATCTATTAGTTCTTGAATTCCCTGATCATTCTCATCAAGCCAGTCCTGGTGTTTCCTGGTTGAGTGACCGAGCATCTCTTTGCAGGCACTGGTTATGGAGGCCTGGAGGGCAGACCAAGCACTGTGGGCATTCTGCGTCTCGGCATCATCAAGGCACGCCAGGGTTAGCTGTGAGGCACTGACTGTAAAGGGCTCTATTAGCTGGGTCCTTAAGTGCCTCGGCATTGACTTTTTTGCGACACTGCTTCTGCTGCCCCCTTCGCTTTGGGGCTATGTTGATGTCAATGATGGATCGGATTAGGCGGTGGTCCGTCCAGCAGTCATCAGCTCCTGTCATGGTACAGGTGATGCGTACATCCTTGCGATCCCTGGCTCGGACGATGACATAGTTGAGCAGGTGCCAGTGTTTGGAGAGAGTGTGTTGCCACGATGCCTTGTATTTGTCCCTCTGGCGGAACAGGTTGTTGGTGTTGAGGAGTTCATGTTCTAGACATTTTGTCAGGAGTATGGTATCGCTGGAGTTGGCTTTTCTTACCCCCCCTCTGCCAATCACGCCTCCCCAGTGGTCTGTGTCCTTGCCGACCCTGGTGTTGAAGTCGCCGAGGAGGATTAGTTTGTCGCCCGCGGGGACGCAGGACAGGGATTTTTCGAGGTTGGAGTAAAAACCCTCTTTGGCCTCATCTGTTGCATCGAGTGTTGGGGCGTAAGCACTGATGTCTGTGGCGCACTGGTTCCGGGATAGGGTGAGTCAGAGAGTCATGAGGCATTCGTTAGCCCCGCAGGGGAAGTCTTTGACCAGCTCGTAAAGGGAAACCTAAGGTCTAAGGCAGTTCTAAATGGTTATAAACTGGTTCCAATTCTGCTTGAAAGTTGCAAAAGCATTCAATTCTCTGGTGTAAACTGATTTGCATAATTATTCACAGCACAAGTGAAAACCTAGGCCACTTATCTTGCTCTCCTGCTAAGATTGTTTCATTATTTGATACGGTCCGCTGCCTCCTGCCAGTCTCTTAGCCCCACATTTTTTGAGACCCTCTGGCCGTGAAAAATAGTGCATCCCCGCCTCTCCACCACTTCCTGCTGCAATATCTCAATACTATTTGTTGTCACTTAGAGTATCCTACGTCCTCCAATAATGCTGCTATATATCAGAAGTTACTTCCAAAGGAAACATCTCCTTTCAAATACAGGCCACCAAGCTTCCAAAAATACTTTATGACCTACAGCAGCAAAAAAAAATCCTCCCCTTCATGAGTGTGGGCTACTGGCTGGTACAAGCCTACAATATTTAAATCCCCTAACCCCGAAATACAGGTGGATACGGATCCTTTCAGTTGGGTGCTCTATTTATTTGTAATGCTACTACACTGTATTTATTTTTAATTAAACATTTTTATTGTTGTCAATTTTGGGCTCATAATGTTGAAGGTTATCGGTTTTGTTCAAGCACACTATGCCAGCATCATACACTCCTCGGTCAGGAGTACCATGTTTTGCCGCACAGGAAATCCCCAAAGCAACTTGGTGCAACTTATCTCTGGCTATGAAACTGGCAGTATGTTAAAACAAGGCAGATCTGAAAATTAGGCATGATCAGCTAAGTTCTTACTCTGTGCATTTACTAACTCATGCCTGTCTCAAATGCCTTTGCACTTGACAGTTTAAAAATTGGCTCATATTTTTTATTTACAATCATAGAATCATAGAATGATTAAACACAGCAGGAGGCCATTCAGCTTTTCGAGCCCATGCCGGCTCTCTGCAAGAGTACTTCAGCTAGTCCCACTCCCCCACCCTTTGCTCGTAGCTCTGCATTTTTTTTTCCTCCAGGTACTTATCCAATTCCCTTGTAAAAGCCACAATTGAATTTGCTTCCACCACCTTTTCAGGCAGTGCATTCCAGATCCTAACCACTCGCTGCATAATAATGTTTTACCTCATGTCGCTTTTGGTTCTTTTGCCAATCACCTTAAATCTGTGTCCTCCGGTTCACGAGCCTTCTGCCAATGGGAACAGTTCCTCTCTATCTACTCTGTCTCGACCCATCATGATTTTGAACACCTCTATCAGATCTCCTCTCAACCCTCTCTGCTCCAAGTGGAACAACCCCAGCTTCTCTAGTCTATACACGTAACTGAAGTTCCTCAACCCTGGAATCATTGTCATAAATCTTTTCTGCACCCTCATTTAGGCCTTCACATCATTTCTAAAGTGCGGTGCCCAGAATTGGACACAATACTCCAGTTGAGGCCGAACTAATATTTTATAAATGTCATTCCTAACTTCCTTGCTTTTGTACTCTATACCTCTATTTATGAAGCCCAGGATCCTATATGTGTTTTTAACTGCTTTCTCAACCTGCCCTGCCTCCTTCAACGATTAGTGCACATATACCCCCAGGTCTCTCTGTTCATGCACTCCCTTTAGGATTATACCCTTCAGCTAATATTGCCTCTCCTCGTTCTTCCTTCCAAAATGTATCACTTATATAATATTATATTATACTGTACTTTTCTCTTTTTCGTCTGATGAATACACAGGCTGAAGTAATCCAAATCGCTTCTGGGAGACGGAGGGCATTGTTGGTGGTATAACGATGGAATAAAGCAGAACTATTGAATATCACAATTTAAAAAGTACAAGCTATTTCTTGTAAAGTCACCCGTGATCACAGTATGAATATTAGAAAAAATCATCCATTGTAAAATCCTTATGGAATGAATCAGCACAAACATTTTATATTAAAAAATATGGCATTGCTTTATTCACTTATTTTGATGTCTTTGATTATAGAGTCTTTAAAATATAATTTTTTGTGAATCTACATTTTATTGCTATGCTATTATTTATTTAATACAGGTGATTATTGCACACTGAATTCACACTAAAATAAAGAGCAATGGCGCACCTGGTAAAATTACATCCCAATGTGTTTTAACCATTGTTGCTTATTAAGATATTAGCAAGACTCACTAGTGACAGCAAGCATTTAAAAAAGGCATAATTGTCAATTTAGCAGATATATTTACATGATCTTGTAATAGAGAATAAAGTTCAAACATACATTTACAACAGAAACTAGCTGTAAGTCATATATTTATTCTAATTAATTTCTGGAAAACACTAACATTGGAATATATGCGAAAATTTAAGGCAGTGGGAAAGGGAGCAATTTAAGCAATCTGTTGACTCCAATTATCCCTTACTAAACAATATTTACTGTTAGAATAAGAAAATAGCTAATATATTGAGAATTCAAAACAACATCAACAGAAAATTATCTAATAAATAAACACATTTCTTAAAAGTATGTGCTCTCGGAGACAGTCATTCTTTAAATAGACCTTGGTAATGAATGCAGAAAGGGTCAGTAAATGAGTGAGACTTGCTTCAGTACTACAATCCCACAGTTAGCCTCAACCTAATTTTCTAGCAGCATGCAAAGAAAAAAAAGCTTCTTAAGCTGTTGTCGCCAACTCTGAGACAGGATAATCTTGTGGAAACATTTTACGGTGCATCTTTTGATGAAAAGTGCATTAGTCTTTGCTGAAAAAACATTTAGTTGACCTTGAAAATAAAAGCATTCATCAGAAGTATGAGCAGAAGTTTTCATTATTCTTCAAGCCCTCCCTTCAGAGACACAAAAAATTCCATCCTCCATTGCAGCTTCACAATACAAAGTTGCCAGGCAACTGATCTTTTATGGTGCATTGCCATGGATACTGATGTAAACAAAATCATAAATCCCATTACCCAGCTAAATACAGGGAGCTGTGTTTTAAAAGAAGCAAAAGGGTAAGCTTTAGCTTAAACAGAGAGAATGAGAGAGCGGGCGAGGGAAAGTAGCTCAAAGACTCAGAGCTTAAAATATTCAGTCTATAAGGAGTTCATTACGATAATTAAATGCAACCGTTTTAAAAGACTTTGGGAAAATATTGTGCTGATAAATTGAATGTCCTTAAAAGATCTAAGTAAGATGGGATTATGATTTGTAGGTGGGTTTTAATAATCAACTGCATCCTTAGCCTTTGATACACAGTAATACAAGTCCAATTCTATTGCTATCCTTAGTATTTTGTAAAATCGATCATTTCAATCAACAATATGTGATTACATTGAAACACTTAACATATTACGCCATTATGATTAAAATGAAACCTCATTATACACTATGAAATAACACCTTTCCTTCCTCCCTGCCTCATACCATGGCCACAAGTGCTTGGAATGAGCAACAACTCACCTATAAAATAGCACAAGTAGTTATCACTAACAGAGAAGAGCTATTTTAGTAAACCTTCATTTTTAACATGAAGATAAATCTCCTTGACCTTTTTTGGGACATTAAAGTTAAATTAACTTGTGGCACTACCAATGATATAATGTATTTAGACTTGCACAAAACATTTTACATCGTTCCACATAAAAGATTTTTATTTAAATTCACAGAACACAGTGTAGAACATGGGAATAGATAAAAAGTTGGTTAAAAAAAGCAGTACAGTACCTCTGAGAGATATGAGAGTAAATTTTGCAAGGCCCCCCATGCAAGGCATCACATACAGTGGGCTAGGGTCAGAAAATTAGGCATACCCGTTTCACAGAGCACCTGATTTTCCACTGAGTGATTTGGGCAGAAATAACGGGGTTTCATTACGGGTATGCATGGCCTTAATGTAATCAGCAAAAATATCATCTTGCACATCAGTGCTGCTATTCAGGAAGCAACTGTTATTATTTGAAGGAGAAGAAGCACTGATTGGATGACTCATAGGAGAACAGAGTTATCCTTTGCATTCATGGCTGTTGACCTCAGTGAGAATCCCTTCTAATAGCAGAGGATCATCTCGACGTGAGCACTTCAGCATCTAAAAACAGAAAATGCTGGAAATCTCAGCAGGTCAGGCAGCATCTGTGGAGAGGAAGCAGAGTTAACGTTTCGGGTCGATGAACCTTCGTCAGAATTGAAGAGTGTTCGGAAAAAACAGATTCTTAACAAGCACTGAAAGGCGGAGGGGAAGAATGAACAAAAGGGAAGGTCTGTGATAGGTTGGAAGACAGGAGCGATTAGAGAGACAAAAGGGATGATGGCCCAAATTCAAATGGTAATGCCAGGGATTAGAAAAATATTAGTCAAGATAGGGTGTGAATGGTGGGATAATGACCAGCTGCCATTAGAGACAAGGAGAAAAAAAGAAAGAAAGAAAGAAACAGGCTCGGGGGATTGGAGTGGGGGGGGGTGAGTGGGAAGGGGGCCAAGGATTTAATTCACTTTGCATCCAATTTCCACCCTTCCCTCACCTTCACATGGTCCATTTCTGACTCTTCCCTTCCCTTCCTCGACTTCTCCGTCTCCATCTCTGGGGATAGGCTTTTGACCAGTATCCACTATAAGCCCACTGACTCCCACAGCTACCTGGACTACACTTCCTCCCACCCCGCATCCTGTAAGGACTTCATTCCATTCTCCCAGTTTCTCCGTCTCCGTCGCATCTGCTCTGACAACGCCACCTTCCACACTAGTGCCTCTGACATGTCTTCCTTTGTCCTCAACAGAGGATTCCCCTCCGCTGTGGTTAACATGGCCCTCAACCATGTCTGTTCTATTTCCCGCACCTCTGCTCTCACCCTTTCCCCTCCCTCTCAGAACCATGACAGGGTTCCCCTTGTACTCACCTTTCACCCCACCAGCCTCTACGTTTAGCGGATCAACCTCCGCCATTTCCGCCACCTCCAGCGTGATCCCATCACCAATCACATCCTCCCCTCCCCTCCCCTCTCAGCATTCCAAAGGGACCACTCCCTCCGCGATACCCTGGTCCATTCCGCAGTCACCCCTAGCACCCCCTCCCCTTCCCACGGCACCTTTCCGTGCAAGCGCAGGAGATGCAACACCTGCCCTTTTACCTCCTCCCTTCCCACTATCCAGGGCCCCAAATACTCCTTCCAGGTGAAATAGTGATTTGCTTGTACTTCTTTCAATTTAGTATACTGTATTCGCTGCTCACGATGTGGTCTCCTCTACATTGGGGAGACCAAGCATAGATTGGGTGATCGCTTTGCTGAACACCTCCGTTCAGTCCGTAAGTGTGACCCTGAGCTTCCGGTCGCCTGTCACTTTAATTCTCCACACCATTCCCACTCTGACCTCTCTGCAACAATTCTTAACTTCAGTCTGTGCCATCGATGATGATGCTTGATGGGCCCCTACAAGAAATGCGTGCAAAAGTAAGGAACACACTCACCTTCATTTTACTGCTGATACCAGCAGATTTGCCCTCATATGCAACAAGTATGATGAGCTGCATTGACTCATTTGGTACCCTCCCTAAATTTAGCTGTGCTTTTACCTCAAATTGGGCCACCTTTTTTTGCTGCACCTCTTGCACCAGGACATTCACCTCTTCAGCCTGTAAGGCAGCACTATTGCTTATATTTCTCTTATGTTTCATTGTGAAAAATTAGTCTACTTTCCTGCCAACCCCACAACTTCCTCTATTATTGTAAGTTGCAGCCCTTTAAGAGCGGCTGTCTTGTTAGATTTTGTGCTTCCCAGTCAAATGAGCTACAACGCAAGCTCTGTGGTCATCTGTTTCTTGTACCTATACTGTATTAAAGAAGAGTGGCTGGGCTTTAATTAGTAAATTCAGCACAGCTTATACCCATGCTATGCTATCACAAACCTATTTACTCCCTGGCCTCATTTAAATATACCAGACTAACTTCTAACAGAACTCGATGGGCTAAATTTTCCACGTTTTTGCATGCTTAATGCCCACTTAACGTCCATTTTACCGCTGAAATAACATATAACGCCCGTATATCGCCCATTTAGCCACAAAATGGAAACTGATGGGCATTTTTCGGAAATTTATCGCCGAGCGTTACTTTTCCCATGTGCATAATGCCGGGAAAAAAATAATACTGCCCGTCCACTCTTTTTGGGCTGAATCATCAGAATGGGCGGAATCAACGCCCATAATATCGCCCAGCGTTAGTTTCCGCATTGAATTAATGGCAAGATTCAATAATACTGCTTGCCCACGTTTTTTTGTCGTAAAGATCATATTTGCCGAAACTAGCGGCCATGAGATTGTCCAGCGTCACTTTCACCACCTCGCACACATATCGCCCACAATATCACTCGCCCAAAAAAACGCCCGGAAAAAGTGGAACTAACCGGAACTAATCACAGCGTTATGGACGTCATGTTCTACATCACAGGTCGCATCCTTTAAAAAGCTGCTGTGCTTCAACCTTGGGGGAGTTTGGATGTACTCTGGAGGTCGTTGGAGTTGATGTGAACGTCTGTAAAAACATCTTGACCATAATGTGACTGATTGGAATTTAATAGGTGTCTTCATCGGGACATTCATTGTTTGTGACCAATCGGTGGAAAACAGAGAGCTATTGCAATGGGGCCTGTCCTTTCTCACCCTCTCTTGATGACCAATTACATGCTGCAGACTCAAGATGGCCGAAGGTACGTCCACAGCATTATGTAAGACGTGCCAGACTGATGAGGAGGACCAGACGTTACAACCCCCGCAAGTACAGGGACAAGTGGTCTTACCTCAACTTGACCTACACCACCTGCCTTTGGAGACTGCGCTTCCACAAAGGGGTTATCACTGAGGTATGCCGGCTCATAAGGGGAGATCTGCAGCCTGCCAGCACCATCAGTGCTGCACTGTCCGTTGAGGTCAAAGTCACCGCGGCACAGTCGTTCTACACGTTGGGTTCTTTTCAGGCCTCAGCTGGCGACATTTGCGGTCTGTCTCAGCATGCCACACATTGCTGCATTAAACAGGTCACTGAAGCCCTGTACGCATGCAGGAGGTAATTGATCAGCTTCCCTATGACCAGGGAGGCACAGAGTGAGAGGACTCCAAAATTGCAAACTTCCCCAAGGTGCAGGGAGCAATAGACTGTACGCACATTGCGATGTGGGCACCTTTTCAGGATGCAGAGGATTTCAGGGACCGCAAGGGATTCCACGCCCTGAATGTCTAACTTATTGTTGACCACCAGCAAATTATAATGGCAGTGAATGCTAAATTACCCGGGCAGCATCCAGGATGCTCACATCCTGCGTGAGAGCACTGTATCTGACATGTTTAACAATCAGCCACAAGGTCAATGCTGGATGCTTGGTGACAAAGGATATGCCCTCACCACCTGCGTGACACCCACACCGAAGCCGAGAGGCGATACAACGAGAGCCATAGAGTCACCCGCAATATCGTGGAGAAAACCATTGGAGTGTTTAAGCAGCGCTTTAGATGCCTGGACCACTCAGGAGGTGAGCTCCAATACCACCCTGAGCAGGTAGCTCAATTCGTGGTGGCGTGCTCCATGCTGCACAACTTGGCTATCAGGAGGGGACAAGAATTGCCTGAGGAGTCTGACAGTCCACCTCACCAGAGAGAGGAAGAGGAGGATGAGGAGGCAGATGCTGACATCGGCCTAGACAATCCCTGCCCCCCCTGTAGACCGCATGAAAGGGCCCGTGGTGGCATGATAGCTGCAAGAGCCTTACCTCTGGAGCTCATCAATGAGCACTCTGCCTGAAAGAACGTTGGTGTTATTTACAAGTCTGACACATTGCTGGGTGTACAGGTCAAATATCAATGGTGGGCATCACCTTGGTGATAGTTAAAGTTTAAGTTGATTGAAGTTAAGTGTAATTATACCCTTTGATGTTAAGGAATCACCAGCATGTAACAGGGCAGCTATCTGAGCCAATGCGCAACAAGGTTTTGTAAAATAAAAAACATTTAAACTGAACAGTTGTCTGAAATCATCAGTATTTCTATAAAAACCATCTTTTGGCTAAGATCATGCATAACTGACCTGACAGGGGAGTAACCATGACCAGAAAGTGGTTCTCCTATGCTTTTTGGAAATAGGAGGTGGGTGGGGGACACCCCATCCAACTCCATGCACGAACCTGGTATTGCAGTACTTCCAGGAATGGTGCAGCCTTGGCTCTAGGCCTTTTGGCTAAGAGCAAAATCATTGGCGCAGAGTGATCTTTGTTTGGGCGCAAGGTGACCTTTGGCGTTTATGATCTGACAAGTTGATCTGACAAAGAATTGGAAAGATTGGCAACGAATAAAATAAAAAAAATTAAAAATTTCTATAAAAACCAACCCTCCCCCCTCCCCCCGCTTCTCCTTGCCACCTCTACCCCTTCCCCTTCCTCTCCTGACTCCAAGCCACCTGGCCAAGGAGCTCCTCATTGGGGTGGCAGGGGGCGAATGACAGTCGAACCGCTGCTTGAACGGATACAGGAGAGGACGGTCCTAAGGTGGGAACGTGCTCTGAGCCAGAAGCAAGATGTTGCTCCTGGTTCTCGTGTGGTTGGCAATGGGGGTGTGGCACCTTGGGGTGCAATGTCCGCGCTCCGGGACCACTGGGAGCCCTCTGCCACCAGTGTTCCTGGCTACTAGCTCCAGCACCATCCCTTCCATGTTATGTATTATTTGTTGGACAAAACCTTGGTGCAACTATGTTCTTGGTGCTTCGTAGGCTTTTTGCTGCTGGTGAATCTCCCTCGTGCTACCCACAACAGCCAAACAAGCACACACCACACCCACATACGCCTTCAATCCCTCTGAGCTCCCTCTCTCTCTGTCTCCTCTTCTGCGCATGTCATGATGACCCTTGATCTCCTGAATCACGGGAATCGAGCGTTGCCATGCCGTTGCTAAGGACGGTGACACTTTACGGCAGAAGGTCAGCGAGATTTAACACTACCGCCCATTTCATATTGCTCGCGGTAACGCCCAATTTCAAAAATGGACACTAGGTGCTTTGAGAATGGCCGAGAAGACGGCGATCTGAAAACCCATTTTTACCGCCCACACCGGAAATATCGCCCAAGCACAAAAATGTAAAATCTAGCCCAATGTCACTGATGTCAAGCCGACGGACAGGAGTTGGGCGAGTGCGGCAGGACGCCACAACCGAGGACCCACAGAAACAGTGCCCAGCAGACAAGTGATGAGTGGGTAGGGAAACCCACGGCCCTAGGGCTCCTTGTGGGGTCTTTAAATAAGGTTTCCTTCAGCTCCTCCTGCTCCACAAGGAAACCTTTTTAAAAAAACGTTACTTACCTTTTCAGCTCTCTTCTGGACCTGCTGCTCTTTACTGCCTGGAGCTCCTGGCGAGGTTGGCATCGAACGCCCGATCGCAGCTGTCCAACATTAAAATATAGTTGGGGTCTGAATTTTATCATCAAATCTCGACTTCAATTTCAAAGAAGCCCTTGCGCGCCTGCTATAGAAAAAAGTAATCAAACTGAACTGATACAAAGAGTAACCAAGTGGACTTAAAGTTGGTCAGCATTCGAAAACCGGCTCGGGGATCTCAATGCGAGATTAACCAGTTCAATGTAATGCAGGCAGCACACAAATTTCATGTTGCCTGCTACTTATAATAATAGTGGCATACAATCCAGCACGAAACACGCTGCTGAGTGGCTGCACACTCAGCAGGGGGCCCAAGTTCATGCGAGGCAAGCATCGATTACAGCTAGCCTGCAGTTCTTAAAGCCAGCTTGCAACTCTTAAAGGGGAGGTGCATTCTGACTGAAGCAGGTCTGGAAGTAGTTGTAGAGGAGTGTGTGACCTACAGGAAGAGTGACAATGGCGCAACATGGCAGAGAGAGGGCTCCCAGATTTTCAGATGCAGCACTCGAGGCCCTGGTGCAGGAGGTGGACAGGAGGAAAGATGTCCTCTATCCGTAGGGGCCAAGAGGTCCTCCAGACACATGCTGAGAAGGGAATGGCAGCAGATATCTGTCGCTGTCATTACAAGTCGTGTAGCGCCGAGAACCTGGATGCAGTGTAGGAAGAAGTTTAATGACCACACATGAGTGGTCAAGGCCAGTGAATTCATCTTCAAATGCCATATCCCACAATCTGCACCACTAACCTCACACACTACCCAATTCACCACTCCCCCATTAATCACCTACAAACAATTTTGGGCTGGATTTTCGGCTTTTAGCATTTCGGGGAGCAAATCACGGCGGTGCGCAAAAGTTTGCGCCTGGAAATAGATTGTGCCCTCATCATGAATTTTTGGCCAAAAAGTGATGTGGAGGAGCGTTGGCGTTAAGTCAGGCATTGCACAATTGACTGTGTGTACTGGAGCCGAAACTTTCGGCGTTGAAGGAGGTGGCCATTTTGCGCATGCGCATTGAATTTTTTGAATTTTTTTTCCCTCTTGGTTTCTTTTCCAGTCACAAACGCATTTCAGCCACTTCTGTTGAGATGGAGGAGCAGGAAGGAAGGCAGCATGCCAGGCACTTCAGTCAGGAAGCTAGTGAGGCCTTACTAAGCGCAGTGGAGGGGAGATGGGCCTCACTCCATCTTGCTGGGGGAGCTAGACCACTCCCTCCTGTGTTCAAGAGAATATGGAGGGACATTGCACAGGTGGTGTCTGCTGCAGACTCTGCGCCCAGAACAGGCACACACTGTCGAAAAAAGTTCAACGACCTCACGAGAATCATCAGGGTGAGTACCATTTGCATCTATGCATGCCTCCATTACTTGTAACATTAATCTCACACACTATGTGAAGTGTTTCATGTATCTGGTCCCTCTCAACACTCAGTGGGGTGCCTTTCACAAAGCATAACAAAGATGAAGGCTTACATCAGCAACCATTGGTTTTTAATGATCTAAGCACATAATTTGTAACATTAACATCATCCCTTGCAATGCACTCCAACTGCTCCTATCGTTTTCTGAAAGGTCACTTACATCCCCCATGTTCGATACCTCTAACCAGTGAATACATATTGATGAAGCTCATGCAAGATCGAAACAGATTGAACGGAAGCCTCCAGAACATTCACACAGTACCACCTATTCTACAGTGGTAGGTATATGTGGCACAACAGAAGAGAGACTCTTTTTGAACCCTTCCTATTTTTCTCTTTGCAGTCAAAGCACTCCCACAACAGGAGTGAGCAGCTGCAGACAGGCAGGGGTCCATCTCAAACAATTCTTCTGACCGACATAGATGAGAGGGTCTCTGCCCTCATTGGAGTCCCAGGTCGGAAAGTTGCCGGGGGCGATGCTGAGCCCCCTTCGGGTAGTGAAGGTATGTAAATGGATCACGCGACAGAATACACTGCATTGCGAGATATTATGGAGTTGCAGCGGCCCTCAAATGCCACCTTCCTCATGCCACCCTGCCTCTTCCCTTGCGACTAACCACTCGTCTGCTGTTTTCTACTTCCAGATAACCAACCAAAGGCGCAGCATCCCTCGAGGGAGGCCTCCACTGCAGGCAAGGGGTGGAATCTCGCAGGCCATCTCTCCGTAAGGTAAGTTGGCAAAGTCGGTCTGCTCACAGCAGACATTGAACTGGACCTGGTGGAAATGTCCAGGTAAATCGCAGCGATGAACCGTGACCTTATTGATGCATTGGGACGGATCCCAGTGAGCATTGACAAGCTCACTGCGACTGCTGTGGAGGTTGCGTCGCAGATTGTCGTTGTGAGTCGTGAGTCCAGTGAGGCCATCATTGCCCCACAGAAGCCGGTGGCCTCGAGCAGCGACAGTGGAGTTCCAGAGTGTGTGGCGCATGCCATTGATCACGCCGCAGACTCGGGCACATCACAGGCACAAGCTTTGCTTCAGCTTGGGCAGGTGATGCAGTCCATGCCTGCTTCCATGCTCTCTGCATTCCTCACTGTTCAATGGGGAAGTGACAGTGTCGAAGTTGCTAAGGCCCAGCCCCGTCAGAAAGTGAGTGGCTGCAGGGAAATGGGAGGTGGTGTCATTCCTCAGGATAACAGTATTCCAGATCCAACCACTCACTCGCCAACCATGTACCATCCACAGTTGACACCCAATCCACCTGTGATTGGTAATGCTGAGGAACAGGCGCCCCAGTTGAAAGCCAGGCCTTCCAGGCCAGGAGCTGGTCCAGTGCATCTTCAAAAGCTGTCTCCATTGTCTAGCCCCTCCCAATTCAGCAGCCATCTAGCAGCCTTGCTGTATGCCCTGAGGTTTCATTGAGGAAGAGCAGCAGGCATGGGAGGAGGTTGAAGGGAAGGGGAGGGGGTTAAAATCTATCCAAGACCCACTAAGAGCTGGTAAAAAATCATTGTGCCTTTAAATGTTGTGCACTGCAGCATGGAGGAGTCCAGCTCTAACCTTGCACAGGGCTTTGCCCAGAGCTTGGAGCCAATCCTTTCCAGTGTGGAAGTGTTGGCCAGATCCATTAGCGCACATGTGGACCCAATCATGATACAGCGTCTGATGGCTGATGTCTCAGTTTCCATTGCAGCATAAGCAGAAGCAAATAGTTCATTCAAAAGTCAACTAATCACCATTGTGCATTCCCTTCGTGTCTGTCTTTCATATGCCTTCGCCTGACTTGGTGCTCCTACGCAGTGCTAGCCCAGTGCCTGCAGCATGGCTGGTGGAAGGTTGCTGAATTTCAGTGGGGAAGACCGCAGATGGCCACAGGTCGACCTCAAGCAGCTCTAGGCCGAGTAGGCCCGGTTTCAGACTGTACCACCTCGGCATGGGCGGCAGCAGTCTGGACTGACTGGCTAACAGGCAACAACGAGGGCATTGAGGGAGTTGCAGTGGTGAGAGGTGAGAGGACGAAGGCTGTCACCCTGAGAGGACAGCAGGTTCGTGCTCCACGGAGCCACTGCCACTCCATCGCGGTGGCGCCTGAGCATTCCTAGTAACCTGCTGGAGGACAGATTGATGGACTGCTGTTATACTCTGCAAGCTCCTTTCAACACAGGTAAACCCAGCAATGTGTTTGTGCTTGCGTGGCAGAATACTGAGCTTGCATGACTTCCATCTGAGCTTCCATTGCGGCATTCAGATGTTGGGTGGGGTGGCTTCTGCTTATGCTGCAATGGAAACTGAGACATCAGCCATCTGATTCATAAAATTGGTTTGTAATATTTGTTTTATGGTGGCTTTTATTGAAGCGTTGTGGCCAAGCAAATGCTGTTTTGGGCAATAACAGAGGGAAGGTACGGCGTGGGACTATTATCGACTGTGGAATTGGGGTTGTGTTCACTTGTACCGCAGTCAGATTAGTCGATCACAGATAGCCCGGGCAGAAAGTGGCTGTCCAGGTTGCCTCCTTGATTCTGCTTCCTCCTTTTCTGCTTCCCCCACATCTTCCTCCTTCTTCTCCTCTTCCTTCTCAACTGATTGCAATATACCTGGTGACAAAGGCTGTGTACTGCAGGGCTCTTCTAGAGTGGTCCAGGCAGCGGAAGCATTGTTTAAGGCTGCCAACGTTTTGCTCTACCAGATTTTGTTATATGTATGCACGCTACCCACGTGTACGTGGATTGCACAGCAGGGTCATGAGCCAGGAGGTCAGTGGATAGCCCTTGTCACCCATTAGCCACCCTCTGGTTTGTCATGGTGGCTCAAATGCTGATGGTACAAGGGACTGACATTGAATGAAGGTAGCACGACTTGCATGTTGCGCCGAGTAGGGTTGCACACCAGCTGGACATTGAGGGAGCAGTTGCGGTTGGGGTACATCTCTGAATTGAGATGTGGCGCCTGCAAAGCAACATGTGTGTAGTCAATGGCGCCCTGCACCATGGTGAAGCCTGCTATCCTGGTGAAACCACATGCTCGTTCTGTCTGCTCGCTCCACCTGCTGTTCTTAGAACATAAGAGCATAAGAAATAGGAGCAGGATTAGGCCATTTGGCCCATCGAGCCTGCTCTGCCATTTAATAAGATCATGGCTGATCTGATCATGGGCTCAGCACCATTTCCCTGCCCACTCCCCATAACCCTTTATTCCCTTATCGCTCAAAAATCTGTCGATCTCCGCCTTCAAAGGCCAAGCCTCCACAGCTCTCTGGGGCAGAGAACTCCATAGATTTACAACCCTCTGAGAGAAGAAATTCCTCCGCATCTCTGTTTTAAATGGGCGGCCCCTTATTCTGAGACTATGTCCTTCAGTTTTACTTTCCCTATGAGTGGAAATATCCTCTCTGCATCCACCTTGTCAAGCCCCCTCATTATCTTATATATTTCGATAAGATCACCTTGCATTCTTCTGACTTCCAATGTGTATAGGCCCAACCTACTCAACCTATCTTCATAAGTAAAAACCCTCATCTCCAGAATCAACCTAGTGAACCTTCTCTGAACAGCCTCCAATGCAAGTATATCCTTTCTTAAATACAGAGACCAAAACTATACGCAGTACTCTAGGTGTGGCCTCACTGATACAGTTGTAGCAGAACTTCTCTGCTTTTATACTCTATCCCCCTTGCAATAAAGGCCAACGTTCCATTTGCCTTCCTGATTACTTGCTGTACCTGCATACTAACTATTTGTGTTTCATGCACAAGGAGCCCCAAGTCTCTCTGTACTGCAGCACTTTGCAATTTTTCTCCATTTAAATTATAATTTGCTTTTCTACTTTTTCTGCAAAAGTGGATAACCTTACATTTTCCCATATTATATTCCATCTGTCAGATTTTTACCCACTCACTTAGCCTGTCTATATCCCTTTGCAGATTTTTTGTGCCCTCCTCACAATTTGCTTTCCCACCCATCTTTGTATCATCAGCAAACTTAGCAGCATTACACTCGGTACCTTCAGCCAAATCATTAATATAGATTGTAAATAGTTGAGGACCCAGCACCTATCCCTGCGGCACCCCACTAGTCACTGTTTGCCAACCGGAAATAACCCATTTATCCTGACTCTCTGTTTTCTGTTAGTTAGCCAATCCTCTATCCATGCCAATATATTACTCCCAACCCCTTGAACTTTTATCTTGTGCAGTAACCTTTTATGTGGCACCTTATCGAATGCCTTCTGGAAATCCAAATACACCACATCCACTGGCTCCCCCTTATCCACCCTGCTTGTTACGTCCTCAAAGAACTCCAGCAAATTTGTCAAACATGAACTCGCTTTCATAAAACCATGCTGGCTCTGCTTGATTGAATTATGCTTTTCCAAATGTCCCGCCACTGCTTCCTTAATAATGGACTCCAGCATTTTCCCAACAACAAATGTTAGGCTAACTGGTCTATAGTTTCCTGCTTTTTGTCTGCCTTCTTTTTTAAATAGGGGCGTTACATTTGTAGTTTTCCAATCTGCTCGGACCACCCCAGAATCCAGGGAATTTTGGTAGATTACAACCAATGCATCACTATCTCTGCAGCCACTTCTTTTAAGACTCCAGGATATAAGCCATCAGGTCCAGTGGACTTGTCCACCTTTAGTCCCATTATTTTACCGAGTACTACTTCATTAGTGATAGTCATTGTATTAAGTTCCTCCCTCCCTATAGCCCGTTGATTATCCACTATTGGAATATTTTTAGTGTCTTCTACCGTAAAGACTGATACAAAATATTTGTTCAATGTCTCTGCCATTTCCCTGTTCTCCATTATTAATTCCCCAGTCTCATCCTCTAGGGGGCCAACATTTACTTTAGCCACTCTTTTCCCTTTTATGTACCTGTAGAAACTCTTACTATCTGTTTTTATATTTCATGCTAGTTTACTCTCATAATCTATCTTCCCTCTCTTTATCATTTTTTTAGTTGTTCTTTGCTAGCTTTTTAAAGTTTCCCAATCCTCTGGCCTCCCACTAGTCTTGACCACATTGTATGCCCTTGTTTTCAATTTGATACCCTCCCTTATTTTCTTAGTTAGCCACAGATGGTTATCCCTTCTCTTACAGTCTTTCCTTCTCATTGGGATATATTTATGTTGCGAGTTATGAAATATCTCCTTAAATGTCTGCCACTGCTCATCAACCGTCCCATTCTTTAGTCTATTTTCCCAGTCCACTTTAGCCAACTCTGCCCTCAAACCTTTGTAGTTTCCTTTATTTAAACTTAGGACCCTGGTTTGAGAACCAACTTTCTCACCCTCCAACTGAATTTAAAATTCAACCATGTTATGGTCACTTATTTCTAGAGGATCCTTTACTACAAGATCATTTATTAATCCTGCCTCATTACACAGTACCAGATCTAAGATAGCCTGCTCCCTGGTTGGTTCCGCAATGTACTGTTCAAGGAAACTATCCCGGATACACTGTATGAATTCTTCAAGGCTGCCCTGGCCAATTTGCTTTGCCCAATCAATATGAAGATTAAAATCGCCCATGATTATTGCTGTTCCTTTATTACAAGCCTCCATTATTTCTTGATTTATACTCCGTCCAAAAGTGTAACTACTTTAGGAGGTCTATAGACTGTGCCCACCAGTGACTTTTCCCCCTTATTATTCCTTATCTCCACCCAAACTGATTCAACATCTTGATCCTCTGAGCCAATATCATTTCTCATTAATACACAGATCCCATCCTTTATTAACAGTGCTACCCCACCTCCTTTTCCTTTCTTTCTGTCCTTCTGAATTGTCAAATACACCTGAATATTTAGTTCCCAGTCCTGGGGCTAGAACCTCCACTTTTTGTGCATGCTTAACGTCCACTTAACGTCCATTTTACCGCTGAAATGACATTTCACGCCCAGATGTCACCCAGTTAGCCACAAAATGGAAACTGACGTCCATTTTTAGGAAACTTATCACCGAGCGTTACTTTCCCCATGTGCTTAACGCCGGGGAAAAAATATTACCGCCCGCCCACTTTTTTTGGGCGGGAATAATCAGAATGGGCGAAATCAACGGCCATAATATTGGCCAGCGTTAATTTCCGCACTGATTTAACGCCGAGATTCAATAATACCGCCCGCCCACTTTTTTTGGTTGTAAAAATATATTTACCTAAACAAGCGGCCATGAGATCGCCCAGCGTCAATTTCACCATCTCGCACACATATCGCCCACAATATCGCTCGCCCAAAAAAATGCCCAGAAAAAGTGGAACTCTTCTAAACGAACGGCAGCGGTGTGGCTGGCATTTTTAAAATCCCACTCTTACATGAGGAGCTGAAATCTGAACGATTTGCCTGAAAGAAAGTTGATGTGAGTGACAGCGCTGACACACTGCTGTGTGTGCAGCTCAGACCTCAATGGTGCCCATCACCTTGGTGCCAGTTAAAGTTTACGTTGATTGATGTTAAAGTTGTATTTAACCCTTTGATGTTAAGGAATCACCAGTGTGTAATGGTCCAGCTATCTGAGACAATGCGCAACAAGGTTATGTTCAATAACAAAAATTTTATACCAACATTGGTCTGAAATCATAATTATCACAGGCAATAACACCCAACCCCCGCCCACACCTCACTTTTTCCACCTTTGACATAAATCACATGTTCAACATGTTCAACAACACAGCAGGAGCGTGGTCCCCAGCCCCCATACATTGCAACATATTGCATACACCCAGATGGAGATATAACACAGCCATCACCTGCGGACATGCACCTCACTTTCCTTCCCCCCTCCCCTTCTTCTCCCCACCTCTATCCCTTCCCCTCCTCGCTCCACGGCGCCTGGCCAAGGAGCTCCTCAGGCGATGCCTCATTGTGGGGGATGAAGGCAGATGCAGTCGTTGCACGGGTTCAGGTGCAGGGGGTGCTGAGGGGGCAACATTCTCTGATGCAGAAGCAGGATATTGATCCTTGCTCTCATCTGTCGTTCGCAGTGGTGGTGTGGAACCTAGGGGTGGAATGCCATGCTCGGGGACCACAGGGAGGCCTGTGATTGTAGTGTTCCTGGCTATCGCATCCAGGGCCTCTGCCATCCGCGGAATGTACTCGGTCATGATGGCCAGCTGTTGGGATATGCCCTCCAATGCTTCGATGAGCTGGTCACCAATGTCTAAAGTCCTCCTGGACAACTGTACCATCTCTCCGCTCTCATGTGGCGCTCGTGGAACAGACCTGCTGCATCCGCGGGATCTTCGCCACACTGGGGACAAATGGGGTGCCCTGTGGCGAGGTGCTTGGGGCCGGTACCTCCAGAGTGGAGGCGGGAATGACCAGAGGACCATTAGATGGCCTTGGGGTGGAATGGCTTCTGGAACGTGGCGATGCAGGTTCCTCGAAGTCTGCGCTCTCATCCATGGAGAACAGACTCAATGGATTGACGGGCGAGAATCGGAGCTCCTCAGTACCAGATGTTGGATCGTCCGCCGACTCCTGCCCCATGCCCCCACCTTCTGGCCTCTGTGGTCTTACCTTGGGACGCGCTACTGGCTGAGCTGAAAAACACAAATGAGGTTATCAGAGGAGAAGGGTCACAAGGTGAGTCCAGCGCTACACACAGCATATGCACGACAAAAGCACCACCACTCTCAAAATCATCGCAGACATCACATTTCATGACCATCAACACATTTGCATTCCAATGATTTTCATTAGGCCATCATTATTTCTATGACAATTTTAGAGACCATCTATCATATATGATTGTTCAGATATGAGTTAGTATGGCATTAATTGACATTACATCATGCAATGGTGTAAGCTTTACTCACATGGCATCACTTCAGGGTTTGCAGATGTGTCTGTAGCTGTCCGGGGGTGCTTCCCCACGAGTGTGAGCACACGCTCGTCCATCTCTGTGATGTCGCTGGGGACTGATGGCCCCCCACCCGTTCACCTCTGCACGGACCTCATCGTCGATAGCTTCTTCTGTGAAAGGTGACAGGACCACATGGCATGAGATCATTGCGTGATAGCATTGCTAGGTACGGCCACAGAGACTGATACAACACATAACCAACAGATGTAATCATGATTATTATGAAAATTATTATTCTTTACCTAAAGACGTCATTGCAGACTTTGAGTAAAACATTCCCGGTAAAAGTGAAAGACCTCACATCTGCTGAAAGTCACTCATAACTGTTACAAATCAAATTATATAAATACATAAGTACATGTAAATCAATGTAATACTTACTCTTGCGGATCCCACAAGGTCGTTCCATCGTTTGCGGCATTGGTTGCCCTCACGCACCTCTTTGGTTGCCAACAATACCACCTCTGCTACCTCAGTCCATATCTTCTGGTATGTCTTTGGGGTGGGCTTCCCACACCCTCCCTGTGTCAAATCACCCCAGCATGACTCGACCTCCTGCAGGAGGGAGGCATTTGCCTCGTCCGAGAACCTGCTGGCTCTTTTGCGCCCTCCAATGTGCTCATCTCCCACCTCACTGCTCTCTCCAGCATCAGTCTCCACAGCATGCTGTGATGCCTTTCCAGCATCAGTCTCCACAGTGTGCTGTGATGCCTCCTCCTCTCTCCCCATTATAGGCCAAATTTGGGCAAATATGTGGTTGGTAACAGCCAATTTTTGTTTGCCTACTTGCTGTGAAGCTCTAAAGTCTCCCTCCTTCCTCCCAAAGCAGCCACACCACACCCAGCCACGCCTTCAGTCTCTCTGAGCTCCCTCTCTCTCTGTCTCCTCTTCAGCGCATGTCATGAAGACCTTTGATCTCCTGAATTGCGGGAATCAAGTGTTGCCATGCCGTAGCTAAGGACGGACACACTTTAAGCAGAAGTTCAAAAAAATTTAACGCTACCGCCCATTTTATATCGCTCGCGGTAACGCCCAATTTCAAAAATGGAAACTAGGTGCTTTGAGAAGATCTGAAAACCCTTTTTTAACGCCCACGCCGGAAATATCACCCATTTTTGCGCGATAACCACAAAACTGGAGGTTCTAGTCCCTGGTCACCTTGCAACCACGTCTCTGTAATGGCTATCAGATCATACCCATTTGTATCTATTTGTGCCGTCAACTCATCCATTTTGTTACGAATCCTACGTGTATTCAGATAAAGAGCTTTTAAATTTGTTTTTTTACCATTTTTTTCTGCTTTGACCCCACTTTCTGATTCACCTTTATGTTTATACATTCTGTCCCTTCCTGTCACGCACTGGTTTTTATTTTCCACAGCGCTACCTTCATCTATTGCCTTCTCCTTGTTCTTTGACGTTTTAAATTTTCACTCAGCTGAATCCTCCCCCCCACTAATTAGTTTAAAACCCACTCTACAGCCCGAGGGTTTTGATTCGCCAGGACCCTAGTCCCAGCACGGTCTAAGTGGAGCCCATCTGAACAGAACAGCTCCCTCTTACCCCAGCACTGGTGCCAGTGTCCCACAAACCAAAACCCATTTCTCCCACACCAGTCTTTGAGCCACATGTTTAACTCTCTGATCTTATTTACCCTATGAAAATTACCTTTGTGCTTCTACTTTTTAATTTGGCCCCTAGCTGCTCATACTCTCTCATCAGAACCTCTTTCTTTGTCCTATCTATGTCGTTGGAACCCACGTTGACCACAAGAACTAGATCTTCCCCCTCCCACTCCAAGTCGTGCAGTACCTGCAGGGGCACGCATGATCATTTGAGTATGCGCGCATGCGCAGTGTAACAGGAAGCTTGGCCATCGGCCAATTAGAGGGAGAGCATCCTCAGAGTTAGTGGCTATGGAGCATATATAAAGGTGAGGTCTGAATATTGATTTTTGTGTGGCTGAGGGAGTGGAAAGGAGTGCTGGATAGGTGTAAGAGAGGTGTAAGTGTGATCTTTGAACATTACCTGTGTTTGAGGCCAATAGACAAATGGCGCAAGAGCATGCAAGAAGAACCAAGAATTTCCTCCATGAGGAAGTGGAGACATTAGTAACAGTTATTGAGGAGAAATGGCTGGAACCGGATATCAGCAAGAGTGGTCCGTCAAAGGTCTCCCCCAAGGAAATGAGGAAAAGGTGGAACCTCGTTGCCGAAGAATTCTCCGCTGAGGTCATCACCGCAAGATCTGGAAGCCACTGCAAGAAGAAATGGCAGGACATTGGTCAAGTAGTGAGTGTAAGTAATATCTTCATCTTTAAATTGAATTGCACTGGAAAATGTGAGCATCTGTATGTATCCCACCCATCAGAAGCGCATCATGTCTGACAATTAATATTTTCATCTTTGCAGAAGAAATTGGCCTACAACAAGAGGGAGAGAACTAGAACAGGAGGAGGTCCACCAAATCTGCACCAACTGACACTCCTGGAACAGAGGGTTTCTGCCTTGCTGACTCGCACTGGCAGAAAAAAAATAAGCTCTGCACAAGCTGGACCCACACGCGAGGGTGAGGGTGAGTCATTAAAATGCATAGTGGTCCTTCAAATCAACCTGCTGATTGGCCTGCTACACATGAGACTACTCATGCCACCCATTCTGCCCCCTCCTGTGCTGCTAACCATTTGACTGTTGTGTTGTCTTTTGCAGAAGAAGACGACACTCCTCAAGATCCTGAGGATCCAGATGCGTGCGCTCCAGACCAAGGCGGGTGGGGGGAGGAGGGGTCCATGGAAATGTGTGCTCAGGAGAATGCTGACCGCGATATCGATCAGGACATATCACAGGGCATCACACAGCCAGAATCCTCCATTAGCTCCTCGGCAACCTTCCATGGGTTCACACCTTCCGAGGTCGCGGGTCTGAGTGGCGGTCGGGAAATGCATCTTGGGACACCCAGTCCTCCACTGTCCCAGCCTGCGCCTCATACTGCAGGGGTGCCACTAGGCAGACCCACGGTGAGGGGAAGGAGGAGCCGACTAGTCTCTCCTGAGAGGCAACCCTCAGCAGAAGTAAATCAGGTTTGTTCATTGGGTGAGGAGACCAATGCCCTCAAAGGATCACTCGTGGTGGCCGTCAGTGGGGTGCGTCATGAGGTCGCCACACTATCGGGTGAAATCTCTGCACTAAGACGGGAAGTCAAGGCGGGCATTTCAGAGGGTGTGCAGACGATGGCAGATGCCATGAGGGAGCTGGCTTCTGCAATAAGGGCACAAAGGCCAGAGACTCAAATTTCACTCCCACTTCACTCCACGCACCAGCCACCAGTTAGACCCAAGCTGGGCCCCCAACTCCCCCCACCACCATCACCAACCCTATAAGGAAGTGCATGTTCCCCGAGATGTGGGTGAGGGATGGGTGCAGACCTTCTTCTTCTGTGGCTGTTGTTGTTGTTGTCATCGTTGAAGTGCACTGTAAAATTCGCAATAAAAGATATTTTGCATCAAAATTGAATCATCCTCCATTAGGACCACGCAACATTTAAGGTCAACTGTAAAAAGTAAAAATCCCTCACCCCTACAGTCATGCGTGCCTGCCGCCCCTAGCCCTGGCGGGAGGGCTAGCCGGTGCGTTCTGCAGTCGGCAAGGTAGGATTGCTCTATTTTCTGCAGCTGATGTATCTTTCATTTATGTGTGGTGATGTTGTGCAGCTATTGTGCTGAAGATGTTGTGATGTTGTGCTGATGTTGTGAAGTTCTTTAGAGCTTTGGAATCCTCTAACTCACCTGCCCCCACCCCACCTCCCTCCCTATCTCTGGCTATCTGTGCTGATTTCTCAAATGTAGGTAAGGTTTTTCTGTGGCTACAAAAGTGGCCACATGCACTGGCCTAAGTTAGTTTGGAGTAACTTTCAGCTGGCCAAATTTGCTTCTATGGCCAAAACAGGCATAAGTGGCTGGTCACGCCTCCTTTTGGAGAAAAAAACCAAACTAAAAAAAAACCTAACTAACTGACTTACACTGGAGCAAGTTAAATGGGGAAATTTGCAATTTTTAATTTACTCCAAAAAAAAGCTATTTGCTCAAAAAAAAGCAGGGCAACTCCTGGGGAAATTTGAGCCCAATGACTCCATGAGGCAATGTGTTATACTTGAACTGTCGTGACCTTAGTCCTTTATTAGTTAACTCCAGAGTGAGGATCACACCTGGTGGCCTGTCTTTTATACTAGGCCAGGCACACCTGTACAGGTAACCTACAAGTCTCCCTCTGCTGTGCCCTCTGGTGGCACACCTTGTGATAGTACCAACAGTAGCCATGTAGGATACATGACATCACTCTCCCCTAAGCCTTTAGTGCAAATTGCCTCTGCATTGATTGTGCTCTGGGCTTAGCTCTATCTGGGCTCTATCTGATTGACCCTTGGCAGGTCGTTTCAATCTTGGGTGAGTGGTTGGTGCAGTCGAGTGCTGGTGGTTGCTGTTTGTGTGTGTCCCTGACCACTCCATTATTCCCCCCCGCTCCCACCTCCCCACATATCGATTATGCCTGAGGCTCATTGCATTCATATACATTCAAGTTCAGGAAAACAAAGTTGCATTACATTTGTGGTTCCGTTGTGAGACAAGTACGTTAGACTGGTAAGATACATTGTCGATGCGGTGACCGGTGCGTAAGGACAAACTAGTTCCAGAACTGCTGGATGGTGTCCCTGCAGTCTGGTGGTGGTGGTGTGGTGCCCAGTGCTGGCAGTGGGAACCCGGTTCGCTCAAGTTACCTGCTCTTGGGGCTGTTGCCGTGGTTCCGAGCGTCGGGCAGGTTCACAGATGCCTGTGACCTCCCTGTCCATTCTTTGCACCCTGGGTCGCTGCTGCTTCCTGAGGAGCTGTCATCTAGCAGTGCACAGGGAACTGCTGACTCGCTAGCCTGGGCATTGTTTGGTTTGGGATCCTGGCTGCTCCCGGTCCCTTTTGGGGGGACTGCAGCGGGTGACCCTTCATTTATGGGTATGGCCTTGGTGGCGATGGGGTCTGGGGACAGTGCCTTAGCACAGTCTGCTCTTTCAGGCTCGTAGCGGTTGGTGCCATCGGGTGCCTGAGAAGTGGAGCCGATCAGGGGCAGGGTATCGATACCGGTGCCGTTGCCTTGCTGAGGTCGCTTGTTCTGCAGCTCGTGTGTGTCGGCTGCTTGTGGCCATACTCCATGATACATAACTCTGGTTTCCGGGACGCAGGCTACAGCATAGAAACATAGAAAATAGGTGCAGCAGTAGGCCATTCTGCTCTTCGAGCCTGTACCACCATTCAATAAGATCATGGCTGATCATTCACCTCAGTACCCCTTTCCTGCTTTCTCTACATACCCCTTGATCCCTTTAGCCATAAGGGCCATATCTAACTCCCTCTTGAATATATCCAATTAACTGGCATCAACAACTCTCTGCGGCAGGGAATTACACAGGTTAAGAACTCTCTGCGTGAAGAAGTTTCTCTTCATCTCAGTCCTAAATGGCCTACCTCTTATCCAAAGACTGTGTCCCCCGATTCTGGACTTCCCCAACATCGGGAACATTCTTCCCGCATCTAACCTGTCCCGTCTCGTCAGAATCTTATACGTTTCTAGGGGATCCCCTCTCATCCTTCTAAACTACAGTGTATAAAGGCCCAATTGATCCAGTCTCCCCTCATATGACAGTCCAGCCATCCCTGGAATCAGTCTGGTGAATCTTCGCTGCACTCCCTCAATAGCAAGAATGTCCTTCCTCAGATTAGGCGACCAAAACTGAACACAATATTCCAGGTGAGGCCTCACCAAGGCCGTGTACAACTGCAGTAAGACCTCCCTGCTCCTATACTCAAATCCCCTAGCTATGAAGGCCAACATGCCATTTGCATTCTACACCGCCTGCTGTACCTGCATGCCAACTTTCAATGTCTGATGAACCATGACACCCATGGTTGCACCTCCCCTTTTTCTAATCTGCCGCCATTCAAATAATATTCTGCCTTCCTGTTTTTGCCACCAAAATGGATAACCTCACATTTATCCACATTATACTGCATCTGCCATGCATTTGCCCACTCACCTAACCTAACCAAATCACCCTGCAGCCTCTTAGCATCCTCCTCACAGCTCACACCGCCACCCAGTTTAGTGTCATCTGCAAACTTGGAGATATTACACTCAATTCCTTCATCTAAATCATTAATGTATATTGTAAAGAGCTGGGGTCCCAGCACTGAGCCCTGCGGCACTCCACTAGTCACTGCCTCCCATTCCGAAAAGAACCCGTTTATCCCGACTCTCTGCTTTCTGTCTGCCAACCAATTCTCTATCCATGCCTGTACATTACCCCCAATACCATGTGCTTTGATTTTGCACACCAATCTCTTATGTGGGACCTTGTCAAAGGACTTTTGAAAGTCCAAATACACCACATCCACTGGTTCTTCCTTGTCCACTCTACTAGTTACATACTCAAAAAATTCCAGAAGATTTGTCAAGCATCATTTCCTTTTCATAAATCCATGCTGACTTGGACCGATCCTGTCACTGCTTTCCAAATGCGCTGCTATTTCATCCTTAATAATTGATTACAACATTTTCCCCACCACTGATGTCAGGCTAACCGGTCTATACTTACCTGTTTTCTCTCTCCCTCCTTTCTTAAAAAGTGGTGTTACATTAGCTACCCTCCAGTCCATAGGAACTGATCCAAAGTTGATAGACTGTTGGAAAATGATCACCAATGCATCCTCTATTTCTAGGGCCACTTCCTTAAGTACTCTGGGATGCAGACAATCAGGCCCCAGGCATTTATCACCCTTCAAGCCCATTAAATTCCCCAACACAATTACCCGCCTAATAAGGATATCCTTCAGTTCCTCCTTCTCACTAGCCCCTCGGTCCCCTAGTACATCCGGAAGGTTATTTGTGTCTTCCTTCGTGAACACAGAACCAAAGTATTTGCTCAATTGGTCCGCCATTTCTTTGTTTCCCGTTATAAATTCACCTGAGTCCGACTGCAAGGGACCCACGTTTGTCTTCACTAATCTTTTTCTCTTCACATATATATAGAAGCTTTTGCAGTCAGTTTTTATGTTCCCGGCAAGCTTCCTCTCGTACTCTATTTCCCCCTCTCAATCAAACCCTTTGTCCTCCTCTGCTGAATTCTAAATTTCTCCCAGTCCTCAGGTTTGCTGCTTTTTCTGGCCAATTTATAAGCCTCTTCCTTGGATCTAACACTATCATTAATTTCCCTTGTTAGCCACGGTTGAGCCACCTTCCCTGTTTTATTTTTACTCCAGACAGGGATGTACAATTGCTGAAGTTCATCCATGTGATCTTTAAATGTTTGCCATTGCCTATCCACCGTCAACCCTTTAAGTATCATTTGCCAGTCTATTCTAGCCAATTCACGCCTCAAGCCATCAAAGTTAGCTTTCCTTAAGTTCAAGACCCTAGTTTCTGAATTAACTGTGTCAACTCTCCATCTTAATAAAGAATTCTACCATATTATGGTCACTCTTCCCCAGGGGGCCTCGCACAACAAGATTGCTAATTAGTCCCCTCTCATTATACATCACCCATTCTAGGATGGCCAGCTCCCGAGTTGGTTCCTCGACATATTGTTCAAGAAAACCATCCCTAATACACTCCAGGAAATCCTCCTCCACTGCATTGCTACCAGTTTGGTTAGCCCAATCTATATGTAAATTTAAGTCGCCCATGATAACTGTTGTACCTTTATTGTACACATCCCTTATTTCTTGTTTGATGCCGTCCCCAACCTCACTACTACTGTTTGGTGGCCTGTACACAACTCCCACCAGCGTTTTCTGCCCTTTGGTATTCCGTAGCTCCACCCATACCGATACCACATCATCCAAGCCAATGTCCTTCCTTACTATTGCATTAATTTCCTCTTTAACCAGCAACGCCAATGTCATGTATTCAACTGTCATTGTAATCCATGTATAAACTCACCTAAGTTGTACACCGTGAGAACACTGACCACGAGGTGATGAACTTGTGGGAGACACTCCTAACCTGGACTTTCAGGTATAAAAGGGGAAGCTCCACCCACCTTCTTCACTTCAGTGGTGGCTAATAAAGGTTACTGGTCACAGAGTGACCTTCTCTCAAGTATGGGTCTCGTGTGCATTTATACTGTATGGTAAGGACATATTATTGGCGACGAGAAACTAGGATTTAAATCACGCAAGCATGGCCACTAGCAGCACAGACGAGAGGTACTGTGTTGGGGATGATTGGGACGATTTTATTGAGGGACTACAGCAAAGTTTCGTTACTAAGGAATGGCTGGGACAGGATTCGGCCGACAAATGCAGGGCTCATCTCCTGACGGTTTGTGAATCCAGGACGTATTCCCTGATAAAGGACCTTCCAGTGCCAGAGAAGCCAACAGACAAGGCTTTTGAAGAGCTCAGTAAGTTGATCGGGGAACACTTTAAACCGGCGAGCAGCATGCGAGACACTGGTTTTACACGCACCGGCGGTGAGAAGGGCAAAGCGTTCCAGACTTCATGGCAGACCTCCGGCGACTGGTGAGCCTATGTAAGTTCCCAGAGTTGATGTACGAGGAGGATGGGCCCAATGTAAGCCCTACGAGGCCAAATGGACACTGGGGGAAATTGCTGGAAGCTGAAGTTCAGCAAGTTCATGTGGAGCACATATACAGTTCATATACCAGGACGCCACCGATAATGATGAAAATGCTGCTCAATGCCATCCCATTATCAATGGAGCTAGACACGGGGGCCAGCCAGTCCCCGATGAGTATCAAACAGTTCAACAAGTTGTGGGTGTCCAAGGCCAGGAGGCCAAAATTATTGCCGATTGACGCACAGTTACGGACATATACAAAGGTGATCATTCCGGTGCTAGGCAGCACCACGGTAGTCGTGACCAATAAAGATTCGGAGAACAGGTTGCCACTCTGGATTGTCCCGGGGGACGGTCCCGCACTGCTGGGGAGGAGTTGGCTTGCTGTCATGAACTGGAAATGGGGCGATGTCAATGCAATTTCTTCTGTGGAGCGAGTATCATGTTCACAGATTCTGGACAAATTTTACTTACTATTTCAACCGGCATCGGCACTTTCATGGGGGCCAAAGTAGTGATTCACATATATCCAGATGCCAGGCCAGTACACCACAAGGCCAGAGCGGTGCCGTACGTGATGCGGGAAAAGATAGAAGGCGAATTGGACCACCTGATGAGGGAAGGCATCATCTCGCCAGTCGAATTCAGTGACTGGGCGAGCCCGATCGTGCCGGTGCTCAAGGCGGTTGGGTTGGTTACAAGGACACCATCAATCGGGTGTCACTCCAAGACCAGTACCCGCTACCGAGAGCGGAGGATCTCTTTGTGATGCTATCCGGTGGCAAATTCTTTTCAAAATTGGACCTGACCTCAGCTTACATGACCCAGGAGCTGCCGAGTGAGTCGAAGAAGCTGACCACTATCATGACACACAAGGGGTTGTTTGAGTACAACAGATGTTCGTTCGGGATTCGCTCCACTGCCGCGATCTTTCAACAAAATATGTAAAGCCTCCTCAAGTCGATTCCAAGGACGGTGGTTTTTCAAGATGACATCCTCATCACGGGTTGCGATACTGAAGAACGCCTCCACAACCTGGAGGAGGTGCTACGCAGACTGGACCGTGTGGGTCTGCGACTGAAAAAGGCGAAGTGCATCTTCCTAGCTCCAGAGATAGAATTCCTGGGGATGAGGGTAACAGCAGACGGGATCAGACCTACTGCGTCCAAATCAGAAGTGATTCAGAGAGCACCCAGACCCCGTAACATGACGCAGCTGCTTTTGTTCCTGGGGCTCCTGAACTATTTTGGTAACTTTCTTCCCAAATTGAGCACGCTGTTAGATCCGCCCCACGTACTCCTACGCAAAGGTCGCGAATGGGTCTGGTGGGACAGCCAGGAAAGGGCTTTTGATAGGGCACGTAATTTGTTATGCTCCAACAACCTGTTAACACTATATGACCCGTGTAAGAAACTTGTTTTAACGTGCGATGCGTCGTCCTATGGGATCGGGTGTGTGTTGCAGCATGTGAATGCCAATGGTCAGTTACAGCCAGTAGCTTATGCCTCTAGAAGTCTGTCCCAGGCAGAAAAAGGCTACGGGATGGTAGAAAAGGAAGCGCTCGCATGTGTAAAAAAAATGCACCAGTACCTGTTTGGCAGGAAATTTGAGCTGGAGACAGATCACAAACCCCTAACATCCCTTTTGGCCGACAACAAGGCCATAAATACAAATGCGTTGGCCCGCATACAGAGGTGGGCACTTACGTTAGCCACCTATGACTATACAATTCGGCACAGACCGGGCACTGAAAACTGCGCCGATGCACTCAGCAGGCTCCCACTAGTCACCACCGAGGGGGCAACTGAGCATGCTGCTGAGATGGTCATGGCTGTTGAAGCTTTCAAAAGCGAAGGCTCACCCGTGACAGCCCATCAGATCAAAGTCTGGATAAATAGAGACCCGCTACTGTCTTTTGTCAAGAAATGTGTCCTGAAGGGGGACTGTGCAGCCACGCACGGGGCATGCCATGAGGAATTTAAACCATTTCACAGGTGCAAGGATGAACTCTCGATTCAGGCCAATTGCCTACTATTGGGAAACCGAGTAGTCATGCCCCAGATGGGCAGAGAGGTGTTCATCAGAGAACTCCACAATGAGCAGCCGGGCATTGTCATGATGAAGGCAATTGCCAGGTCACATGTTTGGTGGCCAGGGATCGATGCAGACATGGAACTTTGTGTTCGCAGGTGCAACACGTGCGCCCAGCTGGGCAATGCACCCAGGGAAGCCCCCCTTAGCCCCTGGTCCTGGCCCGCCAAGCCATGGTCACACATCCATGTGGAATATGCAGGTCCTTTCATGGGAAAAATGTTTTTGGTTGTAGTAGACACCTACTCCAAATGGATCAAGTGTGACATTCTTAATTGAAGCACATCCTCTGCCATGGTAGAAAGTCTACGGGCAATGTTCGCCGCCCATGGTCTACCGGACATCTTGGTCAGCAACAATGGCCCGTGCTTTACAAGCATTGAATTCCAGAACTTCATGGCAGGAAATGGTATCAACCATGTCAGAACGGCACCGTTCAAGCCGGCCTCAAACGGCCAGGTGGAATGAGCAGTGCAGATAATCAAACAGGGGATGTTCAGAATCCAAGGTGGTTCCCTAAAAAGCTGCTTATCATGCCTCCTGTTGGCCAATAGATCCTGACCACACTCGTTCACAGGGGTTCCAACCGCAGAGCTGCTCATGAAAAGGACGCTCAAAACCAGGTTATCCCTTATACACTCCACCATGAAAGAAATTGTTGAGAGCAGGCACCAGTCACAATGTGACTACCATGACGGGAATGCGAGGGCATGATGTATTGATGTCAGTGACCCTGTCTTTGTCCTCAACTACGCTGCAGGGCCCAAATGGCTCGCAGGCACTGTGATTGCCAAAGAGGGGAATAGGATTCTAGTAGTTAAACTTACCAATGGACAAATCTGCCACAAACACGTGGATCAAACTAAAAGGAGGTTTAGCAACCCCATAGAAGAAGCAGAGGAAGAATACGATGTAGAGTTCACTCCACCACAGGTGACCAAACACCTGAACCAAGTGGAGGATAGCCCAGTCACTGTGGGCAGTCCGGACAGGCCTGAGGCACCGCAAATAGCAGACACTCAGGCCAGCGCCCAACAACCGGAGCCCCAATTCAGGCGCTCTACCATGGGGCATAAACCACCAGAGAGACTCAACCTGTGATCCCAATAAGACTTTGGGGGGGAGGTGATGTCATGTATTCAACTGTCATTGTAACCCATGTATAAGCTGACCTAAGTTGTACACCTTGAGAACATTGACCACATGGGGGTGAACTTGTGGGAGACACTCCTAACCTGGACTTTCAGGTATAAAAGGGGAAGCTCCACCCATCTTCTTCACTTCAGTGCTGGCTAATAAAGGTTACTGGTCACAGAGTGACCTTCTCTCAAGTATGGGCCTCGTATGCATTTATACTGTATGGTAAGGACATATTAGCCACCCTGCCTCCTTTTCCTTTCTGTCTATCCTTCCTAAATGTTGAATACCTCTGGATGTTGAGTTTCCAGCCTTGGTTGCCCTGGAGCCATGTCTCTGTGATGCCAATTACTTCATATCCATTAACTGCTAACTGCGCAGTTAATTCGTCCACCTTATTCCGAATACTCCTCGCATTGAGGCACAGAGCCTTCAGGCTTGTCTTTTTAACAAACTTTGCCCCTTTAGAATTTTGCTGTAATGTGGCCCTTTTTGTTTTTTGCCTTGGGTTTCTCTGCCCTCCACTTTTACTATTCTCCTTTCTATCTTTTGCCTCTGTCTCCCTTTTATCTCCCTCTGCCTCCCTGCATAGGTTCCCATCCCCCTGCCATATTAGTTTAACACCTCCCATTGGGTAGCTCGCTGAACCTGTGTGCTCCCGATGGATGTCTGCCCGCTGCATTGGCTGTGTGCAGTTGAAATCCTACATCGCACAACTTTTCATTACTTATGATGGATATTCTGTAGTTCCGATTGCAATCGCGCGATGTTTCCTCGCTGGTTGCATGTACACAATTCAGATGATCAGTTACACATTTTACATGATCGCGCGACTTTTCCTTTCTTATTGCATGTACACAACTCTGATCGTCAGTTACACATTTTGTCTCTAATTTACAGTTGCTATTACATTGCTTGAGTGTGTGGAAGTGTCCCTTTAATTGTAGTGGGTTGCCGGCCTCCTTTAAGAGAGCCTTGGTTGCTTTACCCAATCCTCTTTTCCATTTGGTGCCACGTGTTGCTCCATCAGCGCTGCACCTCGTGGTCTGGCCGCGGCCATCGTTTTCTTCAGCGCCTCACCTCGTGATTTGGACACCATCTTTCCTCCATCCACGATGTCAACTGCGATGATCCTCTTCTCCCCAGGTTCTGCCATCTAAGCTGGGAAGTCGCCTCTGGATCTGATTTTCTTCCTCCAGAGTCCTGCCACTGGAGCCTGGAAGATGCGTTCGGGTCGTTTCAGCTGGATCATCTCCACGCAGTCGTGCTGAGCGGTCTGTGCCTCGGGTGCTGTGGTGGTCTGCTCTCTGGTGCCGGGTCCACCCTCAAGTGAGGGCTTCCTGTGCCTCCGAATGCGGAGGACGTCGATCGCAATTGTTGGAGGGATGAAGTCTTCCCACTTCCAATGGATCTTCTCCGTCCACCTTCTGCCGAGCAGTGTTGGTCCATCACTTGCAACAACTTGTGCACTGCGCCACAAGAGAGTACCTTTACATTCGCACTACCAACGACTAGGATAATTTCATCGGTGTAGGTGCGCAGCTTAGCCTGAACCAGGACCAACTTGGGTCGTTCAGCTCGATTGTCCCATAGCCTGTCAAATGCTTCTTGATTCATTATTGACTGGCTCTCCTCCGTGTCCACTTCCATGAAGACTGGAACGCCATCTATCCCAAGTTCCATCTTCAGCAATGGCTTTCTTATACATATTGGAATTCCGTCTCTGGGAACTATGCTCAATCTTTCATAATATGCATTTCAGAATCATCTAAGCAAATTATTTCTTTCTTTCATGTACAAATTGGAAAGCTATTTTCACCACTTTGTATTACTGTTTAACCTTCCTTTTTAATTAATGGAATGCAATTTCTTAATTATCTTGTCAGGAGGTAGCCCCTTACGCTATGCAAACAGGCCCTGCGTCTGTTTGCATCAACCTTAAAACTTTCATACATAATCGCTGGGCAGTTGATGGGCAATTAGCCCAACTCTACGCCAGCAATTAGGTTTTCAATGTTGGTGGGGATCATCTGTCAGATCGGAACTTGACAGATCACAAGTTCATGATATAGCGCGTGCGCTTAAATCCTGAATGTGCTATCCATTTCAAAGGCGGTATGATGGTGTATTCTTAGAGTACTCAGAGTACGCCATCATATCGACTGCAAATTCTAGCCCATTGAAAATCTGAGTAAGTTTAGGGCAGACCCGAATTTGTAACAGCGACACATTAATCATAGATGACTGTGACATAACTTAATGAAAGATATGACATAGAACTTAATTTTATGTATAATAACTAAAAGCAGGAATTCGGGGGATAGGAATGTTCCCCTTTACTAAGGATGCTTTAGAGTTCCTATTGCAAGAGGTGTAACAAAGGAGAGTGGTTCTCTTTGGAGCAGAAGGCTTCCTTCCTTTCAAAGCAGAGGTCAAGGCTGCTCAGATTGAGGTAGCAGATAGAGTGAATGGAGCCTCACAGGTCTCACAGATCAGGGAACATATGAGGAAGAAGTCTTGTGGTATCAGGAGTGTCAAAGTAAATGTACTCAGCTTTGCATGCATTATTTTACTACTGGGTCATTAGCATCTTATTCCAGGGGTCAAGCAGGATTAGTGAGAGCATGGTTGGGCTACAGTTTCCTTGAAATTTAATGCCCATTGTCATTTAATCCAGTGCAAAGTTTGCAGCACTGACAACTTGCATATGTGCACTGAGGGTGAGGTATCATTGTGAGACAAAGGGAGCGTACATGTAGCGAAAATGTTCTATCCAAGAAGTATTCCACTATCACCATGAGAGTTGGTGAGATGGAGAGAAATGTAGTTGAAACTATAAGAATTATCAACGCACAAAGCATGTTTCATTAGCACTGTAATATCAAAGAATTGTGAAAATTTTGACCAACAAACTAAGCACATATAATTTATTGAAGGTCTTTCTGTCAGTGTGTTGAACCTACTTTTGCTACAGATTAAATGAAACAAAGTAATACATTGTTTAATTTACTTAATATCTTTGGTTAAAATGTTGTACTAAATTATTTTTGCTTGTTTCCTCCTCCACAATTTCACCCATTTGAATGTTTTTCCCATGCTGCATATCAATCCTTCAATTGGAGGGTGAGCAGGCAACCTGATCCAATGCCTCTGTCAATGCCTTGGTCTGAGAGCTGAGGGTTTAAAGAGAAATAGGAGGATAATGGGACTGGGGCAGCTCGTAACTGGTTGATCAATGAAATGACTGCTAGAGACAAATGTCTACATGTGTTCACCAGAACCCCAATTAAAATAAATGATACATTATTAAAAATGGCAGCTACTCAAAAGACACATTTTATAGCTAGCAATTTGCACAGGGCTCCAATGACATCTGGGGTGTGTTGCAATTCTATTCTGTTCAGGCTTAGAGAGAGTGATATCTCTTCTCTGTGGGAAGCAGCTATGACCAGAGTTCCCCAGTTATATCTGTAGCCACACACTACAGCAATGACATTTCAACTTCAGGGGCTAAAATATTTCCTTCTTCGTAAAACTCACTTTGAATTACATTTATTTTCGTTAAAATATGACTGGTCTACCATTGCGTTACTGACAAAATAATTGTGAATGTTTTGTTGTAACTGAAGGGAGAATTTTAATTCCCTCTCCCTGGCTGAAAACGGGCAGATTGAGGGTTAAAATCCACGAGGTACACTTACCACTTGTATCCTACCCTATGGCTATTTCAACATTGCTGTTTTCTTGGACAGCTGAAGCACCTGTCTGACTCAGGCAGGAGCTTCATAAGTATATGCAAATCAGGGCCTTATCACTCAGATAGGACTCCAAATGCTATTTTAACTGCCTACTGAGGGGTGCACCTGCCGTGGATGCCCCGCTCAGTAAAACCTGATCAACATCCAGCGGAAACCCTGTGAGGTAAATGTAAGACTTATCTTTGTGGGTCCTGGAGGATCAGGAGTGCCTCTTCAGAACCCACAAAGAAAGCTTGGGTTGTTGCCGCATGGGCTTCCTCCCTCCCCACCAACGAAACCCTCCCAACTCGCCCCCTCTCCCATGACTTACCTGACTGCTGGTCTGACGAGCTCTCGGCCGAATGCCTCAAATTTAACATTCTCATTCTTGTGTTCAAATCATGGTCTCGCCTCTCCCTATCTCTGAAATCTTCTCCAGCCCTACAACCCTCCAAGAACTCTGCGTTCCTCCAATTCTGGTCTCTTGTGCAACCCCAACTTCCTTCACCCCCTCCATTGGAAGCTGTGTCTTCACCTGCCTAAACCCTAAACTCTGGAATTCCCTCTCTAAACCTCTCCACCTCTCTCTTCTCCTTTAAGAAGCACCTTAAAACCTACCTCGGTGACCCTTTCGTCACCTGTCCTCATATCTCTTTATGTAACTCAACGTCAAATTTTGTCTGATAACGCTCTGAGGAAGAGTCTGTCACAGTGCGGATTCCATCCACTATGGGGTACAACGGATATAATCTTTACGGTGCAACAACTGCAAGAAAAAATGCAGGAAACAGCACCAACCCTTGTACATGGAACTCGCTGCCTGGAAGAGTGGTGGATGCAGAAACCCTCATCACTTTTAAGAGATGGTTGCATAGCCACTTAAAGTGCTGTAACATGCAGGGTTACGGACCTAGAGCTAGAAATTGGGACTAGACTGGATGATCCTTTGTTGTCCGACACAGTATTAATGGTAAGTACTGCAGGGAATCGAATACAGCCAGGGTGATCTCCTGAACTAGTTTCGATCACCTGGATGGGTCAGAGAGGAATTTTCCCAGATTTTTTTCTTCCTAAATTGGCCTGGGTTTTTATCGAAACAGAGAAACATAGAAAATAAGTGCAGGAGTAGGCCATTCGGCCCTTCGAGCCTGCATCACCATTTATTAAGATCAATGCAGATCATTCACCTCAGTACCCCTTTCCTGCTTTCTCTCCATACCCCTTGATCCCTTTAGCTGTAAGGACCATATCTAACTCCCTCTTGAATATATCCAACGAACTGGCATCAACAACTCTCTGTGGTAGGGAATTCCACAAGTTAACAACTCTCTGAGTGAAGAAGTTTCTCCTAATCTCAGTCCTCAATGGCTTACCCCTTATCCTTAGACTGTGTCCTCTGGTTCTGGACTTTCCCAACATCGGGAACATTCTTCCTGCATCTAACCTGTCCAGTCCTGTCAGAATTTTATATGTTTCTATGACATCCCCTCTCATTCTTCTAAATTCCAGTGAATACAAGCCCAGTCGATCCAGTCTCTCCTCATATGTCAGTCCTGCCATCCCGGAAATCAATCTGGTGAACCTTCGCTGCACTTCCTCAATAGCAAGAACGTCCTTCCTCAGATTAGGAGACCAAAACTGAACACAATATTCCAGGTGAGGCCTCACCAAAGCCCTGTACAACTGCAGTAAGACTTCCCTGCTCTTATACTCAAATCCCCTAGCTATGAAGGCCAACATACCATTTGTCTTCTTCACCGCTTGCTGTACCTGCATGCCAACTTTCAGTGACTGATGTACCATGTCACCCAGGTCTCGTTGCATCTCCCCTTTTCCTAATGTGCCGCCATTCAGATAATATTCTGCCTTCCTGTTTTTGCCACCAAAGTGGATAACCTCACATTTATCCACATTATACTGCATCTGCCATGCATTTGCCCACTCACCTAACCTGTCAAGTCACCCTGCAGCCTCTTAGCATCCTCCTTATCTGGTTTTTGCCTCTCGCAGGAGATCACATGGCTCGGATTGGGGTGGAATGTAGAATGTTTCAGTATAAGGGGTTTCGCAGTTGTGTGAGGCGGACGAGTTGTGCTGGGTGCTCTTTGCCTTTTCGTCATTGTTCATAGATTTGTATGTAACCTTTAGGGCTGTTGACCAAGGGCTGTTTGTTGACCGGCGTGGTCATGATGGGCCGAAATGGCCTCCTTCTGCGCTGTAAATTTGTATGTTTCTATGGCCTTCTTTGACCTTACAAAAGCCTTTGACACTGTCAACCGCGAGGGACTATAGAGTGTCCTCCTCCGTTTCGGTTGTCCCCAAAAGTTTGGTGCCATCCTCCGCCTGCCCCACGTCAACATGCAAGCCGTGATCCTGACCAATGGATCCATTACAGACCCAATCCACGTCTGGACCAGGGTCAAGCAGGGCTGCATCATCACGCCAACCTTCTTCTCGATCTTTCTCGCTGCAATGCTTCACCTCACGCTCAACAAGCTCCCCGCTGGAGTGGAACTAAACTACAGAACCAGTGGGAAGCTGTTCAACCTTCGTCGTCTCCAGGCCAGATCCAAGACCGTCCCGACCTCTGCCGTGGGACTATAGTATGCGGGCGATGCTTGCATACATGCACATTCAGAGACTGAACTCCAAGTCATAGTCAACATCGTCACTGGGGCGTACAGAAGCATGGGCCTTACACTAAACATCCGTAAGACAAAGGTCCTCCATCAACCAGACCCCGCCGCACAGCTCTGCCCCACAGTCATCAAGATCCACGGCGCGGCCCTGGACAACGTGGACCACGTTCCATACCTCGAGTGTGTTTTATCAGCAAGGGCAGACATCGACGACGAGGTTCAATACCGCCTCCAGTGCGCCAGCGCAGCTTTCGGCCGGCTAAGGAAGAGAGTGTTCGAAGATCAGACCCTCAAATCTGGCACAAGCTAATGGTCGACAGGGCTATTGTTATGTATGGAGAAAGAGTCATACTGAACACTGTGAGCTCAAAGTAAAGTGTGACCGTAGTCTTTTATTGCAGGTCTCCAGAGTGCCTCTCCAACCTGTGAGGCCTCCTTAAATACCTGTGCTCCTAAGGGATTATGGGATCCCTTGGGACTCCAGGGGATGAGCCCTCTGGTGGCGGTACAGAGTAAATACAAGTTTACATATATAACAGCTATCGTGATACCCGCTCTCCTGTATGACTCAGAGACGTGGACCATATACAGTAGACACCTCAAATCGCTGGAGAAATACCACCAACGATGTCGCTGCAAGATCCTGCAAATTCCCTGAGAGGACAGACGCACCAACGTTAGCATCCTTGATCAAGCCAACAACCCCAGCATAGAAGCACTGACCACACTCGATCAGCTCCGTTGGGCAGGCCACATTGTTCGCATGCCTGACACAAGACTCTCAAAGCAAGCACTCTACTTGGAACTCCTACATGGCAAGCAAGCGCCAGATGGGCAGAGGAAACATTTCAAGACATCCTCAAAGCCTACTTGATAAAATGCAACGTCCCCACCAACACCTGGAAGTCCCTGGCCAAAGACCGCCCTAAGTGAAGGAAGAACATCTGGGAGGGCGCTGAGCACCTCGAGTCTCGTCGCCAAGAGCATGCAGAAAACAAGCGCAGGCAGTGGAAGGAGCATGCGGCAAACCAGACTCCCCACCCACCCTTTCCTTCAACCACCATCTGTGCCACCTGTGACAGAGACTGTAATTCCCGTATTGGACTATTCAGTCACCTACAAACCCACTTTTAGAGTGGAAGCAAGTCTTCCTCATTTTCAAGGGACTGCCTATGATGGAAGAGCCTTGGGACATTTTACTATGTTACAGGGCATTATATAAATGCAAGCTGTTGTTGTCCTTGAACTATCTTCATAGGTTCAAAATCGTCACGGTGACTCTGGATGCCCATTTTGAGCAGGCCAGCAAAATGATAATCAACCCCGGCCATTAAAATGGACCAAGTCTCCACTGCAGCTCTCAGGTGGGTGGTTCGTACATCCGTCTGTTTCCCACCCCGGGAGTTGAAATTCCCCTTATATCTCTTTTTGTTTCCCATTCTCAAATTCTTTGCTTTCATTTTTGTCCTTCTGTTTATCTTTCACTCTTTCTGTCCCTCTGCATGTGTCACACATATCCTCTTATCAGCTGTAACACTCTTCAACTTCAAGGTACTTTGGAAGTTACATTTGCAACAGATTTGTACTTGCATTTTATTGCCACTGTCACTTTCCTATTCTATTAATGAAAACTGAATCAACATTTAATGTTAGGATTCTGAGAACCACTGCATCATTGAGCACCACCAGGAGACCGCAGGATGTTTGAGAAGGCACCAGAAGAGAACAACAAAGTAATAAGCCAACCTTTAGTTTGTTGTACAAACATTCTTCATGTGTGCCTGATCTGGACCTTAGAGGACAGTGGACAGATTTGCTGCTCTTTAATACAAGCAGATCGTGCACCTGGGGTTGAGCCTGCTTATTCTGCATAGGGAAGGTGTTGGAGCAATTTGAAGGAGACATGAGGAAGCATGAGTAACTTCATAATTTTCGGTGATTTTTTTTAAGTGAGAACATTTCTTCTCATGGTTATATAGACTAGGAAACTTCTGGATGATGTCGCTGGGAGGGAAGGTACTCAAGTGTTTTTGCATCTTTGAAAAGGCTGCAGATACATAACAGTTTATAAGTAGTACTGATAAAATACAGAAAAGTTACAGTGGAAAGAGAGATTGAAGACTAGAGCTGAGGAGGATCATCCACCAGACAACGGGGCCAATTTTTCTCTACTCCCAAATCGTACCCAATAAATGTATCCAGTAAATGTATCCGGAGAGTCGGAGGAGCAATTTAAAAAGAGCAGGCGCCGGAGAAACGGAGGAGCAGTTTAAAAAGAACGGGAGCCGGAGAAACGGAGGAGCAGGCAGCTTAAAAAGAGCGGGAGCCGGAGAGTCAGAGGAGCAGTTTAAAAAGAACGGGAGCCGGAGAAACGGAGGAGCAGGCAGCTTAAAAAGAGCGGGAGCCGGAGGAGCGAAGGAGATCAGAGCGGAGCAAGTCGGGAGCAAGCAGCGAGGCCCATAAAAGGGGGCTCAGCAGTCAGAGGAGGCCAGCTAGTGCAGGGGAACATGGTAAACAAAGAAGTAAAAAGAAATCAAAGTGTGACGTCACAGCCAAGCGGGTAAGTGATTAGCTGGTGGATTGGAGTATTTAATCTTTTTCTTTTTCTTTTCTGATCAGTAAGAAACCTTTGGTGTTGTTAACAATTAGGTTAATTTAAGGGTTAATTCATGGCAGGAGAGCCCAAACCCGTGTCATGCTTCTCCTGTGCTATGTGGGAAATCAGGGACGCTTCCAGTGTCCCTGACAACTACATGTGCAGGAAGTGTATCCAGCTGCGCATGGATTCATCTGGAGCATCTGCGATGCTGAGGATGTCATGAATAGCACGTTTAGTGAGTTGGTCACACCGCAGATAAAGTTATACAGACAGATAGGGAATGGGTGACCATCAGGCAGAGCAGTGAAAGGAAGGTAGTGCAGGGGTCCCCTGCGGTCATCTCCCTCCAAAATAGATACACCACCTTGGGTACTGTTGGGGGAGATGGCTCATCGGGGAAGCCAGCAGCAGCCAAGTCCTTGGCACCAGGGGTGGCTCTGTTGCACAGGAGGGCAGGAAAAAAAGTGGGAGAGCTATTGTGATAGGGGATTCTATTGTAAGGGGAATAGAGAGGAGTTTCTGCGGCCACAAACGAGACTCCAGGATGGATGTTGCCTCCCTGGTGTAAGGGTCAAAGATGTCTCGGAGCGGCTGCAGCGCATTCTGGAGGGGGAGGGTGAACAGCCAGCTGTCGTGGTGCATATAGGTACCAACAATATAGGTAAAAAATGGGATGAGGTCCTACAAGCTGAATTTAGAGAGCTAGGAGTTAAATAAAAAAAATAGGACCTCAAAGGTAGTAATCTCAGCCACGTGCTAGTCAGAGTAGGAATTGCAGGATAGTTCAAATGAATACGTCGCTTGAGGAATGGTGTAGGGGGAAGGGTTAAAATTCCTGGGACATTGGAACCGGTTCTGGGGGAGGTGGGACGATCTGCACCTGGGCAGGACCGGAACCGATGTCCTAGGCAGAGTGTTTGCTAGTGTTGTTGGGGAGGGTTTAAACTAAAAAGGCAGGGGGATAGGAATCTATGCAGGGAGGCAGAGGGAATTAAAAAGGGGGCAGAAGCAAAAGGTAGGAAGGAGAAAAGCAAGAGTGGAGGGCAGAGAAATCAAGGGCAAAAATCAAAAAGGGCCACATTACAACATAATTCTAAAAGGAAAAGAGTGTTAAAAAAACAAGCCTGAATGCTCTGAGTCTCAATGCGAGGAGCATTCGTAATAAGGTGGATGAATTGACTGCGCAGATAGCTGTTAATGGACATGATGTAATTGGGATTACGGAGACATGGCTCCAAGGTAACCAAGGCTGGGAACTCAACATCCAGGGGTATTCAATATTCAGGAATGACAGACATGAAGGAAAAGGAGGTGGGGTAGCTTTACTGGTTAAAGAGGAGATTAATGCAATAGTAAGGAAGGACATTAGCGTGGATGATGTGGAATGTATATGGGTAGAGCTGCGAAACACCAAAAGGCAGAAAACGTTAGTGGGAGTTGTGTACAGACCACCAATCAGTAGTAGTGAGGTTGGGGATGGCATCAAACAGGAAATTAGGGACACGTGCAATAAGGGTACAGCAGTTATCATGGGCGACTTTAATCTGCATATTGATTGGGCTAACCAAACTGGTAGCAATACTGTGGAGGAGGATTTCCTGGAGTGTATAAGGGATGGTTTTCTAGACTAATATGTCGAGGAACCAACTAGAGAGCAGGCCATCCTAGACTGGGTCTTGTGTAACGAGAAAGGATTAATTAGCAATCTGGTCATGCAGGGCCCCTTGGGGAAGGGTGATCATAATATGGTAGAATTCTTCATAAAGATGGAGAGTGACACAGTTAATTCAGAGACTAGGGTCCTGAACTTAAAGAAAGGAAACTTCGACGGTATGAGACGTGAATTAGCTAGGATAGACTGGAGAATGATACTTAAAGGGTTGACGGTGGATAGGCAATGGCAGACTTTTAAATATCACATGGATGAACTACAACAATTGTACATCCCTGTGTGGCGTAAGAATAAAAAAGGGAAGGTGACTCAACCGTGGCTAACAAGGGAAATTAGGGATAGTGTTAAATCCAAGGAAGAGGCATATAACTTGGCCAGAAAAAGCAGCAAACCTGAGGACTGGGAGAAATTTAGAATTCAGCAGAGGAGGTTTAATTAGGAGGGGGAAATAGAGTATGAGAGTAAGCTTGCAGGGAACAAAAAAATTGATTGCAAAAGCTTCTATAGATATGTGAAGAGAAAAAAATTAGTGAAGACTAATCAGGGGAAGTCATAATGGGGAACAAGGAAATTGCAGACCAATTGAACAAATACTTTAGTTCTGTCTTCACTAAGGAAGACACGAATAACCTCCCGAAAATACTAGGGGACCGAGGGTCTAGCGAGAAGGGGAACTGAGGGAAATCCTTATTATAGGAAATGGTGTTAGGGAAATTGAAGGGACTGAGGGCCAATAAATCCCCAGGGCCTGATAGTCTGCATCCCAGAGTACTTAAGGAAGTGGCTCTAGAAATAGTAGTTGCATTGGTGGTCATTTTCCAACATTCCATGGATTCTGGTTCAGTTCCTATGGTTTGGAGGGTAGCTAATATAACACCACTTTTTTAAAAAGGAGAGAGAGAGAAAACAGGGAATTATAGACCGGTTAGCCTGACATCGGTGGTAGGGAAAATGCTGGAATCAATTATTAAAGATGTAATAGGTCCAAGTCAGCATGGATTTATGAAAGGGAAATCATGCTTGACAAATCTTCTAGAATTTTTTGAGGATGTAACTAGTAGAGTGGATAAGGGAAAACCAGTGGATGTGGTGTATTTGGACTTTCAAAAAGCTTTTGACAAAGTCCCACACAAGAGATTAGTGTGCAAAATTAAGGCACATGATTTTGGGGGTAATGGATTGATGTGGATAGACAACTAAATAGCAGACAGGAAGCAAAGAGTGAGAATAAACGGGTCCTTTTTAGAATGGCAGGCAGTGACTAGTGGGGTGCCGCAGGGTTCAGTGCTGAGACCCCAGCTATTTACAATATACATTAATGATTTAGATGAAGGAATTGAATGTAATATCTCCAAGTTTGCAGATGACACTAAGCTGGGTGGCAGTGCGAGCTGCGAGGAGGATGCTAGGAGGTTGCAGGGAGACTTGGACAGGTTAGGTGAATGGGCAAATGCATGGCAGATGTAGTATAATGTGGATAAGTGTGAGGTTGTCCACTTTGGTGGCAAAAACAGGAAGGCAAATTATTATCTGAATAGTGACAGATTAGTAAAAGGGGAGGTGCAACGAGACCTGGGTGTCAGGGTACATCAGTCATTGAAGGTAGGCATGCAGGTACAGCAGGCAGGAAAGAAAGCAAATGACATGTTGGCCTTCATAGTGAGGGGATTTGAGTACAGGAGCAGGGAGGTCTTACTGCAGTTGTACAGGGCCTTGGTGAGACCACACCTTGAAGATTGTGTGCAGTTTTGGTTTCTAATCTGAGGAAAGACATTCTTGCTATTGAGGGAGTGCAGCGAAGGTTCACCAGACTGATTCCCGTGATGGCAGGACTGACATATGAAGAAAGACTGGATCGACTATGCTTATATTCACTGGAATTTAGAAGAATGAGAGGGGATCTCACAGAAACATATAAAATTCTGACAGGATTGGACAGGTTAGATGCAGGAAGAATGCTCCCGATATTGGGGAAGTCCAGAACCAAGGGTCACAGTCTAAGGATAAGGGGTAAGCTATTTAGGACTGAGATGAGGAGAAACTTCTTCACTCAGAGAATTGTGAACCTGTGGAATTCTCTATCAAAGAAAGTTGTTGAGAGGCCAGTTCATTAGATATATTCAAAAGGATGTGAGATGTGGCCCTTACAGCTAAAGGGATCAAGGCTTATGGAGAGAAAGCAGGAATGGGGTACTGAAGTTGCATGATCAGCCATAATCATATTGAATGATGGTGCAGGCTCGAAGGGCCGAATGGCTTACTCCTGCACCTACTTTCTATATTTATGTTTCTACCCAGTAAATGAGTGCAATGCAGAGTTAAAATGGATACTAATCTTTTGCTCGCATTTTGCTCCTGATCACACTGCGCACAAACTTCCGCTATGGCTTTTCTGGTGTCTGCAAGTAAACATCGAATGATACAGCATAGAAGGAGGCCATTCAGCCCATCATGCCTGTGCCAGTTCTTTGCAAGAGCTAAAACATCAGAGACTTCTGCACTCAAATTTCTTCTAATTGCCTTAAATGTAGTTCATTGCTACGCTGTTCCCAGAAACACCTGGAACCATTAATTCCAGAGCTGGCCATTAGGAAGATCTATCTTAAGGGACAGCCTGATATTGCCAAGAAAGATCTTTACTTTTGACTTTTTGAATGAAATAAAGGAGATGTGGGAGTTCCGTGTGTGGTCAGAGGAGACAGGGAGGCCAAGAATATTGATAGATGGATAAGGGCTTGTTATTCAGACACTAAAAGTAGCAAAATGGGAATAATCATTCTACTGCATGCTGCTTTTCCATACATCTGAACAGTATGCACTTTTTTGACTACAATATTCTGCACAATCTTTTTTTAAATAGCTAGCATCAAGTAGGCCAGGGTTACCCTCCCAGTATAATTCGAGCTCAGCATGACACTGAGCTCTTTTTCCGTCGTCTTCATCTCCGATAGCACTCGGACAATTCTTTCAAATTAAAGACCCAAATTCCGGGTCACTTTCCTTCCCTTGGTGCCGGGCGATAAATTTTCACTTTATTTGAATTATGCGTCCCAAACCTGGTGAGGGGCAATTACGCCCCCACAATTTATAAATTTGCGGATGATATCAAATTGGGGGTATAGTCAATACTGAGGAGGACTGCAACAGATTACAGGAGGACATTAATAACCTTGAAAAATAGGCATATAATTGGCAAATGAAGTTCAACACAGATAAATGTGAGGTACTACATTTTGATAGGAAGAACTTACTACTTGGAGGGTGCGAATCTAGGTGGGATAGAGGAACAAAGGGATCACGGAGTACACATACACAAATCACTAAAGGTTGCGACACAGGTTGGCAAGGCCATAAAAAAAGCAAAACAAGCACTAGGGTTTATTTCTAGAGGTATAGAACTAAAAAGTAGGGAAGTTATGCTAAACCTGTATTGAACCTTGGTTAGACCACACTTGGAGTACTGCATACAATTCTGGTCGCCATATTATAAAAAGGATATAGAGGCACTGGAGATGGTGCAGAGAAGATTTGCAAGGATGATACCAGAAATGTGAGGGTATACATACCAGGAAAGAATGAACAAGCTGGGTCACTTTCCTCTTAAAAAAAGAAGGCTGAGGGGTGACCTAATAGAGGTTTTTAAAATTATGAAAGGTTTTGATAGAGTGGATATAGAGAGAATGTTTCCACTTGTGGGGAAGAGCATAACTTGAGGTCATCAATATAAGATAGTCACCAAGAAATCCAGTAGAAAATTCAGAAGAAACTTCTTTACCCAAAGAGTGGTGAGAATGAGGAACGCTCTACCACAAGGATTGGTTGAAGCAAATAGTATCGATGTATTTAAGGGGAGGCTAGACAAGCATATGTGGGAGAAAGGAATAGAGGGTTACGCTGGTAGATTTGGATGAGGAAAGACAGGAGGAGGCTCAAGTCTAACATAAACACCGGCATGGATTGGTTGGGCCAAATGGTCTGTTTCTGTGCCATATATCTTATGTTATGCTATGGAAATCCGCATGGGTTCTAGCTATGTCTGCCTTTTTGTGGGATATGTGGAACATTCTTTTTTCCTGTCCTACTCAGGTCCCCTCCCTCACCTCTTTTTGCAGTACATTGATGCCTGTATCGGTGCCGTTTCCTACTCTCACCCTGAACTGGAAAATTTCACTCACTTTGCTTCCAATTTCCACCTTCACATGGTCCATCTCGACTCTTTCCTTCCCTTCCTCGACTCATCTGTCTCCATTTCTGAGGATGGACTATCGATAAACATCCACTATAGGCCTACTAACTCCCACAGCTATCTGGACTTCCTCCCACCCCACTTCCTGTAATGATTCTATTTCATTCTCCCAGTTTCTCTGTCTCCGTCGCATCTGTTCTGATGATGCCACCTTCCATTCTAATGCTTCTGATATGGCTTCCTTTTTCATCAATAGAGGATTCCCCTCTACCATGGTTGACGTGGCCCTCGATCGTGTCCGTTCTATTTCCCACACTTCTGCTCTCACATCTTCCCCCTCTCCCAGAACTACGATAGGGTTCCCCTTGTCCTTACCCATCACCCCACCAGCGTTTACATTCAATGGATCATCCTCTAACAATTCCACCACCTCCAGCATGATCCCACCACCAAACACATCTTCCCTTTCTCTTCCCTTTCAGCATTCCAAAGGGACCGCTCCCTCCGCGACACCCTGCTCCACTCCTGAATCATCCCCAACACACCCTCCCTTTCCCACAGTACCTTCCAGTACAAGTACAAGAGTTGCAACACCTCCCCTTTTACCTCCTCCTCCCTTCCCACCGTCCATGCCCCAAACACTCCTTCCAGGTGAAACAGCAATTTACTTGTACTTCTTGCAATTTAGTATACTGCTCACAGTGCAGTCTCCTCTACATTGGGGAGACCAAATGCATATTGGGTGACTGCTTTGCAGAACTCCTCCATTCAATCCACAAGCGTGAGCCTCAGCTTCCGGTCGCCTGTCACTTTAATTCTCTGCTCCACTCCCACTCTGACCACGGCCTTTTACACTGTTCCAACGAAGCTCAACGTAAGCCCAAGGAACAGCACCTCATCTTTATATTAGGCATTTCACAGCCTTCTGGACTCAACATCGAGTTCAACAATTTCAGACCATAACCATTGCCCTTATTTTTTCAGATGGCAGCTGTTGATGATTCTGCTACTCCCATTTACAACTTTTCAAACCAATCACTTTTTTCTTTACTTATCCTATTACCATCTCCTTTTCCTTTTGCTTTTGTCATTTAATCTCTCCTGCCTTCCACCCTATCACAGACCTTCCCTTTTGTTCTTTCTTCCCTTTCCCCTTTCCCTGCCTCTGCACTTACTTAAAACATCTCTAACTTTTTCCAGTTCTGATGGTATTTATTGTGTTTCTAACACAGATGAGGCTGCACACAGGGAGGTTAAAGTAACAGTGACCTCAGTCTTTAATAAGACATTCCAGAGTGAGGAACATGCCTTAGGGGCCGGCTTATATACAGTGCTCCCAAGGGATGCTGGGATCCCTTGGGACTTCAGGGGATGCACTCCCTGGTGGCGGAACATGGGAGTGCATGCTTTACAGATACACAACATCACTCCCCCCCCCCGCAAAGTTAAAGTGAAAACTATTTACAAGGTGAGGCGGTTGGGAGCTTTTCTTTCCCTGGTGGACCACCTCGGTACAAATGTCTGTTCTGGTGTGTTGGCTGTGCCCTCGCTGGGCTGGCGTGTTGTTGGCCCTGCAGGGCTGCTGGGTGAGCCTGGTCTTGCTGGGCTGTTGGGGGTGATGGGTTTGATTTCCTGGTCCGGGGTGCTGTCGTTGATCCTTTGGGTGTGTGTTGTGGGCTCGAAAAATGTGGTGTCTGCTGTGGGTTGTTCAGGGCAGTCTGTGAGCCGCAGCCTCGTTTGGTCCAGGTGCTTTCTGCAAATTTGTCCATTGTCTAGTTTGACTATAAACACCCTATTCCCTTCTTTAGCTATCACCATGCCCGCGATCCACTTGGGACCATGTCCATAGTTTAGCACATACACAGGGTCATTCAGATCAATTTCCCGTAACACAGTGACGTGACCATCGTTTACATTTTGTTGCTGCCGCCTGCTCTCTACCTGATCATGCAGGTTGGGGTGAACCAGCGAGAGTCTGGTTTTAAGTGTCCTTTTCATGAGTAGCTCAGCCGGGGGCACCCCTGTGAGCGAGTGGGGTCTCGTGCAGTAGCTGAGCAGTACTTGGGACAGGCGGGTTTGGAGTGAGCCTTCTGTGACTCGTTTGAGGCTCTGTTTGATTGTTTGTACTGCCCGCTCTGCCTGCCCATTGGAGGCTGGTTTAAACGGGGCCGAGGTGACATGTTTGATCCCATTGCAGGTCATGAATTCTTTAAATTCAGCACTGCTGAAACATGGCCCGTTGTCACTGATCAGTATGTCAGGCAGGACGTGGGTGGCAAACATGGCCCTCAGGCTTTCAATGGTGGCGGTGACGGTGCTTCCTGACATTATTTCACATTTAATCCATTTTGAAAAAGCATCCACCGCCCCCAGGAACATTTTACCGAGAAACGGGCCGGCATAGTCGACATGGATCCTCGACCATGGTCTGGAGGGCCAGGACCACAAACTTAGTGGTGCCTCTCTGGGCACGTTGCTCAACTGAGCACATACACTGCATTGCCGTACACAAGACTCTAAGTCAGAGTCGATACCGGGCCACCACACGTGGAATCTGGCTATTGCTTTCATTATTACTATACCCGGGTGTGTGCTGTGGAGATCCGAGATGAACGTCTCCCTGCCCTTTTTGGGTAGCACTATGCGGTTACCCCACGACAGGCAGTCAACCTGAATGGACAGCTTGTCCTTTCGCCGCTGGAACGGCTTGATTAGCTCTTGCATTTCAATGGGGATGCTGGCCCAACTCCCATGCAGTACACAGTTTTTTACTAGGGACAGCAGAGGATCTTGGCTGGTCCAAGTCCTAATCTGGCGGGCCATGACAGGTGATTTATCATTTTCAAACGCTGCCATGACCATCAACAAGTCTGCGGGCTGTGCCACCATCAACAAGTTTGCAGGCTGCGCCATTTCCACCCATGTGGTGGACAATGGTAGCCAACTGAGAACATCCGCACAGTTCTCAGTGCCTGGCCTGTGGCGGATGATATAGTTATACGCTGATAGCGCGAGGGCCCACCTTTGTATGCGGGCTGAGGCATTAGTATTTATCCCCTTGTTTTCAGCGAACAGGGATATGAGGGGCTTGTGATCGTTTTCCAACTCAAATTTGAGGCCAAACAGGTACTGATGCATTTTCTTTACCCCGAACACACACTCTAATGCCTCTTTCTCAATCATGCAGTAGGCCCTCTCGGCCTTAGACAAGCTCCTGGAGGCATAGGTGATAGGTTGCAACTTCCCCACAACGTTGGCTTGTTGTAATACACACCCGACTCCGTACGACGACGCATCACATGCTAGCACAAGTCTTTTACACGGGTTATACAATACAAGCAGCTTGTTGGAACATAAAATGTTTCTGGCTTTCTCAAAAGCAATTACTTGTTTTTTTCCCTATACCCAGTTCTCACCTTTACGCAATAACACATGTAGGGGCTCTAAAAGAGTGCTTAACCCCGGTAGAAAGTTATCAAAATAGTTGAGGAATCCCAAGAATGACCGCATCTCCGTGACGTTCAGTGACCTGGGCGCGTTCCTCATAGCCTCTGTCTTGGTGTCTGTGGGCCGAATGTCGTCCGCCGTGACCTTTCTCCCCAAAAACTCCACGTCTGTTGCCATGAAGACACATTTCGAACTCTTCAGCCGCAGCCCTACGTGATCCAGTCGCTGGAGGACCTCCTCCAGGTTTTGTAGATGCTCGACGGTGTCCCAAACCATGACCAATATGTCGTCCTGAAAAACCACCGTGCGTGGTACTGACTTGAGTAGGCTCTCCATGTTTCTCTGGAAGATCACTGCAGCCGACCGAATTCCAAATGGGCAACTGTTGTAGATGAACAGTTCCTTGTGCGTGTTGATGCAGGTGAGGCCCTTCAAAGACTCCTCCAGCTCCTGCGTCATGTAGGCCGAAGTCAGGTCGAGCTTGGTAACGTCTTGCCTCCTGCCAGCGTCGCAAGTAGGTCGTCTGCCTTAGGTAGCGGGTATTGGTCCTGTCGCGAGAAACGATTAATAGATATTTTATAATCGCCGCAAATCCTGACCGTGCCATCACTTTTGAGTACTGGAACAATTGGGCTGGCCCACTTGCTGAATTCCACTGGGGAGATGATGCCCTCGCGTTGCAGCCTGTCCAGCTCGATTTCCAGTCTCTCCCTCATCATGTGAGGTACCGCTCGCACCTTGTGGTGAATGGGTCGTGCCTCTGGGACCAAGTGGATCCGCACCTTCGCCCCGGAAAAGTTTCCAATGCCTGGCTCAAAAAGGGAAGGAAATTTGTTAAGAGCCTGGGTACATGAGGCCTCATCGACATGTGATAGCGCTCGGATGTCATCCCAGTTCCAGCGGATTTTGTAGGTGCTCGACGGTGTCCCAAACCATGACCAATATGTCGTCCTGAAAAACCATCGTGCGCACTCCTTCCAAGCAGTGTGGGGCCATCGCCCGGGACAATCCAGAGTGGCATTTCATCCACCGTGCCCTCGTAGGTGACCTTAACCACGACGCTGCCTAGGACAATGATAAGCTCTTTGGTGTACGTTCTCAGTTTCGTGTGGATGGGGCTCAGGGCTGGTCTGAATGCCTTGTTGCACCACAGTCTCTCAAACATCTTTTTACTCGTGATGGATTGGCTAGGGCCAATGTCCAGTTCCATGGCTATGGGTAAGCCATTCAATTTTACGTTTAGCATTATAGGTGGACATTTTGGCGAAAATGTGTGCACCCTGTGTACTTTAGCATCTGCCTCCTCTCTCTGAGGCTCGAAATTGCTTTGATCCACCATGGACCGATCTTCCTCTGCCACGTGATGGTTAGCAGGTTTTGCAGAGCTTGCAGCTCGTTTGCAAGCTCATTGGAGGTTCCCCATTGTTCCACAGCTCTTGCAAACATACCCTTTGAAGCAGCATGAATAGGCTGAATGGAAGCCTCCACAACGCCAACAAGGTGTGAATTGCCTTGCATTCATCCTTTGTTGCGGACTCTGAGTCATCTGGGTCACCTGAGGCCTGCGAGCAGTTGCAGACTCATGGGGTTCTGCCCTGTACATTTCTGCTTGCAAACACAGTTCTAGTTAATTTATGAACATTGCTAGCACTTGTGTGCTGAGAGATTTGTTTGGTGTTAATACTGGTGGACATAAACGCCTGTGTTATCGCAATGGCCTTACTGAGGGTCGGTGTCTCTACAGTCAAAAGTTTTCGTAGGATGGTCTCGTGGCCAATGCCCAGTACAAAAATGTCTCTGAGCATTTGCTCCAGGTAGCCATCAAACTCACATTGTCCTGCAAGTCACCTTAGCTCGGCGACATAGCTCGCCACTTCCTGACCTTCAGATCGCTGGCACGTGTGGAACCGATACCTCGCCATCAGCACGCTCTCCCTCGGGTTAAGATGCTCCCGAACCAGTGTACACAGCTCCTCATGTGACTTATCTGTGGGTTTCACCAGAGCCAGAAGATTCTTCATGAGGCTGTGGGTCGGTGCCCCGCAGACCGTGAGGAGGACCGCTCTCTTTTTTGCAGCGCTTCCTTCTCTGTCCAGCTCGTTGGCTACAAAGTACTGGTATAGCCGTTCGACATAGGTTTCCCAGTCCTCACCCTCCGAGAACTTCTCCAGGATGCCCACAGTTTGCTGCATCTTTGCGTTGGATTCGTATACTTGTCGCCAGTTATTGTGTTCCTAACACAGATGAGGCTGCACACAGAGAGGTTAAAGTAACAGTTAACTCAATCTTTATTAAGACACTCCAGAGTAAGGAACAGGCCTTAGGGGCCGGCTTATATATAGTGCTCCCAAGGGATGTTGGGATCCCTTGGGACTTCAGGGGATGCACTCCCTGGTGGCGGAACGTGGGAGTGCATGCATTACAGATATACAACAGTATGAGATGTGAATTGGCTAGGATAGACTGGCGAATGATACTAAAAGGGTTGACGGTGGATAGGCAATGGCAGACATTTAAAGATCACATGGATGAACTTCCACAACTGTCTGGTGTAAAATAAAAAGTGGAAGGTGGCTCAACCGTGGCTAACAAGGGAATTTGGGATCGTGTTAAATCCAAGGAAAAGGCATATAAATTGGCCAGAAAAAGCAGCAAACCTGAGGATTTGGTGGAATTTAGAATTCAGCAGAGGAGGGCAAAGGGATTAATTAGGAGAGGGAAAATAGAGTATGAGAGTAAGCTTGCAGGGAACATAACAACGGACTGCAAAAGCTTCTATAGATATGGAAAGAGAAAAAGATTAGTGAAGACAAACGTAGGTCCTTGCAGTCTGAACCAGAGGAATTTATAATGGGGAACAAAGAAATGGCAGACCATTTGAACAAATACTTTGGTTCTGTCTTCACTAAGGAAGACAAAAATAACCTTTCAGAAATACTAGGGGAGTGGGGGTCGAGTGAGAAGAAGGAACTGAAGGAAATCCTTATTAGTCAGGAAATTGTGTTAGGAAAATTGATGGGACTAAATTCCCAGGGCCTGATAGCCTGCATCCCAGAGTACTTCAGGAAGTGGCCCTAGAAATAGTGGATGCATTGGTGATGATTTTCCAACATTCTATAGACTCTGGATCAGTTCCTATGGATTGGAGGGTAGCTAATGTAACCCCACTTTTTATAAAAGGAGGGAGAGAGAAAACAGGGAATTATAGACCGGTTAGCCTGACATCAGAAATGGGGAAAAAGTTGGAATCAATTATTAAAGATGCAGCGCATTTGGAAAGCAGTGACCGGATCGGTCCAAGTCAGCATGGATTTATGAAAGGGAAATCCTGCTTGACAAATCTTCTAGAATTTTTTGAGGATGTAACTAGTAGAGTCGACAAGGGAGAACCAGTGGATGTGGTGTATTTGGACTTTCAAAAGGCTTTTGACAAGAGATTGGTGTGCAAGATCAAAGCACATGGTACTGGGGGTAAAGTACTGACATGGATAGAGAACTGGTTGGCAGACAGGAAGCAAAGAGTAGGAATAAACGGGTCCTTTTCAGAATGGCAGGCAGTGACTAGTGGAATACCACAAGGTTCGGTGCTGGGACCCCAGCTATTTACAGTATACATTAATGATTTAGACGAAGCAATTGAATGTAATATCTCCAAGTTTGAAGATAACACTAAGCTGGGTGGCAGTGTGAGCTGTGTGGAGGATGCTAAGAGGCTGCAGGGTGACTTGGACAGGTTAGGTGAGTGGGCAAATGCATGGCAGATACAGTCTAATGTAGATAGATGTCAGGTTATCCACTTTGGTGGCAAAAACAGGAAGACAGATTATCTGAATGATGACAGATTAGGAAAAGGCAAGGTGCAACGAGACCTGGGTGTCATGGTACATCAGTCATTGAAAGTTGGCATGCAGGTACAGCAGGCAGTGAAGAAGACAAATGGCATGTTAGCCTTCATAGCGAGAGGATTTGAGTATAGGAGCAGGGAGGTCTTACTGCAGTTGTACAGGGCCTTGGTGAGACCACACCTTGAAGATTGTGTGCAGTTTTGATCTCCTAATCTGAGGAAGGACATTCTTGCTATTGAGGAAGTGCAGCGAAGATTCACCAGACTGATTCCCAGGATGGTAGGACATACGAAGAAAGACTGGATCGACTAGGCTTATATTCACTGGAATTTAGAAGAATGAGAGGGGATCTCATAGAAACATATAAAATTCTGACAGGATTGGACAGGTTAGATGCAGGAAGAATGTTCCCGATGTTGGGGAAGTCCAGAACCAGGGGTCACAGTCTAAGGATAAGGGATAAGCTATTTAGGACCGAGATGAGGAGAAACTTCTTCACTCAGAGAATTGTGAACCTGTGGAATTCTCTACCACAGAAAGTTGTTGAGAGGCCAGTTCATTAGATATATTCAAAAGGGAGTGAGATGTGACCCTTACGGCTAAAGGGATCAAGGGGTATGGAGAGAAAGCAGGAATGGGGTACTAAAGTTGCATGATCAGCCATGAATGGTGGTGTAGGCTTGAAGGGCCGAATGGCCTACTCCTGCACCTATTGTCTATGTTTCTATATTTCTATGTCATCGACCTGAAATGTTAACTCTGTTTCTCTCTCCACAGATGTTGCCTGTATTTCTAGCATTTTCTGTTTTTATTTCAGATTTCCAGCATCTGCAGTATTTTGCTTTTCTATTACTCTCCCAGTCTGGTGTTTTCACGAGGCATGGTTTTCATCCATCCCTCAGACACCATCATCCAGTTTCCAGGATAGGTGTTCATCGCCCATACATGGTCGGTTTGTGATGTAAGTCCTGCCACCAATAGAGATCACTCCATTGTTCAGTCATAAAATCCCAGGAATCCTGCAGCCGGACCAGCACTATACCACCAGAAGAGGCCGCTGGACAATTAAAACTTTCCGAAGATTAGAAGATTGGCATCTTGGTAAATCTCAGCAGAGACCAAGGCCTACACAAGAATATAAGTAAGGGTGGGAATGGATGGAAAGGAGGCACCATTGAGGCATTGGGGGAACCCATGGTCATTGCTGCCACTTCCTTGAGCCCACCACTATCTTGAGGCCAGCATCGGTTCTGCCAGGGGCATCCCAATTTCCATCATTCGCTGTCACAATCCAATTTCAGGCAGGATCGCAGAGGAGAAACCCAGCTATTGACTTTTCTCCACTTATGTAAGTTAAGGCCTGCCCACAGTGCTACTTATGCCTCCAGGCAAGCACACCACATAACTACTTATATTGGACTCAATTTTCCCCAAAGCTGTTTTTTGGGGTATTTGAAGAATTACGCCCGTTTTTTGGGGGCCAAGTATGGCAAAAAAAAAATCTTCCACGTTTCGCTATTTGATTTCTTCATTTTAGCGCCGCCTAGCCAGTTGTTTCGTTTTGGGGGTGGAGCCTTGATTTGCACCAAAAGGATCAGGTTGCCACGATAACCAGGGACACAATGTGGGCCGAGGCTGGAAAGTGAAATATACAGTCAGCTCGCAACCTGCACAAGCACATTAAACATTGCAGCAACTTACCAAGCATAAGATCCCAATCCCCGTACCTATCCCTGGCTGAATGGCCTCCTCCCTCCCAGTCCCCGCACCTATTCCTGACCGAATGGCCTCCCGGTTCAGATTCCCCCACCTATCCCTGGCCGAATGGCCTCCTCCCTCCCAGCTCCTGCACCTAACTATACCCAAAAGGCTTCCCCCCCACTCCCTCTCCCACTCTCTCTTACCTCTCCTGCTGCTGCTGTCCAGGCATCTGCTGCACTGATTTACTTACCAGCACCAATTTCCTTAACTCACCAGAAGGTTTTTCTGCAGAGGCCACATACGCCGGCCTAAGAAAAACTGGAGTAACTCTGAGCTGGCCAAACTTGCCTAACTGGCCTGAATTGGCATAGGTGGCAGGTTACGTCCCCTTTGACTGAAAAAAAACGAACCTAAAAAAATTGTAACTAACTGAGTTATGCTGGTGCAAATTGATTGGGGAAACTTGTATTTTTTAAACTTACGCCAAAAAAAGTGGCCTGCTCCAAAAAAACAGCACAAATCACTGTGGAAAATTGAGTCCAAATGTAATTGGATCCATTCCACAATAACTGGCTAAATTGGTATTTTTATTTCACCAGTCTTAGCACACCAAATGTAACCCATTTGCAACTGGATATAAATAGCATCCAAATATAACTTCGTACCTAGATTGCCATTTTCTGCATATTAGTAAGTCCATGATGAATTTATTTCCAGAAAATCATTCCTCTTATAACTTTGGAGTTACAAGGTTAAGTTAACTCACATGAAAACTCACATTTTCTGCCAAATCTACATCAGTTCACCTTTTCCTCATAGGTGGAATATTACTTGGCAACCTTTGAGGAACTAATCTATACTGAATTCACCCATGCAATGAAATTTTCATTTTCTCAAACACTGTCAATGGCTCTTTTAGGTACATTAACATTCTTTTGTGTGAGCTGACAAATGCTAAACAACATACCATTTGAGCTTAAATAAAATCATAGTGGACTGCAGGAAAAGTTAAGCAATACTGATATTGTTGTGAGCCCTAAATAGTAATTACAGTAGTGCAGTTCCTAAAGCCAGTCATCTGTGTTAAAATTTTACTTAAGAAGTTAATTTGTCATTCTTATACTGCCATAAGAGTTCAGAAATCGGAAACAGAAAGACACATTTAAGGAAAGGCAATGGATTTCAGGGTTAAAATTGAAGCAGTAATCTTTAAATTGGAGTAAAACATATGCTTAAGAAACCCCATCTTCATGTAATTTGGGGGTTATTAATCTAAATAATATTGTTTTAGGAAACATTTTTCCAACAGCTACAGAATATTTCCTACATTCCAGTGGGCTTCTAAAATTCTACGTTCCTATACAAAATAAATATTTCTGTATACTGTAGACCCAGACGAGGAAGACTCATGTCTCAACCACCTGTGAGAGTTATGCGGAAAGCCGCAGTGAAGAAAAACCATCTGTGCTAAGCTTTACACTTCTTTCTGTAACATGTTTATTCTGAACAAAGCTCGGCATAATTTTTTTTAAAGTGTGAAGGAGGCAGAATGATAAATCACATTTATGTTGAAATAATCTGTTCAATGGAGTGGCAGGGCATAGTTTATAAGAACATGCACATTTTTCAGAACAGGAAAAGGTCAATAAGTCTAACAGTCTGTTCTTTTTAAAAAAAATCTCAATTCTAGTTATCCACATTCTCACCATCTCCCTCAATCCCCTCATGGAATCATAGAATGGTTACAGCACGGAAGAAGGCCATTCGGCCCGTCGAGCCCATGCCGACTCTCAACTAGTCCCACTCCCCCATCCTTTCCCCATAGCTCTGCAATTTTTTTTCCTTCAGATACTTATCCAACAGCCTTTTGAAAGATAAGATTGAGTCTGCCTCCATCACTCTTTCAGATGAATAATTGGATTCTACTATTCTCTCAACCACAGAGTGAGTCATAATGTGATGAGATCTAAAAGGGTGGGGAAAATACAATATTTCAAAAAATATGTGAATATTAAAGATGTTAAAATACAACTTATTCAACGCCAACAATCTCTGTACAAAAATATTAGCCTGGAATTTGCAATTGCAATGATGGCGAAAATGTCAGCATTCGCCGTCATTGAATTATAGGGAAGTCAATGGTTATAGGGAGCGGGCGGGAAAGTGGAGTTAAGGCCAAGATCAGCTCAGCCATGATCTTATTGAATGGTGGAGCAGGCTCGAGGGACCAAATGGCCTAATCTTGCTCCTATTTCTTATGTTTACAACCATGAAACGTACAGCAACTGCTGGTGTCTGCATATGCGCAGTTAAACACGGAAATTCTGAAGTTTTTTTTTATTCGTTCATAGGATGTGGCAAGGCCAGCATTTATTGCCCATACCTAATTGCCCTTGAGAAGATGGTGGTGAACTGCCTTCTTGAACCACTACAGTCCGTGTGGTGAAGGTACTCCCACAGCGCTGTTAAGGAGGGAGTTTCGGGATTTTGATCCAGCAACGATGAAGGAACGGAAATATATTTCCAAGTCAGGATGTTGTGTAATTTGAAGGGGGATGTGGAGGTGGTGGTGTTCCCATGTGCCTGCTGCCCTTGTCCTTCTAGGTGGTAGAGGTTGCGGGTTTAGGAGGTGCTGCCGAAGAAGCCTTGGCGAGTTGCTGCAGTGCATCTTGTGGATGGTACATATTGCAGCCACGTTACACCAGTGGTGGAGGGAGTGAATGCTTAAGGTGGTGGATGGGATACCAATCAAGTGGGCTGCCTCATTCTGGATGCTTTTGAGCTTCTTGAGTGTTGTTAGAACTGCACTCATCCAGGCAAGTGGAGAGTATTCCATCACACTCCTGAATTGTGCCTTATAAATAGTGGAAAGGCTTTGGGGAGTCAGGAGATGAGACACTCACCACAGAATACCCAGCCTCTGACCTGCTCTTGTTGCCACAGTATTTATGTAGTTGGTCCAGTTAAGTTTCTGGTCAATGGTAATCCCCAGGATGTTGATGGTGGGGGATTTGGCAATGGTAATGCTGTTGAATGTCAATGGGCAGTGGTTAGACTCTCGCTTGTTGGAGATAGTCATTGCCTGGCACTTGTGTGGCACAAATGCTACTTGCCGCTTATCAGCCCAAGCCTGAATGTCGCCATGTCTTGCGGCAAGCGGGCATGGATCTGCTTCATTATCTGAGGAGTTGCGAATGGAACTGAACATTGTGCAGCCATCAGTGAACATTCCCACTTCTGATCTTAAGATGGAGGGAAGGTCATCGATGAAGCAGCTAACGATGAGTTGGCCAAGGGCACTGCCCTGAGGACCGCCTGCAGCGATGTCCTGGGGCTGAGATGATTGACCTCAAACAACCACAACCATCTTCTTTTGTGCTAGAGTTTCCCCGATTCCCATTGATTTCAGTTTTACTTGGGCTCCTTGATGCCACAGTTGGTCAAATGCTGCCTTGATGTCACTTCTGGAATTCAGCTCTTTTGTCCATGTTTGTACCAAGGCCGTAATGAGGTCTGGAACCAAGTGGTCCTGGCAGAACCCAAACTGGGCATCGATGAGCAGGTTATTGGTGAGCAAGTGCCGCTTGATAGCACTGTCGATGACATCTTCCATCACTTTGCTGATGATTGAGAGTAAACTGATGTGGCGGTAATTGGCCGGATTGTATTTGTCCTGCTTTTTGTGGACAGGACATATCTGGGCAGTTTTCCACATTGTCGGATAGATGCAAGTGTTGTAGCTGTACTGGAACAGCTTGGCTAGAGACGCAGCTAGTTCTGGATAAGTCTTCAGCATGACAGCCGGGATGTTGTCAGGGCCCATTGCCTTTGTTATATCCATTTGCTGGCAGCCATTCCCTGCTCCTCCACAGGGAACTCCCTGGAGCTGGCAATCAATTGATATCACTGAACTGATGAAAATGTTTTCCTTTGCACTGAAATATCATTGTTAAAAAAAAACAAAAGTTAAGCCTTGTTGAATGAGGTGTAACTGGGTTTTTAATGGTATACTGAGTCGTAATTACTGCTGAACAACCATATATTTGTGGAATGTCAAATTTTTCCATTATGATAAAATTTCATGGTTTTTAATATAATAAAAACAAATTAAAGTTTGTTTATGATATTTCAGATTCTACCTTAATCCCACTGTATGTCCCAATATTTATTTTGCTCTCTGTAAAATGACTAAAAAGTGAAGGAAGATCAGTGCATTTTACTTCCTGGTTTGCTGTCTCTGAAAATTCTTCAATGCGATTGGCTGCTTAAGCAATTTGATATCACTGTTGCTAGACACTGGAGATCCTCTATTGATGGTGCCGGACTAAAATGAATGTCGGAAGAGGTGAAAACCACGCCACAGAGATCGCTAGACATTTGTGAGCAGCTTTCTTCGAGGTAAGCGGCAAGTAACCGCTGACCGCAAAATACGGGCCAATGCATTTATTTCTTCAAAATATTTAAGTGCAAAAATTGTCAGGAAATACTTTCTTCCAATTCCATTTTTTTTCAATTAAGTTAGCCACAACTCAAAATAATCCTGGTTATTACTAGGAATATAAACAGAATTCGAGAAATTGTATTTGCTCACCAATAGACAGCTGTTGCTTCATAGTTTAATACATTTCCCTGCAACACTGTTCAGCAAATGATGGGAAAGGCTGTTCAAACATAATTCTCCAAAATGGCACAGGTTGGGAGAGAAATCTACAGACAGGAGGACCAGTCTGATGTTTTGCCACTGGTATTCTGTTTGGAATTTTTGGTCTGATACAGAATCCTAGATTTTCCTGAAATTATTGGTAAAATGATGAGATGGGTCTTCCAACCACCCATGTCATCCTGCCGGCATCTGACATTATTTTTCCTGGGATAGTGGCATCATTTAATATGCAGGACAGAATTTCAGCAAGAATCCTGCTCCTGACTGAGTCTCTGTCACTGGGAAGAGGGGAAACCGGTGTACGTTTCAACAGTTAAACAGAAGGCTACTGCAACTAAAATGGCCAGAGGCACAGGAGGTGACTCAGATGTGGGAGAAAGAGAGAGGGACAGTAAAGCTGGAGAGCTGTCCAGTTCAGATTAGTAATACGATAGAGTGCTTACACAACTGTGAGTTTTTGGTGTCTGCAGACATTCCGATGAAAGTCCTCCTGCTTTTGCTGAATCCCATCTTCTGATTCACATGTCCCAGAATGAATGTCTTTTGTTCGCCTCACAGGCATTGAACACTTACAGAATGAAACATCTGATGGGCAACGTAGCACATATAGAGGGACCTTTCCTTCATCTGATTCATCCATTTCATTTTGGCAGCTTGCTTTTTCAAATACCAGCCCAGATGTACCCATTCAGGAGGAGGGCACTACTAAGATGGATGTACATTTCTGGGTGAATCACAGAGCACCAGTGAGCAGGAGGAGCTAGGATGGAATGATGAACAAACTGCCATCTCTCCCCGCACTCGTGAGCTTTAAAATGTACACACAAACATCACTTCTTCTCCGAGCAGCAACAATGCTTCAGCATCAATGTAGCCCATTCCAAATTCAGCTCAGGAGGGAGCTTCTAATCTGACCCCAGTAGGCATTAGATGTTCAAGTGGCATGATACTGAAGGACCTGCTTCCAAGAACACTGAGTGTAATGTAACCAAGTTTGCTGATGATACAAAGATGGGAGGAAAAGCAATGTGTGAGAAGATCACAAAAAATCTGCAAAAGGACATAGACAGGCTGAGTGAGTGGGCAAAAATTTGGCAGATGGAGTATAATGTTGGAAAGTGTGAGGTCATGCACTTTGGCAGAAAAAAATCAAAGAGCAAGTTATTATTTAAATGGAGAAAGATTGCAAAGTGCTGCAGTACAGCGGGACCTGGGGGTACTTGTGCATGAAACACAAAAGGTTAGTATGCAGGTACAACAAGTGATCAGGAAGGCCAATAGAATCTTGGCCTTTATTGCAAAGGGGATGGAGTATAAACGCAAGGAAGTCTTGCTACAGCTATACAGGGTATCGGTGAGGCCACACCTGGAATCCTGTGTGCAGTTTTGGTTTCCATATTTATGAAAGGATATACTTGCTTTGGAGGCAGTTCAGAAAAGATTCATTAGGTTGATTCCGGGGATGAGGGGGTTGACTTATGAGGAAAGGTTGAGTAGGTTGGGCTTCTACTCATTGGAATTCAGAAGAATGAGAGGTCATCTTAACGAAACGTATAAGATTATGAGGGGGCTTGACAAGGTGGATGCAGATAGGATGTTTCCACTGGTAGGGAAGATTAGAACTAGAGAGCGTGATCTTAGAATAAGGGGCCGCCCATTTAAGACTGAGATGAGGAGAAATTTTTTCTCTCAGAGGGTTGTAAATCTGTGGAATTTGCTGCCTCAGAGAGCTGTGGAAGCTGGAACATTGAATAAATTTAAGACAGAAATAGACAGTTTCTGAAATGATAAGGGGATAAGGGGTTATGGGGAGCGGGCAGGAAAGTGATCAGATCAGCCATGATCTTATTGAATGGTGGAGCAGGCTCGAGGTGCCAAATGGCCTACTCCTGTTCCTATTCCTTATGTTCTTATGTTCATATGTATTAGCTTCACTGCTATGAATGTCACTTCAGTTCTTGAGGGTTCCATTGATACAGTTCCAGCCACAAACCTCACAACTTCTTTGTCATGTATCCTACATGGTTACTGCTTGTACTATTAAAAGGTGTGCCACCAGAGGGCACTGCAGTGGGATACTTGTAGGTTACCTGGACAGGTGTGCAAGACCGAGTATAAAAGGCAGGCCACCATGTTTGACGAATCTTCTGGAATTTTTTGAGGATATAACTAGCAGAGTGGACAAGGGAGAACCAGTGGACGTGGCGTATCTGGACTTTCAAAAGGCTATTGACAAGGTCCCGCACAAGAGATTGGTGTGCAAAATCAAAGCACATGGTATTGGGGGTAATGTACTGACGTGGATAGAGAACTGGTTGGCAGACAGGAAGCAGAGAGTCGGGATAAACGGGTCCTTTTCAGAATGGCAGGCAGTGACTAGTGGAGTGCCGCAGGGCTCAGTGCTGGGACCCCAGCTCTTTACAATATACATTAACGATTTAGATGAAGGAATTGAGTGTAATATCTCCAAGTTTTCAGATGACATTAAACTGGGTGGAGGTGTGAGCTGTGAGGAGGACGCTAAGAGGCTGCAGGGTGATTGGACAGGTTAGGTGAGTGGGCAAATTCATGGCAGATGCAGTATAATGTGGATAAATGTGAGGTTATCCATTTTGGGGGCAAAAACACGAAGGCAGAAAGGCGGCAGATTAGGAAAAGGGGAGGTGCAATGAGACCTGGGTGTCATGGTTCATCAGTCATTGAAATTTGGCATGCAGGTACAGCAGGCGGTGAAGAAGGCAAATGGTATGTTGACCTTCCTAGCGAGGGGATTTGAGTATAGGAGCAGGGAGGTCTTACTGCAATTGTACAGGGCCTTGGTGAGGCCTCACCTGGAATATTGTGTTCAGTTTTGGTTCCTAATTTGAGGAAGGACGTTCTTGCTATTGAGGGAGTGCAGCGAAGGTTCACCAGACTGATTCCAGGGATGGCTGGAATGACATATGAGGAGAGACTGGATCAACTGGGCTTTTATTCACAGGAGTTTAGAAGGATGAGAGGGGATCTCATAGAAACATATAAGATTCTGACGGGACTGGACAGGTTAAATGCGGGAAGAATGTTCCCAATGTTGGGGAAGTCCAGAACCAGGGGACACTGTCTTAGGATAAGGGGTAGGCCATTCAGGACTGAGATGAGGAGAATCTTCTTCACTCAGAGAGTTGTTAACCTGTAGAATTCACTGCCGCCGAGAGTTGTTGATGCCAGTTCATTGGATATATTCAAGAGGGAGTTAGATATGGCCCTTACGGCTAAAGAGATCAAAGGGTATGGCGAGAAAGCAGGAAAGGGATACTGAGGGAATGATCAGCCATGATCTTATTGAATGGCGGTGCAGGCTCGAAGGGCTGAATGGCCTACTCCTGCACCTATTTTCTCTGTTTCTATGTTTCTATATGTGATCCTCACTCTGGAATTACATTAAATGGACTAAGGTCACTACAGTTCTACACACTGTCTCGTGGAGTCATTATCAGAGCATCTGAAGACATAACAATTGGCAACGAGATTACGGACTTTCACGCAAAAATGGCTAACTTTGGTACGTTGCAGCAGTTCGCCGATGGTGATGATTGGGATGCCTTCACAGCAAACGACCTGGCAGGCGACAATCCGGCCACACTGGCTGATATGCGCAGAGTTATCCTGCTAACCAATTGTGGGCCCACCGTCTATGGCCTCTTCAGGGACTTGCTGGCACCAGCGAAGGCAACGACCAAGACTTACGAGGAGCTTGTAATTCTGATCCAAGAACAACTCAAGCCCAAAGAGAGCATCCTCACAGCCAGACACCGGTTTTATACACACCAACGGCCCGAAGGCCAGGAAAGTGCGAAATATGCTGCAGACCTCAGGAGGCTGGCGGCACTGTGTGATTTCGGCGACCACCTCTGTGGGATATCATTGTCATTGGAATCAGCCATGGGGGCCTTCTTCATAAGCTACTGTCTGCGGATACCACAGTCACACTGCAGAAGGCCATCTCTGTGAACCAAGCATTTATGACCTTGACCTGCGGCTCTAGGCGGATGACTCATCCTCAGGACTCAAACCCGGCAAGTACTGTGCACAGAATGGCGCCTTTTAGAGGCTGGACTGTAGAACGTAAATCTTCTTAGGAGAGAGAGAACAGGCCCCTGAGTCCCTTAACTCAGAGTCCGCCGAGGGGACTAATCGAGTAGCACCATGTTGGCGTTGCGGAGGGAATCACAGGGCTCACCAGTGTCATTTTAAAGACTATGTGTGTAAAGGCTGCAGCACAAAGGGCCACCTCCAGCGAATGTGTAAAAGAAATATGACTCACTGTGTTGATGAAGAGTCTGCAGATGGCCATGAATCCAGCGCGGATTATGAAGTGATAGTCAGAGAGGCAGCTCAGCCCCATGTTGAGGTATATAGCATGTTTACCTGCACCACCGAATGTTCTCCGTTGAGGATGGAAGTCGAGATAAATGGTGTTCCAGTCACCATGGAAGTGGACACGGGGGCGAGCCAGTTAGTAATGAATCAAGAAGCGTTTGAGAGGCTATGGGACAATCAGGCTGAACAACCCAAGTTGGTCCCGGTTCAGGCAAAGCTGCGGACCTACACCAATGAACTCATCTCAGTCGTTGGTAGTGCGGATGTAAAGGTACTCCATGATGGCATGGTGCACAAGTTACCCCTATGGATTGTTGCAGGTGATGGACCAACGCTGCTCAGAAGAAGGTGGATGGAGAAGATCCATTGGAGCTGGGAAGATTTCATCCCTCCAGCTATCGACGTCCTCTGCGCTCAGAGGCAAAACAAGCCCTCACCTGAGGTTGGATCCGGCACCAGAGAGCAGACCAGTACAACACCCGAGGCACAGATCGCTCAGCACCTCTGCATGGAGATGATCCAGCTGAGATGACCCGAATGCACCTTCCGAGCTCCAGTGGCAGGACTCCGGAGGAAGAACATCGGATCCAAAGACGACTTCCCAGCCTTGGTGGCAGAACCCGGGTAGAAGAGGATCACAGCAGTCGACATCATGGATGGAAGAAAGATGGCGCCCAAACCACGAGGTGAGACGCTGAAGAAAAAGATGGTGGCGGCCAGACCACGAGGTGCAGCGCTGATGGAGCAACACGTGGCACCAAGCGAAGAAGATTGTTGGGGTAAAGAGAGCAAGGCTCTTTTAAAGGAGGCCTGCAACTCAAAGGGACAGTTCCATACTCTCAATCAATGTAACAGCAACTGTGAGCTAGATGTAAAATGTGTAATTGATGATCAGAGTTGTGTACATGCAATAAGCAAAGAAAAGTCGCGCGATTGCAATCGGAGCTACAGGTTATTTACAATGAGTAATGAAACGCTGTGCGATGTAGGATTTCAACTGCACACAGTCAATTCAGCAGGCAAACACCCATCGGGAGCACACAGGTCCAGCAAGCTGCCCAGTGCTGTAGCCTGCGTCCCTGGGACCAGAGTGAGGAGGCCAACAGCACGAGAGGAGCGGCGCGGGAGTACGCAGAGCCGCAGCAGCTTGGAGCAGCGGCAGTCGGGAGGAGGCCAGCTGGTGCAGAGGATGAAGGTAAAACAAAGAAGTAGAAAGAAATTGAAGGGTGATGTCACAGCCAAGCGGGTAAGTGATTGGTGAGTATTTAATCTTTTCTTCTTTTATTTCCTTATCAGTAGGTAACCTTTGACATTGTTGCCAAGTTAAGTTAATTTAAGGGTTAAGTCATGACAGGAGAGCCCAGACCCATGTCATGCTCCTCCTGTGCTATGTGGGAAGCCAGGGACGCTTCCAGTGTCCCTGACGGCTACATGTGCAGGAAGTGCATCCTGCTGCAGCTCCTGACAGACCACATTGCAGCACTGGTTACTCAGGCAGATAGGGAATGGATGACCATCAGGCAGAGCAGTGGAAGGAAGGTAGTGCAGGGGTGCCCTGCGGTCATCCCCCTCCAAAACAGATACACCGCCTTGGGTGCTGTTGGGGGGGATGACTCATCAGGGGAGGGCAGCAGCAGACAAGTTCATGGCACCATGGGTGGCTCTGCAGCACAGGAGGGCAGGAAAATGAGTGGGAGAGCTGTAGATGTAGGGGATTCTAAGATAAGGGGAATAGATAGGCGTTTCTGTGGCAATCGAGACTCCAGGATGGTATATTGCCTCCCCGGTGCAAGGGTCAAGGATGTCTTGGAGTGGCTGCAGGACATTTTGGAGGGGGAGGTGAACAGCCAGTTGTCGTGGTGCATATAGGTACCAACGACATAGATAAAAAATGGGATGAGGTTCTACAAGTTGAATTTAGGGAGCCTGGAGTTAAATTAAAAAGCAGGACCTCAAAGTTAGTAATCTCAGGATTGCTACCAGTGCCATGTGCTAGTCAGAGTAGGAATTGCAGGATAGCTAAGATGAATATGTGGCTTGAGGAGTGGTGCAGGAGGTAGGGATTCAAATTCCTGGGACATTGGAACCGATTCTGGGAGAGATGGGACCAGTACAAACCAGATGTTCTGCACCTTGGCAGGACCAGAACCAATGTCCTTGGGGGAGTGTTTGCTAGTTCTGTTGGGGAGGGGTTAAACTAATATAGCAGGGGGATGGGAACCTATGCAGGGAGACAGAGTGAAATAAAATAGGGCAGAAGCATAAGATAGAAAGAAGAAAAGTAAAAGTGGAGGGCAGAGAAACCCATGGCAAAAATCAAAGAGGGCCACATTACAGCAAAAGTCTAAAGTGACAAAGTGTGTTAAAAAGACAAGCCTGAAGGCTCTGTGCCTCAATACGAGGAGTATTCGTAACAAGGTGCACGAATTAACTGCACAGGCAGCTATTAACGAATATGATATAATTGGGATTACGGAGACATGGCTCCAGGGTGACCAAGGCTGGAAACTCAACATCCAGGGTTATTTAACATTCAGGAATGATAAAGAGAAAGGAAAAGGAGGTGGGGTAGCGTTGCCGGTTAAAGAGGAAATTAACGCAATAGTAAGTCAGGTCATTAGTTTGGATGATGTGGAATCTATATGGGTAGAGCTGCGGAATACCAAAGGGCAGAAAGCGCTAGTGGGAGTTGTGTACAGACCACCAAACAGTAGTAGCGAGGTTGGGGACAACATCAAACAAGAAATTAGGGATGCGTGCAATAAAGGTACAGCAGCTATCATGGGGGACTTGAATTTACATATAGATTGGGCTAACTAAACTGGTAACAGTACGGTGGAGGAGGATTTCCTGGAGTGTATTGGGGATGGTTTTCTAGACCAATATGTCGAGGAACCAACGAGAGGGCTGGCCATCCTAGACTGGGTGATGTGTAACGATAAAGGACTAATTAGCAATCTTGTTCTGTGAGGCCCCTTGAGGAAGATTGACCATAATATGATAGAATTCTTTATTAAGATGGAGAGTGACACAGTTAATTCAGAGACTAGGATCCTGAACTTAAAGAAAGGTAACGTTGATGGTATGAGACGTGAATTGGCTAGAATAGACTGGCGAATGTTACTTAGAGGGTTAACGGTGGATAGGCAATGGCAAACATTTAAATTTCACATGGATGAACTTCATCAATTGCACATCCTTTGTCTGGAGTAAAAATAAAATGGGGAAGGTGGTTCAACAATGGCTAACAAGGGAAATTAGGGATAGTGTTAAATCCAAGGAAGAGGCATATAAATAAGCCAGAAAAAGCAGCAAACCTGAGGACTGGGAGAAAGTTAGAATTCAGCAGAGGAGGACAAAGGGTTTAATTAGGAGGGGGAAAATAGAGTATGAGAGGAAGCTTGCTGGGAGCATAAAAACTGACTGCAAAAGCTTCTAGAGATATGTGAAGAGAAAAAGATTAGTGAAGACAAATGTAGCTCCCTTGCAGTCAGAATCAGGTGAATTTAAGAATATAAGAACATAAGAACATAAGCATTAGGAACAGGAGTAGGCCATCTAGCCCCTCGAGCCTGCTCCGCCATTCAATAAGATCATGGCTGATCTGGCCGTGGACTCAGCTCCACTTACCCGCCCTCTCCCCGTAACCCTTAATTCCCTTATTGGTTAAAAATCTATCTATCTGTGACTTGAATACATTCAATGAGCTAGCCTCAACTGCTTCCTTGGGCAGAGAAGTCCACAGATTCACAACCCTCTGGGAGAAGAAATTCCTTCTCAACTCGGTTTTAAATTGGCTCCCCTGTATTTTGAGGCTGTGCCCCCTAGTTCTAGTCTCCCCTACCAGTGGAAACAACCTCTCTGCCTCTATCTTGTCTATCCATTTCATGATTTTAAATGTTTCTATAAGATCACCCCTCATCCTTCTGAACTCCGAGTAAAGACCCAGTCTACTCAATCTATCATCATAAGGTAACCCCCTCATCTCCGGAATCAGCCTCGTTAATCGTCTCTGTACCCCCTCCAAAGCCAGTATATCCTTCCTTAAGTAAGGTGACCAAAACTGCACGCAGTACTCCAGGTGCGGCCTTACCAATACTCTATACAGCTGCAGCAGAATTTATACTGGGGAACAAAGAAATGGCAGACCAATTGAACAAATACTTTGGTTCTGTCTTCACAAACGAAGACACAAATAACCTTCAGGAAATACTAGGGGACCGAGGGTCAAGTGAAAAGGAGGAACTGAAGGAAATCCTTATTAGTCAGGAAATTGTGTTAGGGAAATTGATGGGATTGAAGGCCGATAAATCCCCAGGGCCTGATAGTCTGCATCCCAGAGTACTTAAGGAAGTGGCCCTAGAAATAGTGGATGCATTGGTGATCTTTTTCCAACAGTCTATCGACTCGAGATCAGTTCCTATGGACTGGAGGCTAGTTAATGTAACACCATTTTTTTAAAAAGGAGGGAGAGAGAAAACGGGGTATTATAGACCGGTTAGCCTGACATCAGTAGTGGGGAAAATGTTGGAATCAATTATTAAAGATGAAATAACAGTGCATTTGGAAAGCAGTGACAGGATCGGTCCTAGTCAGCATGGATTTATGAAAGGGAAAACATGCTTGACAAATCTTCTAGAATTTTTTGAGGATGTAACTAGTAGTGTCGACAAGGGAGAACCAGTGGATGTGGTGTATTTGGACTTTCAAAAGGCTTTTGACAAGGTCCCACACAAGAGATTGCTGTGTAAAATTAAAGCACATGGTATTAGTGGTAATGTATTGACATGGATAGAGAACTGGTTGGCAGACAGGAAGCAGAGAGTGGGAATAAACGGGTCCTTTTCAGAATGGCACTCAGTGACTAGTGGGGTGCCGCAGGGCTCAGTGCTGGGACCCCAGCTCTTTACAATATATATTAGCGATTTACATGAAGGAATTGAGAATAATATCTCCAAGTTTGCAGATGACACTAAGCTGGGTGGCAGTGTGAGTTGTGAGGAGGATGCTAAGAGGCTGCAGGGTGACTTGGACAGGTTAGGTGAGTGGGCAAATGCATGGCAGATGCAGTATAATGTGGATAAATGTGAGGTTATCCACTTTGGTGGCAAAAGCATAAAGGCAGAATATTATCTGAATGGCGGTAGATTAGGAAAAGGGGAGGTGCAACGAGACCTGGGTGTCATGGTACATCAGTCATTGAAGGTTGGCATGATGTTGCAGCAGATGGTGAAGAAGGCAAATGGTATGTTGGCCTTCATAGCGAGGGGATTTGAGTATAGGAGCAGGGAGCTCTTACTGCAGTTGTACAGGGCCTTGGTGAGACCTCACCTGGAATATTGTGTTCAGTTTTGGTCTCCTAATCTGATGTAGGGCGTTCTTGCTATTGAGCAAGTGCAGCGAAGGTCCATCAGACTGATTCCCGGGATGGTAGGACTGAGATATGAGGAGAGACTAGATCGACTGGGCCTGTATTCACTGGAGTTTAGGAGAATGAGAGGGGATCTCATAGAAACATATAAAATTCTGACGGGACTATACAGGTTAGATGCAGGAAGAATGTTCCTGATGTTGGGGGAGTCCAGAACCGGGTGTCGTAGTCTAAGGATAAGGGGTAAGCCATTTAGGACTGAGATGAGGAGAAACTTCTTCACTCCGAGCATTGTTAACCTGTGGAATTCTCTACCGCAGAGAGTTGTTGATGGTAGTTCATTACATATATTCAAGAGGAAATTAGATATGGCCCTTACAGCTAAAGGGATCGAGGGGTATGGAGAGAAAGCAGGAAAGGGGTATTGAGGTGAATGATCAACCATCAGCTTATTGAATGGTGGTGCAGGCTCGAAGGGTCGAATGGCCTATTCCTGCATCTATTTTCTATGTTTCTATGCACCACGGAGTGTGGCCACAAGCAGCTAATATATACAAGCTGCAGAGCAAGCGATCTCAGGAGGACAACGGCACCAGTATCGATACCCTGCCCCTGATCGGCTCCACCTCTTAGGCACCCGATGGCACCAACCACCACGAGACTGAAAGAGCAAACCATGCTAAGGTGCAGCCCCCAGACCCTATCGCCACCAAGGCTATACCCGGGAACGAAGGGTCACCCGCAACGGTTCTCCCAAATGGGACTGGGACCTGCCAGGATCCCAAACCAAATAACGCCCTGGCAAGCGAGTCAGCAGTTCCCTGTTCACTGCTCGACGACTGCTCCTCAGGGAGCAGCAGCGACCCAGGGCGCAAGGAGAGGACAGGGAGGTCACAGGCATTTGTGGACCTGCCCGACACTAGAAGCAACGGCAAAGCCCCGAGAGCAGGCAACTTGAGCCAACCGGGTTCCCACTGCCAGCACTGGCACCGCACCGTCACCAGACTACCTGGACACCATCCAGCAGTCCTGGCACTAGTTTGTCCTCACGCACCGGTGCTGACCCCAGCACTGAGTCCAAGTATACTCCAAGTATGTACCTCACCATTCAAATGTACTTGCCTCTCTACAGTACCACGAATGTAATACTGTAAATGCAAATTTTGTTTTTGGACTTGAATGTATGTGAATGTAATGAATCGACAGCACACAATCTGTACATGGAGGGGGAGAGAATGGAGTGGTCATGGACGCACAAACAGAAACCACCAGCACCTCCACTGCCAACGAAACACCACCTACTCACCCAAGATGGAAACGACCCTACAAGGGTCAACCAGATAGAGCTAAGCCCAGAGCACAGTCAATGCAAAGGCGATTTGCACCAAGGACTTGGGCAGACTGATATCATGTATCCTACATGGGCACTGCTTGTACTCTTGTACAAGGTGTGCCACCAGAGGGCACTGCAGTGGGAGACTTGTAGGTTACCTGTACAGGTGTGCCAGGCCTAGTATAAAAGGCAGGCCACCAGGTGTGATCCTCACTCTAGAGTTACATTAAATGGACTAAGGTCACTATAGTTCAAGCACAACACATTGTCTCGTGGAGTCATTGTCAGAGCAACTGAAGACATAACACTCCTGATATGTGCTAGCACCACATAGAAGTAAGTAGTTTGGGTTGCAAGTGAAAAGAGTTTTAGTCATGGCTTTATCATGGTGCAAGTAGGTAGCAGTAATAGAAGGGACAAGTAAACATGTATATTTCTGGCAATTAGGTGTGTTTTTGTATTTGTTCCAGGAAGGCTTCCTGTTATCCCTCATATGGTGATTAATGTTTGCAATTTACCTCTCCCAGAGAGGATATTAGAGGTATTACAGATTAGCTGAATATTTGTCTAAGACCAAGTATGTTATGTTATGCAGTTGTTGGGCACCCTCTTTATTGGAAAAGTTGGTGCTCTCTTGTATTGGTGCTGGCAGCAGGGTGCATGGATCCACCTCCTCCCTCTCCTGAGCTTCAATGTAAGCAGGAGATTGCTGTCTAGATTCTTCATCTTCTGTGCCTGGAAGGTCCAATCATTTTGTCACTTGGTCTTCCCAAAGTTTAATTGGAAGATATTTTGGCACATTCCGGATTGGATGTTGGACAAGTAGTCTAACAACACAGAAGCAGTGGAGAGGTCAAGAGAGATGGTGATGAGGCAGAGCTGAGTGTCAAAAGCGGCATGTGAAATCTGGCGTGTTTTCGGATGATTTTGCCAAAGGTCGGCATGAAGATGAGAAATAGGAGGCAGCTAAGGATAGATCCTTGGGGGACTCCAGAGGTAACAGTGCAGGGCAGAAAGAGAAATCATTGCAGGAGATTCTCTGACTATGACTGGATAGGTAAGGATAGGTAATCAGGGCGAGTGTTGATCATTGCTCCTGCTAGTGGATTCAATATCGACACTCTCCATTACCAATGTACTGAAGCTATTTCCTTTTTCTGCCTCTTCACCAGCGCACACATAGAATCATAGAATCATAGACGTTTACAGCACAGAAGGAGGCCATTTCGGCCCATCGTGTCCACGCCAGCCGACCAAGATCTTTCCAGCCTAATCCCACTTTCCAGCTCTTAGTCCATAGCCCTGTAGGTTACGGCACTTTAAGTGCACATCGAATTATCTTTTAAATGTGGTGATGGTTTCTGCCTCTACCACCCTTTCAGGCAGTGAGTTCCAGACCCCCACCACCCTCTGCGTGAAGATATTTCCCCTCATATATCCTCTAAACCTCCCCTCAATTACTTTACATCTATGCCCCCTGGTTGTTGAACCCTCTGCCAAGGGAAACAGGTCCTTCCTATCCAGGCCCCTCATAATTTTATACACCTCAATCAGGTCTCCCCTTAGCCTCCTCTGTTCCAAAGAAAACAGACCCAGCATTTCTAATCTTTCCTCATAGTCAAAATTCTCCAGTCCAGGCAACATTCTTGTAAATTTCTTCTGCACCCTTTCCAGTGCAATCACATCTTTCCTGTAAGGTGGTGATCAGAACTGCACACAGTAACCCAGCTGCAGCCTAACCAGTGTTTTTTACAGTTGAAGTATAACCTCCTTGTTCTTGTATTCCATGCGTCGACTAATAAAGGCAAGTATTCCATATGCCTTCTTAACCACCTTATCTATCTGGCCTGCTACCTTCAGGGATCTGTGGACCTGCACTCCAAGGCCCCTTTGTTCCTCTACACTTTTCAGTGTTGTACCATTTAATGTGTATTTCCTTGCCTTGTTTGTCCTCCCCAAATGCATTACCTCACACTTATCCGGATTGAATTCCATTTGCCACTGTTCTGCCCACCTGACCAATGCATTGATATCTTCCTGCAGTCCACAGCTTTCTTCTTCATTATCAACCACACAGCATATTTTAGTGTCATCTGCAAACTTCTTAATCATACCCCCAACATTTAAGTCCAAGTCATTGATATATACCACACAAAGCAAGGGTCCCAGCACTGAGCACTGCGGAACCCCACTGGATACAGTCTTTCAGTCACAAAAACACCCATCAACCATTACCCTTTGCTTCCTGCCTCCGAGCCAATTTTAGATCCAACTTGCCACTTTGCCCTGGATCCCATGGGCTATTATTTTTGTGACCAGTCTGCCATGTGGGACCTTATCAAAAGCTTTGCTAAAATCGATATACACTACATCATCGACTCTCCTGGTTACCTAATCGAAATATTTAATCAAGTTAGTCAGACATGACTTTCCCTTGACAAATCCATGCTGACTATCCTTGATTAATCCATGTCTTTGCAAGTGAAGATTTATCCTGTCCTTCAGGATTTTTTCCAATAATTTTTCCACCACTGAGGTTAGTTAGGCTGACTGGCCTGTAATTACTCGGTCTATCCCTTTCTCCCTTTTGAAACAAAAGTACAACATTAGCAGTCCTCCAGTCCTCTGGCACTGCACCTGTAGCCAGAGAGGTTTAAAAAATGATCGTCAGAGCCTCTGCTATTTCCTCTTTTGCTTCTTTCTAACAGCCTGGGATGCAGTTCTTCTGCGCCTAGGGATTGATCCACTTTCAAAGCTGCTAAGTCCCTTAATACTTCCTCTCTCACTATGTTTATCTCACCTAATATTTCACACTCCTCCTCCCTCATTGCAAAGTCTGTATTACCCCTCTCTTTTGTGAAAACGAATGCAAAGTATTCATTAAGAATCATACCCACGTCTTCCGCCTCCACACGCAGATTTCCTTAGGCCCCACTCTTTCTCTAGTTATACAAATAAGAACATAAGAACATAAGAAATAGGAGCAGGAGTAGGCCATACGGCCCCTCAAGCTTGCTCCGCCATTTAATACGATCATGGCTGATCCAATCATGGACTCAGGTCCACTTCCCTGCGTGCTTCCCACAAGCCCTTAATCCCTTATCGGTTAAGAAACTGTCTATCTCTGAGATGAATGGCATAAGATATCAGAACTCTTGTCACTTCCGCTCCATTAGGCATTATTTTCATCAGCGTAATTTATGAACAGATAAAAGAGATATATTTTGTTAGGACCAGACCTGACTAGTGGCAGTGATCTTTTTAAAGGTGTTTACTGCAGGTGCAACAGTGGCCATTATCTTAAGGTTGCTTCTATGGCCCCAAGTTTCCACACGCTACAAAACGGGCGCCCCTCCGAGCTGGGCGCCCGTTTTTCGCGCCGAAAACCGCGCCTGAAAAAAAACGCGTGATTCTGGAGCGCCCTGCAGCTCCATGGCAGCTTGGCGCGGCGCCCAGGGGGCGGAGCCTACCATTCGCGCCGATTTTGTAAGTGGGAGGGGGCGGGTACCATTTAAATTCGTTTTTTTCATGCCAGCAATGCTGCGCGTGCGCGTTGGAGCATTCGCGCACGCGCAGTGTGAAGAAAACATTGGCACTCGGCCATTTTTGTAGTTCTTTGTAGCTGTTTAATTTTTTAACATTTTTTAATAAAAGCACATTGCCCTTCCATGATCAGCACTGAGGCTTCTTGCCCTCAAGTGGAAGGCTGCACAAATGCCTGCTTACTGCCTGCCTGCCCCTCCCTCCCTCCCGTTTGCGGGAATGACGCTACACCACTGAGCTGATTTTAAGGCTTCCACCTCAAGTGGAAGGCTGCACAAATGCCTGCTTACTGCCTGCCTGCCCCTCCCACCCTCCCGTTCGCGGGAACGATGCCACACCGCTGAGCTGACTGAACCTGCATGAAGCACTTTCACACAGGTAGGAAGATGGTTTATTTAATCTTTTCTTTGCTTATAAATGTTTATTCAGGTTGGATTTATTTGTATAATATTTGTATAAGTATAAATAAGGATTTATTGTAGAATTTAATGACTTCCCTTCCCCCTCTCCCCCCCCATCTCGTTCCGGACGCCTAATTTGTAACCTGCACCTGATTTTTTAATGTGTAGACAAGGTTTTTTCAGTTCTACAAAAATTTTCTCTTGCTCCATTCTAAGTTAGTTTGGAGTACGTTTTCACTGTGGAAATTTTGAAATCAGGCGTCAGTGGCCGGACACGCCCCCTTTTGAAGAAAAAATTCTGTTCCAAAGTGAAACTGTTTTAACTGACTAGAACTGCAGAAAAAAAAATGTGGAGAATTGCGATTTCTAAGATAGTCCGTTCTCCACCAGTTGCTCCTAAAAATCAGGCGCAAATCATGTGGAAACTTGGGGCCAATATTTTGGGATTTCTTTTTCTGTTGTGGAGTTACTTCAAACTGCCAGAAGCTACACTTTATCCAATCTATAGGGTGCATTGCAGCAACTATCCATGATTAATTCAAATGCACCTCACTTCCCTGCACCCATTACCTTCAAAAAAGGACAAGAGAGATCTAATGATGGATTGAATGAGTAGCTTTTCCTTTGTCAACTTTGCCTCACCAAGAAAGCTCTGGATGACTTATGCCATCTTCTGCATGTTGATCTGCAGCCCAGATCAAGTATTTGATCAGCTCTGGCCATGGCTGTCTAAGTCAGGATAATTCTCACCTTTTATGCCACTGTTACTCCTTACATTGATGGCCACACACAAAAAAATATTCTCTAGCCCAGCATCATTATCATAGGCAGTCCCTCGAAATGAGAATGACTTGCTTTCACTCCGAAAAGTGATGAGTTCACAGATGTTTCAATGAAGGACCTAATATTGCAGATCCCGAACTACATCTTGAAAGGTGGAAGATAGCTGTGCATGGATTTTTCTAATGTGTGATGGCCGTTGCACACCATCCACCACACGGGCTGGACAAAGTTGGATCTTGGTTCAGTGGCAAGGATTAACCAAGACGACTGGAGACCAACTCTGTTGCACGGATCTAGTGCGCACACATATCGCAGTGTGGGCTGGCCCGTGCTGCCCTATGGCCCTCGCCTCTTCTGGGTCCCGAACTCTCATCTCTCCTGGGTCACGATCACATTCCTCTACAAACTCTTGCCGCTCCTTCGCCCCGACCTTGCCACTCCTGTTATAACTGCCCGAACTGCAATCAACTGTCGTCCTCCTGCAGCAGCACGAGCTGCTCCTTGAAGTGGTATGCCGCCGCACGCTGCTCCCTCTAATGGCCCCGGCCTGCTGATGGTCTTGCAGGTCGGGACCGTGCCGATTTCCGGGTCGGGCCGCCACACATTGCTCCCTCTAATGGCATTGGCTGCACATACAGTATATTTAGCTGAGGGAGCACACTACTCAATACAATTTGTTTTTTTCAATCAATAACTACTTTATGGCAAAACAAGTTACAATATTAGTAGAAATTTATTTGGTTGGTATTGGCTCCAGGATGACATTTTGTCTCATGCAACGTAATCTGCCAAAGTCCAAATCCTGCTTTTGAATTTAATTCCATCAGATGGTGTGTGACTCTATTTCATTATTGTATGACTGTGCTGGTGTTTCATCCCAGCTTACACTGGAAATACATCAGAAATTCTGAAAACTTCAGATTAAATTTTCAATCTAATTTTACATAGTATTTCAATACATTTTGAGAATATGATTGTATTTTAAAAACAGCATAATGAATTCAGTTAATTTAGAAAATGTTCAAGATATGTGAGCTTAACATCTGCAAATAGTTTGAATAATAATTTGTTGTAGTTGCTAAGCTGCCATTCACAACTAAGTAAAATAAACCAAATCCTAAAACAGATCCAGCAGGCATATATAAACCTCTATGTCAACTTGATGGATGTTGGTTGTTCAAGCAGATAGTTATGACAGCTGAACCACAGCATAATGACTGTAATCAACACCCTGATGTCACAGTGTAGCAAAGAAATTAAATCTATTACGGTTTATCTTCAGTATTAGAAATGGACATTTAGCATTGCATTTTATTCAAGATCCCTCAGCTAAACATCCAAGATAAAACTGAAACTACAATTTTAGAATGATGCCGGTTAAGGGTCTGGAAAATTTGGAGTGATTTAGTGCATTAACTGTGATGCAAAGCTGTTGCATTGAATATCATCCCTGCCTGCAGGTGGTTCCATTTAAAACATTTTATGAGATAGTATTCATTTAAAGCCATTTTTCAGTTATTATTTCAAATCTAGCAAATTCTAATTCTTAACACAACTTTTCTATTAAATTCCCATTAATCTCCTAAATTAATTTGATTATAATGAAAAAAGTCCTGACCAACTATTATGTAAGAACAATCATTAATAAATTAGACAATGGCCCATAATTTGTTGTCAAAATAACAGTGAGGCTATTGGTACTCACCATTATTTATGCACAAATGCTACAGCAACTTCAAGTGAGGGAATATGCACAGTTAAACGCAGAAATCCAGAAGTTGCTGTCAAAGATGCGCCGCTCGCTGTCTGCCTCACCATTGAACTGCATTGACAGCGTAAAGTTCCTGTCTTTGCACGGTAGATACAAACTAAACTCATTACCGAAAGTTAAGCCCTGTCATTACAAGCATGGTAGTGACTTCCAATCAACCTCTCTGGCACCAAAAATTCACGATTACAAATGTGGAGTCTAAATCCTTCAGGTTTAAAATTTTTGAGAGCGATTTAAAAATGTCAAATTTAAAATGTTACTTTTTTTTACATTTCCTTTCTGTCTCTTCTCTCTCTCACTCTTTCTCTCTGAATCCAAACTTTCTTTCCCTCTATTTCTCTGTCTATACCTGACATAACATTGAATTCACCCCCTTTAATTCATCCTCTTTCTCAGCCCTTCCAGAGTTTATTTCACAAATCTTCAATCTCATTGGTTAAGGAGATAACCCTTTTGGCTGCCCTTTCACTCAGGTCCCAGAAGCCGTTTCCCTCACTATCAGCTATCAGCTTGCGTTTTCAGTAACTTTGTGGCAAAAAAATTAAGCTGAAGCAGCAGGGCCAAGTCTAATGACACACGCCATTAGATGCCCTGCTGCAGAAAATTCTGGCCCATTATTACAATACATATTAGTACAATGGTCTGGAGATTCCGCTCAACTGCGCTGGTTTATTCAGCGCAATTCCCCCTATATCAGCGTAATCGGTGCTAAAGATCGCAAGATTTTAAGCACAAATTACATTCAGCACAATTCATGTCTCCGTGATCTTTTGCGCTAGTTTTAAAAACATCACGCTAGAAGCAGGCCCCGTCCACAAAACTGGACATTCCCCCAGTGTGAATTAATCATCATTGGGAGTTTCCGCTGGATGCACTCATTTGCAGACCTTCGAGGATGATTCAAAATATTCAGCTGGAACTTTTATGCGCAAGGACACTAATAGGTACGTTTTGAAAGGTTTTGAATGGAAACATTTTTAAAATTTACTAAGGAATTGACTACTGTACCCCAATCTAGCTAGAAAATAGTTTTGTCTATTTTTTAAAAGTCATTTTCCATCATTTAAAATTAGGTTACTCACAGGCAATGTTCCCTGTAATTTTTTTTGGTGCGTGGCCTTTTAACTGGCTGCGTGGCTGATTCAATTTTTTCACGCATGCGTAGTTATTACCATTGAAGCGCCATTGAGCAGCCTGCACAGATCCTCCAACCACTGCACAGCTTAACGGGAACGTTGCTCACAGGTGGTGGATTGGCACTGGGAGTTAAAATGCTTTTTTTTTGATAAACCCATTTTCAGCTGTATTAATCAAACATTACCACATTACCACACTTAAATATATCAAGGAATATTTTTCAACGCAAAATAAAAATTTTTTTATATATTACATTTTAAAACACTGCCCGATTGTGCTGGTTCTTGGCAGATTTTGCACTCGACGATACTAAAATGGGTTTAAGCAGAAACTCGGGGGGAAAATATTTTCCAAAAGAATCGCAATTTTGGGTGCAATTTACAACCACCAATTATGCCCAAAGCAGAAATTTTCCCCCAATGTGTTTCAAGATTGTCTTAATTCAGGATTATAAAAAGATGCATATGATAATGTTTGGTGTGTCTTGCTAAAAATTCTTCAACAAAACTTTAAAGCAGTTTTAAAAATTTACTTATCTTAACGGTGTTATTGGAAATTCTTTTACATTTTAAAGTCCTAAAACGGAATTAAGCAAATAAGGTAACAAAGCATGAAAATAATCTATACTTTTCACGTTTTTCTGATATACACATACATGATCATTTTAAAATCGCACAGTCAAAATCTACCCCAAAGAATGATCAATATGTGGAATAAATTTCCAGATGGAGTAGTGGAGGCAAAAATCCTGTAATCATTTAAGAAACAACTGAATGCTATTGCGGGGGATGTGAGGATCTCTCTGAATGGATCAAGTAATTTGGGCTGAAAGGTATTCCTCATCTGTAATTATCTTGTGATCTTTTGATTGAGAAGTAGTCTGCAGCCTAGGTAATTCTGTCCTCCCTGCTGGAGGGGAAAGTGTGAAGAAAATGGGCTGTAAGGAAAAATATTGAACAGATATTTGGTGGAAACTACTAAAACAGAGCTGGGTGAATTTTAAAAAGAACGTGGATAAATATTTTTAAAATATTTTAAAAATAAATATTTTAAATCATAGAATCACAGAATCACAGAAGGAGGCCATTCAATCCATCGCGCCTGTACTGGCTCTGTGAAAGAGCTACCCAATTAGTCCTATCCACCTGCTTTTTCCCCAGAGCCCTGAATATTTAGAAGAATGTGTAGAAAAAACATGGGAATGGAACCAGTGGATAGCTCTTTCAGAGAACCAGCACTGGCGTGACGGAGTTACCCCATTTGAGATTCTAAGAGGAAGAAAAAAAACATCACAGGAATACCAGGCAAGTCAAGCTGCATTAGACATGTTTGATGCATACTGGCTGTTACCCTGCTTCTGAGTGGTAAAATCTTACGATTCTATCACCTATAGGGTAATATCGCACAAATTGAAGAAATCCCTGGCAACCAATGGGGTGGGTGTGGGCATATTAATTACTATTATATCCCTATAATTAGTGCACACAGGGTCTAATGGACTACCTGGACTCCGAATGGGGTGCAGGTACTGTAAAAAAGATTGGTAGTTCTTATCGTAGGTTAGATACCTTTGGGTATTGTGAAGATTACTGGTTACAAAAGTTCAATTTAAGGCCGTTGTAAATGTAACAAGATAAGGTATAGCACCCTCTAACTAGGAGGTATTGGGAGTTGTATTGAGAGAGAGAGTCTGTGAAAGAACGCCATCTTAAAACTCCACATGGCTGTCTCAGATCTCCCAAATAAATAGTTATGTTGAACTAAGAGTGTTCAAGAGACAATAAAATACATGGTGTCAGAAGAGGAGACTTCTGATCTTTCGTCGAACGCATCTACGACCAAAATATTGGAACTGTAAGACTTTTTTGAACCGATCGAAATTGACGTTAAGCAGTGCAGTGCAGAGCGTGCTTCCTACACATCATGCGTAGATCCGTGAAGGGTGATAAATAGTCATAAGCTTGTAAAATAATCTAGAGGCATTGTAAAGTAAACTTAAAGTGGCATAGAAACATAGAAACATAGAAAATAGGTGCAGGAGTAGGCCATTTGGCCCTTCGAGCCTGCACCACCATTCAATGAGATCATGGGTGATCATTCGCCTCAGTACCCCTTTCCTACTTTCTCTCCATACCCCTTGATTCCTTTAGCCATAAGGGCCATATCTAACTCCCTCTTGAATATATCCAATGAACTGGCATCAACAACTCTCTGCGGTAAGGAATTCCACAGGTTAACAACTCTCTGAGTGAAGAAGTTTCTCCTCCTCTCAGTCCTAAATGGCTTACCCTGTTATTGTAGAGCCTCAGTTGAAAAAATATTTCTATAATTACGTGGCCACAATATTTTACTATTAGACTTGTTCTAGACCTCTGGGTATTTGAACTGTATACATGTACGTGACAAACTCAAAGTCCTAAACTGTAGTGACCACTACGATGCCATCTCCCGCGCACATTCCTCTCCCACCTCCATTGCAGGTGACTGGCGATTTGAAAGCCAACTGGAAAAAATTCAAACAGCTGTGGGACAGCTATGAAATTATCACAAATATAGTGGAAAAACCAGATTATTTTTCAAACCAGTTAGGGTTGCAATCAGTGTCATTGCAACGATGCCCTAGATATCCACAATAATCTTCCCTACAAATCAGAGGAAGACCAGCAGGAAATTGAGATTATTTTGAAGCTCTGGGAAGAGCACTGTAAAGGTAAAGCCAACATCATCTATGAACGGTATAAGTTTAACAACTGTGTACAAGGGGACGAGCGGTTTGACAGATATCTCGTGAAAGTGAGAGAGCTAGCATCGTCATGTGATTTTGGCAATTTGAGGGATGATTTCATCAAAGACCACATAGTCTGCGGAATATCTGATAACACTCTGCATAAGAGGCTGTTGCAAGAATCAAGCCTAACACTCAATAAATGTATGATGCTCTGTAAAGCTACAGAGGTCACAGTTGTGCAAATGAAATCCATGAAGCTCACCAAAACAGACTCTGAAGATGTCAATGCTGTCAGACAGAAACTCCGACCCACAAAGAAAGAATTCACAGACAAAGAGATCACGTACAATTGCTGATATTGTGGCAAAAGACACGAGCTGTCAAAAACTAAATGCCCAGCATATGGGAAGACCTGCACAAGTTACGGCAAACTAAATCACTTTTCTCAAAAGTGTAGGCAGAATGAATTGAGGCAAAAGTCTACACATAACCCTAAATATAAGGGCAAGCCAAAAGTTCATGCACTATATGAAGAGAGTTATGTGATTCTGATTTTGAAGTCATGAGTGTAAAGATGCTTGGTAAAGTTGAGCGTACAATCAAGGACAAAACTGATAGAAAGTATCCTAACAAGATTATGGCTACCTTCTCCATTAAAGGTCAAATTAAAAATGCAAATAGATTGTGGGGCCACATGCAATGTGCTACCTCTTACATACTTACCAAAAGACTTAAAGATGAAAGAATCTTAGACAATACTGTCATTATATGACAACCATGCAACCATTCCAGTGGTAGGGACTTGTAATGTGCCACTGGAAAATACAAAGAACAAGCAAAATATTGTGCCCTTTATGATCACTGAGGGCCAAAGAGCACCACTGATTAGCTCACGCACTGCTCAACAGCTACAACTGATAAAACTGCATCAGAATATCGTGGTGGTAAATGAACCACGCGAATCGCAAACTACGAACAAGGCAAACATCTTCCTAGCGTCAAAAACTAATGTCAACATTGCGTATCTGGATGTGTTTAAGGGACTTGGACACATGCCAAGGGCAGTTCACCTTGAACTTAATGAATCAGCGACACCAGCTGTAATGCCACCCAGACGGGTGCCAACAGCAATCAAACAAACGCTAAAAGAGGAACTCGATCATTTGAAAAATTGACAAATTATCACGTGAGACGTGATTTGACTAGGATAGACTGGCGAATGATAGTTAAAGAGGTGACGGTGGATAGGCAATGGCAGACATTTAAAGATCACATGGGATGAATTACAACTATTGTACATCCCTATCTGGAGTAAAAATAAAACAGGAAAGGTGGCTCAATCGTGGCTAACAAGGGAATTAGGGATAGTGTTAAATCCAAGGAACAAGCATATAAATTGGCCAGAAAAAGCAGCAAACCTGAGGACTGGGAGAAATTTAGAATTCAGCAGAGGAGGACTAAGGGTTTAATTAGGAGGGGAAAATAGAGTATGTGAGTAAGCTTGCAGGGAACATAAAAACTGACTACAAAAGCTTCTATAGATATGTGAAGAGAAAAAGATTAGTGAAGACTAATGTAGGTCCCTTGCAGTCAGAATCAGGTGAATTCATAATGGGGAACAAGGAAATGGCAGACCAATTGAACAAATACTTTGGTTCTGTCTTCACGAAGGAAGACATAAATAACCTCCCGAAAATACTAAGGGACCGAGGGTCTAGCGGGAAGGAGAAACTGAGGGATATCCTTATTAGTCAGGAAATGGTGTTAGGGAAACTGATGGGACTGAAGGCCGATAAATCCCCAGGGCCTAATAGTCTGCATCCCAGAGTATTAAGGAAGTGGCCCTAGAAATAGTAGATGCATTGGTGGTCATTTTCCAAAATTCTATGGACTCTGGATCAATACCTATGGATTGGAGGGTAGCTAATGTAACACCACTTTTTAAAAAAGGAGGGAGAGAGAAAACAGGGAAATATAGACCGGTTAGCCTGACATCGGTGGTGGGGAAATTGTTGGAATCAATTATTAAGAATGAAATAGCAGCGCATTTGGAAAGCAGTGACAGGATTGGTCCAAGTCAGCATGAATTTATGAAAGGGAAATCATGCTTGACAAATCTTCTGGAATTTTTTGAGGATGTAACTAGGAGAGTGGATAAGGGAGAACCAGTGGCTGTGATGTATTTGGACTTTCAAAAGGCTTTTGACAAGGCCCCACACAAGAGATTAGCGTGCAAAATTAAGGCACATGGTATTGGGGGTAATGTATTGACGTGGCTTGAGAACTGGTTGGCAGACAGAAAGCAAAGAGTGGGAATAAACGGGTCCTTTTCAGAATGGCAGGCAGTGACTAGTGGGGTGCCGCAAGGTTCAGTGCTGGGACCACAGTTATTTACAATATACATTATTATCATCATCATAGGCAGTCCCTCGGAATCGAGGAAGACTTGCTTCCTCTCCTGAAGTGAGTTCTTTGGTGGCTGAACAGTCTAATACGAGAGCCACAGACTCTGTCACAGGTGGCACAGATAGTCGTTGAGGGAAGGGGTGGGTGGGACTGGTTTGCCGCACGCTCTTTCCGCTGTCTGAGCTTGATTTCTGCATGCTCTTGGCGTTGAGACTTAGATGAAGGAATTGAATGTAATATCTCCAATTTTGCAGATGACACTAAGCTGGGTGGCAGTGTAAGCTGTGAGGAGGATGCTAAGAGGCTGCAGGGTGACTTGGAAAGGTTAGGTGAATGGGAAAATGCATGGCAGATGCAGTATAATGTGGATAAATGTGAGGTTATCCACTTTGGTGGCAAAAACAGGAAGGCAGATTATTATCTGAATGGTAAGATTAGTAAAAGGGGAGGTGCAACGAGACCTGGGTGTCATGGTACGTCAGTCACTGAAGGTAGGCATGCAGGTACAGCAGACAGTAAAGAAAGCAACTGGCATGCTGGCCTTCATAGTGAGAGGATTTGAGTATAGAAGCAGGGAGGACTTACTGCAGTTGTACAGGGCCTTGGTGAGACCACACTTTGAGTATTGTGTGCAATTTTGGTCTCCTAATCTGAGGAAGGATGTGCTTGCTATTGAGGGAGTGCAGCAAAGGTTCACCAGACTAATTCCCAGGATGGCAGGACTGACATATGAAGAAAGACTGGATCGACTAAGCTTAAATTCACTGGAATTTAGAAGAATGAGAGGGGATCTCAGAGAAACATATAAAATTATGACGGAACTGGACAGGTTAGATGCAGGAAGAATGTTCCCGATGTTGGGGAAGTCCAGAACCAGGGATCACAGTCTAAGGATAAGGGGTAATCAATATAGGACCGAGATGAGGAGAAACTTTTTCACCCAGAGAGTGGTGAACCTATGTAATTCTCTACCACAGAAAGTTGTTGAGTCCCATTCATTAGATATATTCAAGAGGGAGTTAGATGTGGCCCTTACGGCTAAGGGGATCAGAGGGTATGGAGAGAAGGCGGGAGTGGGGTACTGAAGTTGCATGTTCAGGCATGATCATATTGAATGGTGGTACAGGCTCGAAGGGCCGAAGGGCCTACTCCTGCACTTATTTTCTATGTTTCTATGTTTCTATGAACCGATGGACTGGGTATCCAGTCGAGTGACAGTACAAAAAACAAATGGAAAGATATGAGTATGTACCAACTCTCAACATCTGAACAATGCCCTGAAACATAGACACTATCCACTTCCTGTGATCGATGACATCTTACCCCAGATGTCAAATGTAAAGGTCTGCACTAAAGCAGACTGCAAGGAGGGTTTCTTGCAATGTGAACTAGACACAGAGTCCTCCTACCTCACGACCTTCTAGACTCCATATAGAATCCTTCTGGATATCAATATAATAGAATGCCATTTTGCATAAGTCCTGCCCCGAAAATCTTCCAACAGAAGCTAGACCAGAACCACGAGGGTCGAGATGGAGTCTACAAGATTGCAGATGATATCTTGATCACTGGACGTGATGAGACACTTAAAGAGGCCAATCACGATCATGTTGCAAACTTACGCAAAGTAATGCAGTGATGCAGAGAGCAAAACATCAAACTTAACTTCGATAAGTTTGAATACAAGAGCTCCCAAGTGAAATGCATGGGACACATACTGTCCAGTAATAGCCTCAAAGCCGACCCAAGCAAAGTGGTCGCAATCAACGAAATGCAGAAACCGTAGGATGTCGCAGGTGTACAACGATTTGTTGGCATGAAAAAGTACCTCGCAAAATTCTTGCCAGATCTTTCAGACCTCAGTGAGCCTCTGCGACGCCTTACTCATAAAGACATGGTCTGGAAATGGACTGAAGAACAAGACAAAGTGTTTGAAGCTATCAAACAACACGTGACATATTCTCCGGTGCTCAAGTATTTTGACCACAAACTTGCAACCGAAGGTCAAGGAGATGCTTCGAGCAAGGGTCTTGGGTTCGTCCTTCTGCAACAGGGACAACCAATTGCATGCGTGAGCCGAGCGCTCACTCCAGCAGAAACGCGATACTCTCAAATCGAAAAGGAGCTGCTTGCTCAAGTCTTCGGAATGGAACAAAACCATTAATATATATATGGTCGCAAGATCACGCTATGGACAGACCATAAGCCTTTGGTTGCTATACGACGCAAGCCGTTATGTGCAGCACCCAAGTGACTACAATGTCTGCTCATTCGGCTCAACCAATATGACGTTGAAATAAAATATCATCCAGGAAAAGAAATGTACCTGGCAGACACCCTCTCGTGCGCATACCTCAAAAACGTGGAAAGATCACCAACAGAAATTGCAGTGGAATGCATCCACATGGTGGACTTTCTCCCACTCTCCAAATAATGACTGACTACCATACAATGCGCAACTGCAAGCGACTCCACACTACAACTGGTCATACAACAAATCACAACGCGATGGCCAGAAGCAACACATGAATGCCCGCCTGAAACGCATGTAAACTTCAAAGTTCATGACGAACTCAAAACACAGGATGGCATAGTCTTCAAAGGCTATCACTGTGTCATACCAAAATCCCAGAAATCCGCCATTCGTCAGCGACTTCATGCTGCTCACACTGGCATCGAGAGCACTCTTCAACGTGTCAGAGAATCTGTTTACTGGCCAGGACTGAACAGTGATATAAAAAACTATACATGCAACACTTGGAGAAAGAATCAATAAGACAAAGTTTTTTGTTGTTTACTACATGTATTCATAAGAAGTTAACAACCCGTTTATATTGAAGCTAACTTTAATTCATTTTTGTTTCTTATGAAAGGAAAAATGTAACTAGATAATGTATAGTGCCCTCTAGCTAGGAGGTATAGGGAGCTGTATTGAGAGAGACGGTCTGTGAAGCAACACCATCTTAAAGCTCCACATGGCTGTCTGAGATCTCCCAAATAGAGTTATGTTGAACTAAGAGTGTTCAAGAGACTATAAAATACAGTAAGAACATTCAAAGAGCAGTTTTAAAGTCATTTCTGTAATATTTTCCTCTTTTTCTTTAGTTTGTTTCTGCCTCCTCAGGTTTTCATGAGTCTTTGTGGCAACGTTCTGCTGCTTAGTTCCCCTCCAGCTCCATTAGTGCTAACAATGGGTTTCCCAGTGGGAATTCCTGCATTTTGAGCTTCTTAGAGGAAGAAAAAGAGGACTATCAGAGGAATACCAGGCAGGTCAGGCTGCATCAAACATGCTCTGTGCAAACGGGCTGTTACCCACTGACCTGCATCTACAAACAAAGATGCACATACTGTATTTTGACAAAGGATTAGTATATGTAAGGGCTCCAATTTCCAAGAAATGCTCTGATAACAGAGTTGATGGCATGAAAGTAATATTCAAATGCCCGACCACACCATAATGCTGGATGGTTCATCAGAAATACCTAAATTTCAGTATGTTCTTCTTGGTGTCATATTTGACCACCTATTTCCACCTCTGTAACATCGCCCGTCTCCGCTTTTGCCTCAATTCATCTGCTGCTGAAGCCCTCATCCATGCCTTTATTATCTCTAGACTTGACTATTCCAACGCACTGCTGGCTGGCCTCCCACATTCAAAGAGCAAGTTATTATTTAATGGAGAAAAATTGCAAAGTGCTGTAGTACAGCGGGACCTGGGGGTACTTGTGCATGAAACACAAAAGGTTAGTATGCAGGTACAACAAGTGATCAGGAAGGTCAATAGAATCTTGGCCTTTATTGCAAAGGGGATGGAGTATAAACGCAAGGAAGTCTTGCTACAGCTATACAGGGTATCGGTGAGGCCACACCTGGAATCCTGTGTGCAGTTTTGGTTTCCATATTTATGAAAGGATATACTTGCTTTAGAGGCAGTTCAGAGAAAGTTCACTAGGTTGATTCTGGGGATGAGGGGATTGACTTATGAGGAAAGGTTGAGTAGGTTGGGCTTCTACTCATTGGAATTCAGAAGAATGAGAGGTGATCTTATCGAAACATATAAGATTATGAGGGGGCTTGACAAGGTGGATGCAGAGAAGATGTTTCCACTGATGGGAGAGACTAGAACTAGAGGGCATGATCTTAGAATAAGGGGCCGCCCATTTAAAACTGAGATGAGGAGAAATTTCTTCTCTCAGAGGGTTGTAAATCTGTGGAATTCACTGCCTCAGAGAGCTGTGGAAGCTGGGACATTGAATAAATTTAAGACAGAAATAGACAGTTCCTTAAACGATAAGAGGATAAGGGGTTATGGGGAGCGAGCAGGGAAGTGGAGCTGAGTGCATGATCAGATCAGCCATGATCTTATTGAATGGCGGAGCAGGCTTGAGGGGCCGTATGGCCTACTCCTGCTTCTATTTCTTATGTTCTTATGCATTCTACCCTACATAAACTAGAGGTGATTCAAAACTCGACTGCCCGTGTCCAAATTCGCACCAAGTCCCGCTCACCCATCACCCCTGTGCTTGCTGACCTACATTGGCTTCTGGTTAAGCAATGCCTTGATTTCAAAATTATCATCCTTATTTTCAAATCCCTCCATGGCCTCGCCCCTCCCTATCTCTGTAATCTCCTCCAACCACACAACCCCCCCAAGATATCTGTGCTCCTCTAGTTCTGCCCTCTTGAGCATCCTGATTATAATCATTCAACCTTTGGTGGCCGTGTCTTCTATTGCCTAGGCCCCAAGCTCTGGAACTCCCTGCCTAAACCACTTTGCCTCTCTACTTCTCTTTCCTCCTTCAAGACGGTCCTTAAAACATACCTCTTTGACCAAGCTTTTGGTCACCTGCGCTAATTTCTACTTATGCGGCTCGGTGTCAAATTTGTTATCTCATAATACTCCTGCCTCTTAGAGTGGTGGTAAGTCCTTTCGACTGGAGGCAGGCGGATGCTCTGACCCATGCGGAATTGCACCCGGGCCGGGGGTAGCGGAAACGGGATTCCACTGCGCCACGTGTTTGCGTCCCACCTGGCGCTCCGACCCGCTTCTCCCGGCGGGAAGCTGCCAGTGGCTGGGTGATGCATCCACCCTTAAAAGGGAGGGTGCACCACCACAGCCGCCATTTTATTTTAATTGTCGGCCGACTCTGCAGTCAGCCCAACAATGGCGACCACCAACAGGCAGGCCAGCACCCCTCCTGGGTACCGGGCTGCTGGCCCGGCCGAAACCCTCCCTGGCGGCACAGCGGGTTCGACGTAGGTCTCGAAGCGTCCCTCCCCTTTATGTGAAGAGGAGGGACCTTGACACTGCCCAACTTATGCCCCGCTCCCGACTCGCTTCCTCTCTGCCACCCTGAAAACTGCCCGATTATTTTTTAAAGAAAAGAAGGCAATTTCCCTCTATTCTCCACCCCATCGATTCGGACGGTAATTCATCACATAATTCAAATTATCCGTCTTAAACGGGGTGGAAGGCAATTTCAGCCCCACTATATAAATACAAGTTGTTGTTGTTATTGTTGTTTAAGTAATGCTGCATGAAATAAAACATGTCACGGTCATCAATAGCTAGCAGATCTTGATTGACTGTAACTGTAAAGAACAGTAATTCTACCCTTCTTATATCTGTAGGCCTTGACATACCTACCTGGTAACAACTGTTGGTGACTGGCATTAAAAGTTCTGGATCAGCAGAGCCAGGGGCAAAGCTGTACCATCTGCTGCAAGGACAACATAACTAACATATACTATAGGGCTAGCATAGCCAGTGACTGTAGCAGTCAGCTATCACCTCAAACCTGCTTCCACCTTCTTGCAAGCATGGTGTCCTGGAGTGTCAAACAAGGCTACCCTCCTCACAACCACCTGATGCAGAGCCTCCACTGAATCAGTCATCAGAGTGGGGGCTGGGTACTAGTCTGCCTAATTAGTTGTCTGCAGACTTGTGTTTCTACATTGGATTTCCTTTCACTTAATCTTTGCCTGTCACTTCTTTCCCCCTCCTCCTTCAGCCTCACCGAAGGCTGTCATCTGGTTGAAAAGGCCATTGAACCATTCTAAATGTTTAAGTTTTTTTTCTTCTCTATGCAGCTCTCTCTTTTAAATATCCACATCCTGTTAAATTGCATCTGTACCACATTTCTTTAGTTCTTCCATTAGGCTACCATACCACAATCCAAACTTGAGGGCTACTTGTATGGGAATAATCTAGTAAATGACTGCCAACACGGCTATAAAGGGAAGACAAATCATATGGTATGATGCACCCAGACTTACAAAAAGCCTTTACTGAAAAGCTGTACTGAAACTGAAAGCAGTGGCAATTCAAGGTGAAACTTAAGGGTGAATAAGGAATTGGCTGAAAGAAATAAAGCAGCGTGTATTTGTTAGGGGAGTGATGTCAGGATGAGAGGCCTATACTGTTCCTAAACTATATTAATGACTTGGGCTGGAATTTTAGTCGGGAACGGGTAGTGAGCAGGGTGCATGTACTAGGAAGCAATCGGGACACCCGGGAAAACGGGTTTCCGTCGGGCCCTGTCGAATGTAACGGCAGGGCCTGATTTGAATTTCAAAGGTGTGTTTCCCACCCGCAGCCAACCAGATGTAGGGGCTGGCTGGCGGTTGGTGGGTAGGCCTATGGCACTAGGATGCAGAGTGGAGGGAGGGAGGGCTAGGGTGGGTGCCGGGGATGGTCTGAGGCCAGAGGAGGATCGGGTGAGGGGAAGAGAGAATCGGGGCTAGAGCTTTGGGGGTGCGGGGGGGAGGGGGGAAGAGAAGCATGGATCGGGGGTCGGAGGGTTGGGGTAGGGAGGGAAGCATCGATTGGGGCTGGAACATCGGGTCGGGGGGAGGGAAGCATCGATTGGAGTCAGAGCATGGGGGGGGGGGATGAGAGCAGGTGGGGGGATGGGAGTATGGATCGGGGCCGGAGGATTGGTGTCGGATGATCGGGGGTGTGGGGTGAGTCCAGGGAGGCAATCGGAGGCTGCGTGCGTGATATTCGAGGCCTCATGGTGGGGGGATCAGAGGCTTTGATGGGGTCTCCAATCTCAGTGGGTGGGTGAGGCAGAGATGCTGGATCCAGGAGGTAAGTATAAGTGTAAAGGTACTTACCTCCTGCATCCAGCAGTCGTCGCCTTACTTTAGCTGGCAGGTTCTCCGAAACCTGAGAAACCCGACCAGCCCCACAGTTAAATTTGAAATGCTGGTTAAATCTGAGGCATGCTAGCCTCATTATAATATTTAAATGGGTGACACGCCTCCTGGGAGGGGTTAGCTCTCTCCCCGCGCCCCCCGCCGCAGTCCACCCCCCTCCCCATCCACCCGCCAGTTTCGTCTCCGTTAAAACCAGAAGTGGGCGGGTTGAAGACAGGTTGCGGTCGGAATTCAGATATTCAACACTTTAACCTCCCACCCGACCTCAACCAACCCGTTTTTGGAGCATTAAAATTCTCCTCCTTCTCAGTGCTTGTTAGTGGATACAGCACTTAACATATCAAATCATTGTGGGGCAGCAATAAACAAAGAAGTTGAAGGCTTAATAATATTTTTAGATCAATTCAATATAAGTCAGAAGATGTCATACTGAAACTATACAGTCCCCATTGGCAAATCCTGTCACCTCATAATGGCTAAGTTGTGTAGAAACATAGGGGTCAAGTTTCGGCCTGAGTTGCTCCTATTTTTTTGGAGCAACTGGTTTAGAATGGAGTATCTTAGAAATTGCAATTCTTGGCATTTAGTTTGCTCCAGTTCTAGTCAGTTCGAACAGTTTCATTTTGGAACAAATTTTTTTTTCAAAAGTGGGCATGTTCGGCCACTTACGCTTATTTTGAAAGTTTAGGCAGTGAAAACTTACTCCAAACTAACATAGAAAGGAGTAAGTGTAGATTTTTGTATACTCAGAAAAACCTTGCCTACATTTAGAAAATCAGGCGTAAGGAAGAGAGATGGTGGGGGGGGACGGGGGAAGGGAAGTTTACAAACGTGAAACACATGACTTTTACAAATAAAGAGCCATCATCAATAATAAATGATAAATAAATCAACCAATAAATCAATCCAAAAAAAAATTATTTTAATTAAAAATAAAAAAAATTTAAAAATCAATAAATAAAAATTAAGTTTCTACTCACCGACTGCAGCACCGGGAGCCCTCCAACAGCGTGCTGGGATGGCCCCCCCCCACCAGCCAGTGTGTCCCTCTCTGTCTCTGTCAGTGTCTCTCTCTCTCTCTGTCTGTCAGTGTGTGTCTCTCTCTGTCTGTCAGTGTCTCTCTCTCTGTCTGTCAGTGTCTATGTGTTTCTGACAGCGAGGGGAGGGGGGGAGAGGAGAGAGAGGGAGGGGGGTTAGAGGAGAGGAGAGGGAGGGGAGGGAGAGGAGAGGAGAGGGAGGGGGGGAGAGGAGAGGGAGGGGGGGAGAGGAGAGGGGGGGAAAGGGGAGGGAGGGGGGAGGGAGGGAGTGAGGGGAGGGAGGGGAGAGGAGAGGGAGGGAGGGGGGAGAAGAGAGCGAGGGAGGGGGAGCGGAGAGGGAGGGGGGAGAGGGAGGGAGGGCAAAGAGGAGGGAGGGGGGAGAAGGGAGGGAGGGGGAGGCGGGGGAGAGGAGAGGGAGGGAGGGAGTGAGGGGAGGGAAGAGGAGAGGAGAGGGAGGGAGGTGGGGAGAAGAGAGCGAGGAGGAGTGGAGGGGAGGAGAGGGAGAGGAAAGGGAGGGAGGGGGGAGAAGAGAGTGAGGGAGGGAGGGGGAAGAGGGAGGAAGGGGAGAGGAGAGGGAGGGAGAGGGAGGAGGCTGAACGGGCCTGGCCGACGAGAAGAAGCCGGGCCGAAGACTTCGGGCGGGACCCGCCCCCAGCTTGATGCCGGGCGCGGGCGGGCCCCGCCGAAGGAAGAAGGAGCGGACTGGACCTGAAGGGGGTGGGGTCGGGGGAAGCCGCAGCGGAGTGGGAGCGGGAGCTGTGGTGGGGGGGAGGGTGGAGGGGCTAGCGAATGGCAGCGGAGCGGGAGCTGGGGTTTGGGGAGCGGCTGGCAGTGGAGCGGGAGCTGGGGGGGGAGGTGCAGTCCGATCTTCGCCGCCCCAGTGAACCCATTTGGCCAGGGCTGGGGCGGCGTGCTTTGGGCCCCTCCCACATAGTTTCGGGCACCTGGAGCTACTGCACATGCGCACACACTGTAGCGCGCATGTGGAGAGGTCCCGGCACTGTTTTCAGCGCAGGGACCTGGCTCCGCCCCCCGCGCCGAGGACCTGGATCGACCTGAGGGAGTGGAGAATACCGAGGTAAGTTTTTGGCGTGGTTTTGAGTGCGGAAATCAGGCGTGGCTCGCGGGGCTGAGCCATTCTAGGCGCGGTCCGAAACTTGACCCCATAGAAACAGAGAAAATAGGTGCAGGAGTCAGCCATTCGGCCCACCATTCAATATGATTATGGCTGATCATATAACTTCAGTACCCCATTCCTGCTTTCTCTGCATACCCCTTGATCCTTTTAGCCGTAAGGGCCACATCTAACTCCATTTTGAATATATCTAACGAACTGGCCTCAACTACTTTCTGTAGTAGAGAATTCCGCAGGTTCACAACTCTCTGAGTGAAGAAATGTAAATGGCTTACCCCTTATCCTTAGACTGTGACCCCTGGTTCTGGACTTCCCCAACATCGGGAACATTCTTCCTGCATCTAACCTGTCCAATCCCGTCAGAATTTTATGTTTCTATGAGATTTCCTCTCATTCTTCTACATTCCAGTGAATATAAGCCGAGTCGATCCAGTCTTTCTTCATATGTCAGTACTGCCATCTCGGGAATCAGTCTGGTGAACCTTCGCTGCACTCCCTCAATAGCAAGAATATCCTTCCTCAAATTAGGAGATCAAAACTGCACACAATATTCAAGGTGTGGCCTCACCAAGGCCCTGTACAACGGCAGTAAGACCTCCCTGCTCCTATACTCAAATCCTCTCACTATAAAGGCCAACATGCCAGTTGCCTTCTTCACCGCCTGCTGCGCCTGCATGCCAACTTTCAATGACTGATGCACCATGACACCCAGGTCTCATTGCACCTCACCTTTTCCTAATCTGTCACCATTCAGATAGCAAGCAACACACCACAATGAACTCAGAGGCCTTCTGAGGGGTATTGTAGGCAGCCTCCAGAGTGGTCCAGGCATCGGAAGTGGTGCTTGAGTACTTCAATTGTCAGTTCGACAATGTTGCATGTGGCTATATAGCTGTTATTATACGATGCTGGGCTTATGTCTGACAGTTCTGGAGGGGTTCATGAGCCAGGTGGCGGGGCCGTAACCTTTGTCCCCCAGCATCCAGCTCTGACCTTGTGGTTGACAAACGAACAGGCATGAGACACTGCTCTCACGCAAGATGAAAGCATCATGGATGCTCCCTGGATATTGGGCATTGACTGCCATGATAAGAACATAAGAACATAAGAAATAGGAACAGGAGTAGGCGATATTGTCCCTCGAGTCAGCTCTGCCATTCAATAAGATCATGGCTGATCTGATCATGGACTCAGCTCCACTTCCCCGCCTGCTCCCCATAACCTCTTATCACCTTATCATTTAAGAAACTGTCTTATTTCTGTCTTAAATTTATACAATGTCCCAGCTTCCACAGCTCTCTGAGGCAGCGAATTCTACAGATTTACAAACCTCTGAGAAATTTTTCCTCATTTCAGTTTTAACTGAGTGGCCCCTTATTCTAAGATCACGCCCTCTAATTCTAGTCTCCCCCATCAGTGGAAACATCCTCTCTGCATCCACCTTGTCAAGCCCCCTCATAATCTTATATGTTTCGATAAGATCAACTCTCATTCTTTTGAATTCCAATGAGTAGAGGCCCAACCTACTCAACCTTGCCTCATAAGTCAACCCCCTCATCCCCGGAATCAACCTGTGGACCTTCTCTGAACTGCCTCCAAAGCAAGTATATCCTTTCATAAATATGGAAACCAAAACTGCACGCAATATTCCAGGTGTGGCCTCACCAATTCCTGATATAGCTGCAGCAAGACTTCCCTGCTTTTGTGCTCCATCCCCTTTGCAATAAAGGCCAAGATACCATTGGCCTTCCTGATCACCTGCTGTACCTGCATACTAACCTTTTGTGTTACATGCACAAGTTCCCCCAGGTCCCACTACACTGCAGCACTTTGCAATCTTTCTCCATTTAAATAATAACTTGCTCTTTGATTCTTTCTGCCAAAGTTCATGACTTCACGCTTTCCAACATTATATTCCATCTGCCAAATTTTTGCCCATTCTCTTAGCCTGTCTATGTCCTTTTGCAGATTTTTTTGTGTCCTTCTCATACATTGCTTTTCCTCCCAGCTTTGTATCATCAGCAAACTTGGCTACGTTACACTCAGTCCCATCTTCCAAGTCGTTAATATAGATTGTAAATAGTTGGGGTCCCAGCACTGATTCCTGCGGCACCCCACTAGTTACTGGTTGTCAACTAGAGAATGAACCATTTATCCTGACTCTCTGTTCTCTGTTAATTAGCAATCCTCTATCCATGCTAATATATTATCCCCAATCCCATGAACTTTTATCTTGTGCAGTAACCTTTTATGTGGCACCTTGTCAAATGCCTTCTGGAAGTCCAAATACACCACATCCACTGGTTCCCCTTTATCCACCCTGTTCGAACTCAAAGAACTCCAGCAAATTTGTCAAACATGACTTCCCCTTCATAAATCCAGGCTGACTCTGCCTGACGGAATTTTGCTTTTCCAAATGTCCTGCTATTGCTTCTTTAATAATGGACTCCAACATTTTCCCAGCCACAGATGTTAGGCTAACTGGTCTATAGTTTCCTGATTTTTGTCTGCCTCCTTTTTTAAATAGGGGCGTTACATTTGCAGTTTTCCAATCTGCTGGGACCTCCCCAGAATCCAAGGAATTTTGGTAAATTACAATCAATGCATCCACAACCCCTGTCGCTACTTCTCTTGAGAACCGAGGATGCAAGCCATCAGGTCCCGGGGATTTATCTGTGTTTAGTCCTCCTGCACTGTGTGGGAAGTCAGGGACGCTTCTGGTGTCCCTGACAACTACGTGTGCGGGAAGTATATCCAGCTGCAGCTCCTGACGGACCGCATGGCGGCACTGGAGCTGCGAGTGGATTCACTCTGGAGCATGCACGATGCTGAGAATGACGTGAATAGCACGTTTAGTGAGTTGGTCTTACCGCAGGAAAAGGGTACACAGCCAGATAGGGAATGGATGACCAACAGGAAGAGCAGTGCAAGGAAGGTAGTGCAGGGGTCCCCTGCAGTCATTCACCTGCAAAACAGATACACCGCTTTTGGGTACTGATGGGGGGGATGACTCATCAGGGGAGGGCAGCAGCAGCCAAGTTCATGGCACCATGGGTGCCTCTGCTGCACAGGAGGGCAGGAAAAAGAGTGGAAGAGCTACAGTGATCGGGGATTCAATTGTAAGGGGAATAGATAGACGTTTCTGCGGCTGCTACCGAGACTCCATAATTATATATTGCCTCCGTGGTGCAAGGGTCAAGGATGTCTCGGAGTGGGTGCAGGGCATTCTGAAAAGGGAGGGTGAACAGCCAGTTGTCGTGGTGCATATAGGTATCAACGATATAGGTAAAAAAAGGGATGAGGTCCTACAAGACGAATTTAGGGAACTAGGAGCTAAATTAAAAAGTAGGACCTCAAAAGTAGTAATCTCAGGATTGCTACTACTGCCACGTGCTAGTCAGAATAGGAATTGCAGGATAGCTCAGATGAATACGTGGCTTGAGGAATGGTGCAGCAGGGAGGGATTCAACTTCCTGGGACATTGGGGGAGGTGGGACTAGTACAAACTGGACGGTCTGCACCTGGGCAGGACTGGAACCAACGTCCTAGGGGGAGTGTTTGCTAATGCTGTTGGGGATGAGTTAAACTAATATGGCAGGGGGATGGGAACCTATGCAGGGAGACAGAGGGAAGTAGAATGGGGGCAGAAGCAAAAGATAGAAATAGGAAAAGTAAAAGTGGAGGGCAGAGAAACCTAAGGCAAAAAGCAAAAAGGGCCACATTACAACAAAATTCTAAAGGGGCAAAGTGTGTTAGAAAGACAAGCCTGAAGGCTCTGTGTCTCAATGCAAGGAGTATTCGGAATAAGGTGGACGAATTAACTGCACAGATAGCAGTTAACGGGTATGATGTAATTGGTATCACGGAGACATGGCTCCAGGGTGACCAAGGCTGGGAACCCAACATCCAGAGGTATTCAACATTTAGGAAGGATAGATATAAAGGAAAAGGAGGCAGGGTGGCATTGCTGGTTAAAGAGGAAATTGATGCAATAGTAAGAAAGGACATTAGCTTGGGTGATGTGGATTCAGTATGGGTGGAGCTGCGGAATACCAAAGGGCAGAAAACGCTAGTGGGAGTTGTGTATAGACCACCAAACAGTCGTAGTGAGGTTGGGGACAGCATCAAACAAGAAATTAGGGATGTATGCAATAAAGGTACAGCAGTTATCATGGGTGACTTTAATTTACATATTGATTTGGCTAACCAAACTGGTAGCAATGCGGTGGAGGAGGATTTCCTGGAGTGTATTAGGGATGGATTTCTAGACCAATATGTCGAGGAACCAACCAGGGAGCTGGCCATCCTAGACTGGGTGATGTGTAATGAGAAAGGACTAATTAGCAATCTTGTTGTGCGAGATCCCTTGGGGAAGAGTGACCATAACATGGTAGAATTCTTTATTAGGATGAAGAGTGACACAGTTAATTCACAAACCAGGGTCCTGAACTTAAGGAGAGGTAACTTCTATGGTTTGAGGCGTGAACTGGCTAGAATAGACTGGCAAATTATACTTAAAGGGTTGACGGTGGATAGGCAATGGCAAACATTTAAAGATCACATGGATGAACTTCAGCAATTGTACATCCCTGTCTGGAGTAAAAATAAAATGAGGAAGGTGGCTCAACCATGGAAAACAAGGGAAATTAAGGATAGTGTTAAATCCAAGGAAGAGGCATATAAATTGGCCAGAAAAAGCAGCAAATCTGAGGACTGGGAGAAATTTAGAATTCAGCAGAGGAGGAAAAAGGGTTTAATTAAGAGGGGGAAAATAGAATACGAGAAGAAGCTTGCCGGGAACATAAAAACTGACTGCAAAAGCTTCTATAGATATGTGAAGAGAAAAAGATTAGTGAAGACAAACGTAGGTCCCTTGCAGTTGGATTCAGGTGAATTTATTATGGTGAACAAAGAAATGGCAGATCAATTGAACAAATACTTTGGTTCTGTCTTCACGAAGGAAGACACAAATAACCTTCCGGAAATACTAGGGGACCGAGGGTCTAGTGAGAAGGAGGAACTGAAGGATATCCTTATTAGGCGGGAAATTGTGTTAGGGAAATTGACGGGATTGAAGGCCGATAAATCCCCGGGACCTGATAATCTGCATCCCAGAGTACTTAAGGAAGTGGCCCTAGAAATAGTGGATGCATTAGTGATCATTTTCCAACAGTCTATCAACTCTGGATCAGTTCCTATGGACTGGAGGGTAGCTAATGTAACACCACTTTTGAAAAAGGGAGGGAGAGAGAAAGCGGGTAATTATAGACCTGTTAGCCTGACATCAGTGGTGGGGAAAATGTTGGAATCAATTATTAAGGATGAAATAGCAGCGCATTTAGAAAGCAGTGACAGGATCGGTCCCAGTCAGCATGGATTTATGAAGGGGAAATTATGCTTGACAAATCTTCTGGAATTTTTTGAGGATGTAACTAGTAGAGTGGTCAAGGGAGGACCAGTGGATGTGGTTTATTTGGACTTTCAAAAGGCTTTTGACAAGGTCCCACACAAGAGATTGGTGTGCAAAATCAAAACACATGGTATTGGGGGTAATGTACTGGCATGGATAGAGAACTGGTTGGCAGACAGGAAGCAGAGAGTCAGGATAAACAGGTCCTTTTCAGAATGGCACGCAGTGACTAGTGGCGTGCCGCAGGGCTCAGTGCTGGGACCCCAGCTCTTTACAATATACATCAATGATTTGGATGAAGGAATTGAGTGTAATATCTCCAAGTTTGCAGATGATACTAAACTGGTTGGCGGTGTGAGTTGTGAGGGGTACGCTAAGAGGCTGCAGGGTGACTTAGACAGGCTAGGTGAGTGGGCAAATGCATGGCAGATGCAGAATAATATGGATAAATGTGAGGTTATCCACTTTGAGGGCAAAAACACGAAGGCACAATATTTTCTGAATGGTGGCAGATTAGGAAAAGGGAAGGTGCAACGAGACCTGGGTGTCATGGTTCATCAGTCATTGAAAGTTGGCATACAGGTACAGCAGGCGGTAAAGAAGGCAAATGGTATGTTGGCCTTCATAGCTAGGGGATTTGAGTATAGGAGCAGGGAGGTCTTACTGCAGTTGTACAGGGCCTTGGTGAGGCCTCACCTGGAATATTGTGTTCAGTTTTGGTCTCCTAATCTGAGGAAGGACGTTCTTGCTATTGAGGGAGTGCAGCGAAGGTTCAGCAAATGATTCCCAGGATGGCTGGACTGACATATGAGGAGAGATTGGATCAATTGGGCCTTTATACATTGGAGTTTAGAAGGATGAGAGGGGATCTCATAGAAACATACAAGATTCTGATGGGATGGGACAGGTTAGATGCGGGTAGATTGTTCCCGATGTTGGGGAAGTCCAGAACCCGGGGACACAGTCTTAGGATAAGGGGTAAGCCATTTAGGACTGAGATGAGGAAAAACTTCTTCACTCAGAGAGTTGTTAACCTGTGGAATTCCCTGCCACAGAGAGTAGTTGATGCCAGTTCATTGGATATATTCAAGAGGGAGTTAGATATGGCCCTTACGGCTAAGGGGATCAAGATGTATGGAGAGAAAGCAGGAATGGGGTACTGAGGTGAATGATCAGCCATGATCTTATTGAATGGTGGTGCAAGCTCGAAGGGCCGAATGGCCTACTCCTGCACCTATTTTCTATGTTTCTGTGTTTCTATGTTTATCTTACTGAGTACCACCTCCTTAGTGATTGTGATTGTGTTTAGTTCTTCCCCTCCTATAGCCCCTCGACTATCCACTGTCGGAATATTGTTAGTGTCCTCTACCGTAAAGACTGATACAAAATATTTGTTCAGAGTTCGTGCCATCTCCATGTTCCCCATTACTAATTCCCCGGTCTCGTCCTCTAAGGGACCAACATTTACATTAGCCACGCTTTTCCTTTTTATATACCTATAGAAACTCTTGCTATCTGTTTTTATATTTTGCGCTAGCTTAGTCTGGCCACAGACGATCTGTACGTTCATGGAGTGGAATCCCTTTCAGTTTTGGTAAACCTCTGGATTGTGTAAAGGTGCTTGCAGGGTGATATGTGTACAGTCAATGGCACTCTGAACCTTGGGGAAGTCAACAATTCGTCCAAAGCCTATAGCACTCTCATTCTGTGCCTCCTTGGTCATTGGGAAGTTTATGAAGTCCATCCTGCATGCAGTCGTCACCTGGCGAATGCAGCGATGTGTAGCATACTGCGAGAAGGAGCATATGTCCCCTGCTGATGACTGAAAGGAGCCAGAGGCATAGAAGGCAAATGCCGTAATCACCTTCACCTCGGCGGGCAGTGTAGTCCTGTTGCTGCTGGTAGGCTGTAGGTCTGCCTTTATGAGCTGGCATATTTCTGTGACCACCTCTTTTCAGAAGTACAGCCTTCTAATGCACTGTGCCTCAGAGAGCTACAGTTATGAGTGCTGTTGCCTGTAAACTCATGGGGTTAAGGCCACCTCCCCATACATCTGCGACCTCTTTGATTACGCTCAAAATGATCATTAATAAGCCTTCTTCCAGCTCGACGCTGCATAGAAAAAGCAGCCAGGAATAATGGCAGACATCGTATAGCCCCAATTTTTTAAATATCCTTAAATATCCATTAAAACGAACTATAAACTCACAAAACTTCACTATGTCAAACGCAGCCTTCTTTCCCAATCCTTTTATGCACTGAACTTCTGCTCCGTTTTTAAGATGGCGCTGTTAGCTCCGGGTGCGCCCTGGGTTCGACTGATTTTTTTCTGGCGGGTTTCTGGGCGGATGGTAAAATGGGCAATATCGCCAAATTTTCCACCTAGGGCAATAGCACAGCATTGCACGCCAATTGACGTCACAAACGGTGAAAACATTGAGCGGGTGCTAAATTTTAGCACCTCTGCAAAACTACTGCCGAAATTTCCGCCCGGGCGCAAAATGTTGGGGAAGTCCAGAACCAGGGGTCACAGTCTAAGGATAAGGGGTAAGCCATTTAGGACCGAGATGAGGAGAAACTTCTTCACCCAGAGAGTGGTGAACCTGTGGAATTCTCTACCACAGAAAGTTGTTGAGGTCAATTCACTAAATATATTCAAAAAGGAGTTAGATGAAGTCTTTACTACTAGGGCGATCAAGGAGTATGGCGAGAAAGCAGGAATGGGGTACTGAAGTTGCATGTTCAGCCATGAACTCATTGAATGGCGGTGCAGGCTCGAAGGGCCGAATGGCCTACTCCTGCACCTATTTTCTATGTTTCTATGTTTCTATGACTCATTTAGCGCAAAAAAAATTAGTTTTTGCGCTTCGCCCAGGTGGAAAACCGGTTGCAAATCTGTTGAAAATCTAGCCCATTGTGTCATATCTGTTTTATTGTATCTTTGATGGCTGGATGGATGATGCATTGTTCCAATTGTCACAGACATTTCAAACTGGGCCAAACATCATATAAAACTACCAAAGGATGGCAATTCTAATTAAAAGTGCTACTTTGTTAATTGCTTTTATTCTGACATGTCTCCATAGCTTTCAAAACACCTGGCACAAATCAAAGAATCAGGAATTTTTGGTTGACAGCTATAACTGGGTCACGCTTTGGAGTGTAGGTGCAACCAGTGCTTTTTGTAGTCTTTTTGATGAACAACTCTATTGCCAGGGCTTTCGAATCATCGGCTACCTGAGCTTAGCTCATAAATCTACACTCTGTAGGCAGCAGAGAAATTAGCTAGTTTTATTTCATAGAAATGCATACAAGTTACAACTTGGAAACAGGCCATTTAGCCCAACTTAATTCTGTTCATTTACCTATTCAATATTAAATAAATTGCCCAGATTATTGTTCAAATAAATTGTTCAGATTTCCAGCATCCACAGTATTTTGCTTTTGTATTAAATAAATTGACTGTTGGTTCATAACCTAACTCAGTCTGATAAAATATATATTCACATGATCTGAAGATTAAGAAAATAATGTGGTGGCACATGATAGAAGCCTGTAATGTGGAGTACAGTGGCAAGGGCTTTCTCTTTAATATCTGGATCTCGCTCTCATTCACCTAGATACTGGGCAGGTAAAGTCAAATTGCATTTTATGGCACTATGAGGTCTGCTTATGGGAGGGATCAGTGATGCTGTATCCAAGTAGAATAGCATAAAATCCCAAAATATAACAGCGAGTCACAGAGCCTTACAAAATTACAGAAGCTATTGGGCAGAGTTTCCTCAGATTTTTTGCCACTGCACCGCCATAACTATTATATGCACTATATGCACTAATGGGGTTTACACTGCATCTCTGATGGAGTTATGGCGGTGCAGCAACAGAAGTCCAAGGAAATCCAATTAAATGGTATAAATCAGGTTAATCCAGAATACTACCTAAATGTCTGGCTAGGAGACTAAATATAATTAAGTTGTATCAGTTAACCAGTGTAAAAGTTGGCTTGTCCCAGTCATACAGAGAAAATGACTCTGGAAGGTTAGATTTTAGAATATGCAAGCAGTATCAGCAAGTCAATGGTCATTGACATCTCTGGGGTCAGAAAGTGCCATTGTATCTTTTCTTTAATGGGTGAAAATCTAGCATATCTGCAAAACCTGAACTTAAGTAAAATAATATTCATAGCAGAAGTTGTTCCACAGGCAGTTCCTGGAAGAAGGGATTGATTGACAACTCCATTCCCAGGCAGCAAAATATATCTTGGCAGATTTTTCCCATTTCAGCAGTTCTCTTTTTCCAGTGATGTAAAAGTGAATGTGAAGACCCTGTGGGGTAGTTTCAATCTCACGCTGGTGTTACAGATGCTTGTCCAGGTTTAGTGTTACTTGGGGAGTTTAGTGAAGTGTTGCACCTTTTATTGCTTTGTGAACTGAGGAGTTGTAAATTAAATATTCTAACGGAATCTGCTGCACTGACCTCTTGCTACAGGGATGGGAACCGGAGAATAGATTCAGTGGAGAGAGAAGCAAAGCTGGAATTGGGCAGCAGAAAAGTAGAAAGTGAATTTGGAAGACAGAGGAAACAAGGGCTGGAAAATAGACAACAAGGGAGTTTGGTAATACTAAATGGTATATACTTCAATGCAAGGAGTATAGGGAATAAGGCAGATGAGCTGAGAGCACAGATTGACACTTGGCAGTACGATATTATAGCCATTACTGAGACATGGCTGACAGAAGGACAGGTATGGTAGCTCAACATTCCTGGTTACAGGATTTTCAGACGGGATAGAGAAGGGGCAAAAAAGGAGGGGGGGTCGCAGTATTAATTAAAGAAATAATTACAGCAGTGAGGAGGGATGATATGTTAGAGGGATCATCAAATGAGGCCATATGGGTTGAATTAAAGAACAAAAAAGGGGCAATCACATTACTGGGAGTGTACTATAGAGCCCCCAAACAGTCAGAATATGTGGGCAAATTGCTGTGAAGTGCAAAACCTATAGAGCTTTAATAGTGGAGGATTTCAACTACCCTAATATTAACTGGAGAAAAAGCAGTGTGAATGGTACAGAGGGTGTGGAATTCCTAAAATGCATTCAGGAGAACTTCTTTAGTCAGTATATAACAAGGCCAACAAGGGAGGGGGTGGTTCTAGACTTGGTTTGGGGGAAGAGGTATCAGTGGGAGAGCAATTTGGTGCTAGTGATCCTAATTCAGTAAGATTTAGGGTAGTTATGGAAAAGGACAAAGGTGGACCAAGAAAAAAAGTTCTCAATTGGGGTAAAGCCAATTTTGCTGAGCTGAGATGGAATTTGGCCAAGGTGGATTGGAAACAGCTACTTGGTGGTAAATCACTGTCAGAGCAGTGGGAGGCATTCAAGGAGGAGATCCTGAGGGTACAGAGCAAGTACGTTCCCTTAAAAAAAAGGTGGGACTAACAAATCTAGAACCCCCTGGATGTCAAGGGACATACAGGGTAAGATAAAGAAAAAAAGGGAAGCTTTTGACAGATACCGAGAACTCATTTCTGCAGAGACTCTAGAGGAGTATAAAAAGTGCAGGGGTGCAATTAAAAAAGATATCAGGAAAGCAAAAAGAGAGCATGAAAGAATGTTGGCAAGTAAAATCAGGGAAAACCCAAAGATGTTTTGTAAATACATTAAGAGCAAGAGGATAACTAGAGAAAGAGTGGGGCCTATTAGTGACCACAAAGGAAATCTGTGTGTGGAAGCAGAAAATGTGGATATGGTTCTGAATGAATACTTTGAATCTGTTTTCACAAAAGAGAGAGAGGCAATGCAGACTTTGCAATGAGGGAGGAATGTGAAATATTAGACAAGATAAGCATAGTGAGAGAGGATGTATTAAGGGGCTTAGCAGCTTTGAAGTTGGTTAAATCCCCAGGCCCAGATGAAATGTATCTAAGGCTGTTAAGAGAAACAAAAGAGGAAATAGAGACTCTGACCATCAGTTTCCAAACCTCTCAGGCTACAGGTGTGGTGCCAGAGGACTGGAGGACTGCAAATGTTGTACCTTTGTTTAAAAAGGGAGAAAGGTATAGACCGAGTAATTACAGGCCAGTCAGCCTAACCTCAGTGGTGGGAAAATTATTGGAAAAATTCCTGAGGGAAAGGATAAATCTTCATTTGGAAAGACATGGATTAATCAAGGATAGTCAACATGGATTTGTCTGACTAACTTAATTGAATTTTGAGAGGAGGTAACCAGGAGGCTTGATGAGGGCAGTGTGTATGATGTAGTGTATATGGATTTCAGCAAAGCTTTTGATAAGGTCCTACATGGCAGACTAGTCCCGAAAGTAAAAACCCATGGTGTTACGTATGCAACCCTAGGCAACCTGTATCATACTGCCACCAGAGAGCTTACCTGTTGGAGTCCCAAGGGATCCCAGAATCCCTTGGAGCACTATATATAAGTAGCCCTCCCATGCTGTACTGGCACTCTGGAGTTTGAATAAAGGAGCTAAGGTCACACTTACGCATTGTCTACAGTACTCAGTTGCATTACTTTATTATGAGCTTAACAATTGGCGATGAGATAACGAACAACCACGCGAAAATGCAAAGAACTGTTAGTATCCTGGAGAAATTCTCAGAAGGGGACGATTGAGAGGCCTTCGTGGAGCGACTTGACCAATACTTTATGGCCAACGAGCTGGAAGGGGATGAGAGCACTGCCAAACGAAGGCCGATCCTCCTCACCGTCTGTGGGGCAACAGCCTATAGCCTCATGAAGAATCTTCTAGCTCCAGTGAAACCAACAACCAAATCCTATGAAGAACTGTGTACGCTGGTCGGGGAGCACTTAAATCCGACGGAAAGTGTTCTGATGCAAGGTATCGATTCTACACATGTCAATGGTCTGAAGACCAGGAAGTGGCGAGCTACGTCACCGAACTAAGGCGCCTTGCAGGACATTGCGAATTCGATGGTTTCTTTGAGCAAATGCTAAGAGACTTTTTTGTGCTTGGCATTGGCCATGAGGTTATACTTCGCAAACTATTGACTGTTGAAACACCGAATCTGATAGCCCAGGCATTTATGTCCACCAGCGAAAACACCAAACAAATTTCGCAGCATAAAGAGGTTTTGGCTAGTACTGTACACAAAGTAATGCTGTTTCCAGGCAGGAATGCATATGGCAGAACGTACACGCCAGCAGCTGCATGACCTCAGATCACCCAGATCAATCGTTAATGCGAGGCACTTAACATCTTGTTGGTGATGCGGAGGTGATCATCGAGCCCATCAATGCCGCTTAAAATACTATGTGTGCAAAGGCTGTGGAACAATGGGACACCTCCAGCGAATGTGCAGACGAGCTGCAAACCCTGCAAACCACCATGTTGTAGAGGAGGATCGATCCATGGCGGATCAGGCTGAACTAGAGACTCGAACCGAGGTGGCAGAAGTGTACGGTGTACACACCTTCACCACGAAATGTCCACCGATCATGTTAATAGTTGAACTGAACGGAATTCCAGTTTCCAGGGAACTGGACACGGGTGCAAGTCAGTTTATCATGAGCAAAAAGGCCTTCGACAGGCTGTGGTGCAACAAGGCACACAGGTCCAAGCTTAGCCCCATTCAAACCAAGCTAAGAACTTGCACTAAAGAGCTGATCCCTGTTATTGGCAGTGCAGCAGTAAAAGTCTCCTATGATGGAGCAGTGCACGAACTCCCACTGTGGATTGTACCAGGAGATGGCCCCACACTGTTCGGCAGAAGCTGGCTGGGAAAAATCCGCTGGAACTGGGACGACATCCGAGCGCTCTCGTCTGTCGACAACGCCTCATGTGCCCAGGTTCTGAGCAAGTTCCCATCGTTGTTCGAGCCAGGCATTGGAAGTTTCTCTGGGGCGAAGGTGCAGATCCACTTGGTTCCGGGTACACGACCCATCCACCATAAGGCATGTGCGGTTCCATATATGATGCGAGAAAGTGGGAATTGAGCTGGACAGGCTGCAGCGAGAAGGCATCATCGCACTGGTGGAGTTCAACGAGTGGGCTAGTCCGATTGTTCCGGTTCTCAAAGGCGACGGCACGGTCAGAATTTGTGGGGACTATAAAGTAACGATTAACCGTTTATCGCGACAGGACCAGTACCGGCTACCCAAGGCAGACAACCTATTTGCGACCCTGGCTGGAGGAAAGACTATGTTGGGCTTCATAGTTAGGGGATTTGAGTATAGGATCAGGGAGGTCTTACTGCAGTTGTACAGGGCCTTGGTGAGGCCTCACCTGGAATATTGTGTTCAGTTTTGGTCTCCTAATCGGAGGAAGGATGTTCTTGCTATTGAGGGAGTGCAGCGAAGGTTCACCAGACTGATTCCCGGGATGGCAGGACTGACATATGAGGAGAGACTGGATCGACTGGGCCTGTATTCACTAGAGTTTAGAAGGATGAGAGGGGATCTCATAGAAACATATAAAATTCTGACGGGACTGGACAGATTAGATGCAGGAAGAATGTTCCCGAAGTTTGGGAAGTCCAGAACCAGGGACACAATCTAAGGATAAGGGTAAGCCATTTAGGATTGAGATGAGGAGAAACTTCTTCATTCAGAGAGTTGTTAACCTGTGGAATTCCCTGCCGGAGAGGGTTGTTGATGCCAGTTCATTGGATATATTCAAGAGAGAGTTAGATATGGCCCTTATGGCTAAAGCGATCAAGGGGTATGGAGAGAAAGCAGGAAAGGGATACTGAGGTGAATGGTCAGCCATGATCTTATTGAATGGTGGTGCAGACTCGAAGGGCCGAATGCCTAGTCCTATTTTCTATGTTTTTATGTTCACCAAATTGGACCTGACTTTGGCCTACATGACGCAGGAGCTGGCGGAATCTTCGAAAGGCCTGACCTGCATCAACACGCACAAAGGTCTATTCATCTACAATAGATGACCGTTTGGGATTCGATCGGCCATGGCAATTTTCCAAAGGAACATGGAGAGCCTGCTAAAGTCGGTTCTGCGCACCGTGGTTTTCCAGGACGACATATTGGTCACAGGTCGGGACACCATCGAACAATTGAAGAACCTTGAAGAGGTTCTAAGTCGGCTAGATCGCGTGGGACTCAGGTTGAAACGCTCGAAGAGTGTTTTCCTGGTGCCAGAGGCCGAGTTCTTAGGGAGAAGAACCGCGGCAGACGGCATCAGACCCACCGACGCCAAGATTGAGGCCATCAAGAACGCACCAAGACCACAGAATGTGATGGAGCTGCAGTCATTCCTGGGACTCCTCAACTATTTTGGTAATTTCCTACCCGGGTTCAGCATCTTGCTAGAACCCCTACACGTGCTGCTATGCAAGGGAGATGACTGGGTATGGGGGAAATCACAAGGGGCTGCTTTTGAGAAAGCCAGAAATCTGTTATGTTCCAACAAACTGCTTGTTCTGTAAATGTTTAGTGCTAGCTTGCGATGCGTCTTCATATGGGGTCGGGTGTGTGTTACAACAAGCTAACGAATCGGGAACATTGCAACCGGTTGCCTATGCATCCAGGAGTTTGTCCAAGGCCGAAAGGACCTCCAGCATGATTGAAAAAGGAGCTCTGGCATGCGTTTACAGGTGAAAAAATGCACCAGTATCTTTTTGGTCTCAAGTTTGAGTTAGAAACTGACCATAAGCCGCTCATATCGCTATTCGCAGAGAGCAAAAGGATTAACACCAATGCCTCTGCCCACATCCAAAGATGGGTGCTCACGCTGTCTGCATACAACTATGTAATCTGCCACAGACCAGGCACAGAGAACTGCGCTGATGCTCTCAGTCGGCTACCATTGCCCACCACCGGGGTGAAAATGGCACAGCCTGCAGACTTGCTCATGGTGATGGATGCATTCAAAAATGAAAAGTCACCCGTTATGGCCTGCCAGATTAGGACCTGGACCAGCCAGGATCCTTTACTGTCCCTTGTAAAACACTGTGTCCTCCAAGGGAGCTGGTCCAGCGTCCCAGCAGAGATGCATGAAGAGATCAAGCTGTTCCAGCGGCGCAAAGATGAAATGTCCATATAAGCGGACTGTCTTTTGTGGGGTAATCACGTGGTTTTGCCAAAGAAAGGCAGAGAAACATTCATACGTGACCTACATTGTACCCACCCAGGCATAGTAATGATGAAAGCTATAGCCAAATCCCATGTGTGGTGGCCCAGCATCGACTCAGATTTAGAGTCATGCATGCGCCAATGCAACATTTGCTCTCAACTGAGCAATGCATCCAGAGAGGCACTGCTAAGTTCGTGGTCATGGCCCTCCAAACCATGGTCGAGGATCCACAATGACTTTGCGGGCCCGTTTCTTGGCAAAATATTTTTGGTTGTTCTGGATGCTTATTCAAAATGGATTAAATGTGTAATAATGTCTGTAAGCACGTCCACTGCCACCATCGAAAGCCTACAAGCCATGTTCGCCATGCACGGCCTGCCTGATGTCCTTGTCAGCGACAATGGGCCGTGCTTCACCAGTGCTGAATTCAAGGAATTCATGACCCACAATGGGATCAAGAACGTTACATCTGCCCCGTTCAAGCCCGCATCCAATGGCCAGGCAGAATAGGCAGTCCAAACCATCAAGCAAAGCTTGAAACGTGTGTCGGAAGGCTCCCTGCAGACCCGCCTGTCCCGAGTCCTGCTCAGCTACCGCACCAGACCCCACTCACTCACCGGGATTCCCCAGCCGAGCTGCTCATGAAAAGGGCGCTCAAAACAAGGCTCTCTCTTGTCCACCCCGATGTCCATGATCACGTCGAGGGCAGGCAGCATCAACAAAGCATGCACCATGATCGCGCAAACATGTCACGCAATATTGAAGTCAATGACCTTGTATTTGTACTCAACTATGGACATGGTCCTAAATGGCTTGCTGGCACCGTCATAGCCAAAGAAGGGAGTAGGGTGTTTCAGGTCAAACTTGCCAATGGACTAACTTGCAGAAAGCATTAGGACCAAACCAAACTGCGATTCACAAACAGCCACGAGCAACCCAAGGAGGACACCACCAACTTCGACCCTCCAACACACACACAAGTGGCAACCGACATCACGGTTGACCACGAAGCTGAACTCACTATCCCCAGCAGCTCGGCAAGGCCAGTTGCCCAATAGCCCAGTGAAGAACCAACCAACTCACCCACACCTGCATTTGTACCGAGACGATCAACAAGGGAGCGAAAAGCCCCGGATCGGCTCACCTTGTAAATAAATGTACCATTGACTTTGGGAGGGAGTGACGTTATGTATGCAACCCTGTGTCACCTGTATCATACCGCCACCAGACGGCTTACCTGTTGGAGTCCCAAGGGATCCCAGCATCCCTTGGGAGCACTGTATATAAGCAGGCCTCCCATGCTGTACCGGCACTCTGGAGTTTGAATAAAGGAGCTAAGGTCACACTTACTCATTGTCTACAGTACTCAGTTACATTACTTTATTATGAACTTAATACATGGGATCCAGAGCAAAGTGGCAAGTTGGATCCAAAATTGACTCGGAGGCAGGAAGCAAAGGGTAATGGTTGATGGGTGTTTTAGCGACTGGAAGGTTGTATCCAGTGGGGTTCCGCAGGGCTCAGTGCTGGGTCCCTTGCTTTTTGTGGTATATATCAATGACTTGGACTTGAATGTTGGGGGTATGATTAAGAAGTTTGCAGATGACACTAAAATATGCTGTGTGGTTGATAATGAAGAAGAAAGCTGTGGACCGCAAGAAGATATCAATGTACTGGTCAGGTGAACAGAACAGTGGCAAATGGAATTAAATCCGGATAAGTGTGAGGTAATGCATTTGGGGAGGTCTAACAAGGCAAGGGAATACACATTAAATGGTACGACACTGAAAAGTGCTGAGGAACAAAGGGACCTTGCAGTGCAGGTCCACAGATCCCTAACGGTAGCAGGCCAGGTAGATAAGGTGGTTAAGAAGGCATATGGAATACTTGCCTTTATTAGTTGAGGCAGGTAATACAAGAGCAAGGAGGTTATGCCTCAACTGTATAAAACACAGATTAGGCCGCAGCTGGAGTACTGTGTGCAATTCTGGTCACTACATTACAGGAAAGATGTGATTGCACTGGAAAGAGTACAGAGGAGATTTACAAGAATATTGTCTGGACTGGAGAATTTTGGCTATGAGGAAAGATTGGAGATGCTGGGTCTGTTTTCTTTGGAACAGAGGAGGCTGAGGGGAGACCTGATGTGTATAAAATTATGAGGGACCTGGATAGAGTGGATAGGAAGGACCTGTTTCCCTTGGCAGAGGGAACAACAACCAAGGGGCATAGATTTAAAGTAATTGGGGGGAGGTTTAGAGGAGATAGGAGGGAACATTTCGTCACCAAGATGGGAGTGGGTGTCTGGAATTCACTGCCTCAAAGGGTGGTAGAGTCAGATACCCTCACCACATTTAAAAAATACTTGGATGTGCACTTAAAGTGCCGTAATGTACAGGGCTACGGACCAAGCACGGGAAAGTGGGATTAGGCTGTATAGCACTTGGTCGGCTGGTGTGGACACAATGGGCCAAAATGGCCTCCTTCCATGCTGTAAATTTCTATGATTCTATGATTCGACTGTTTAATGTCCATTTTTATTATACCTGATTAGTAAGTAGATGATCTGACAGAGCGATTATAGCATTATCCAAAAAATGAGTGAATACGAAACGGCTCATGTCATTGTCAATGAGCTAATTACAGCACAAGAGTGTTCTGTTCACCCCATGCAACACTATGCCATCAGATATTGTGCATATAAGATCACAATTTGTTCACAGGGAGAAAGGCCTCACTTCTGGCAGTAGTCCTTGATGCTGAGCATACGAAATATCTGGTGAGCACCCAAAACCATAACAGTGGTGGTAGTGAAGATCGGATACTAATATTACCTACGGACCAAACACATTAGCCCTGATAATCCACGGGGGGTCTCCCAGTCACCAATCATAACTCCAGCCAATTCTAAATGTTTTCAGCCATTTACACCATTTCCTTGGAGTTTCAACCAGTTTTCCAACTGAATTAGAGCAATAGAATGAGAGAGCCACTGTGGAATTTCAGGACCAGGCTGTTCAATTTTTAAAATTTATAGAAAATTTATCATAGTGAACAGCAGTGTTTAAAAAGAGTATGAAAGGTGCAGATGGTGAGGTAGAATTAGCCCGACTAGCTGTGGCTGGAATGGGCAAAAAATTGACTTACCGACTGGAAGTGCTTAGGCTGGAGCTGCTAAGGAGCAGTGCAAGTTCAAGGAATCTCAGCATCAACAAGATGGGGTTGAAAAGGAGTGATAGCACAGATAGGAGACTGAACGAAAGTAGAAGCAGCAATAACATGCTGGAGAAGAGTATATCAACAACAAGACCTTTTAAAATATTCTTCCGCTCCGTTCTCACCAGACATGGTGGGTTAGAATTCCTCCAGCAGGTTCATCTCATAACAACATAAGAACATAAGTAAAGGAGCAGGAGTCGGCCATATGGCCCTTCAAGCCTGCTCCACCATTTAATATGATCATGGCTGATCCGATCATGGACTCAGGTGGACTTCCCTGCCATTCCTCATAACCCCTTATTCACTTATTGGTTAAGAAACTGTCTTTCTCTGTCTTAAATTTACTCAATGTCCCAGCTTCCACAGCTCTCCGAGGCAGCGAATTCCACAGATTTACAATCCTCTGAGAGAAGAAATTTCTCCTCATCTCAGTTTTAAATGGCTGGCCTCGTATTCTAAGATTATGCCCTCCAGTTCTAGTCTCCCCTATCAGTGGAAACATCCTCTCTGGATCCACCTTGTCAAGCCCCCTCATAATCTTATACGTTTCGGTAAGATCACCTCTCATTCTTCTGAATTCCAATGAGTAGACGCCCAACCTACTCAACCTTTCCTCATAAGTCAATCCCCTCATCTCCGGAATCAACCTTGTGAACCTTCTCTGAACTGCCTCCAAAGCAAGTATATCCTACGTAAATATGGAAACAAAACTGCATGCAGTATTCCAGGTGTGGCCTCACCAATACCCTGTGCAACTGTAGCAAGGCTTCCCTGCTTTTATACTCCATCCCCTTTGCAATATAGGCCAATATTCCATTGGCCTTCCTGATCACTTGCTGTACCTGCATACTAATCTTTTGTGTTTCATGCACAAGTACCCCCAGGTCCCGCTGTACTGCAGCACTTTTTGCAATCTTTCTCCATTTAAATAATAACTTGCTTTTTGATTTTTTCTGCCAAAGTGCATGACTTCACACTTTCCAACATTATACTCCATCTGCCAAATTTTTGCCCACTCACTTAGCCTGTCTATGTCCTTTTGCAGATTTTTTGTGTCCTCCTCACACATTGGTTTTCCTCCCATCTTTGTATCATCAGCAAACTTGGCTACATTACCCTCGGTCCCTTCCGTGTCGTTAATATAGATGTAAATAGTTGGGGTCCCAGCAGTGATCCCTGCGGCACCCCACTAGTTACTGATTGCCAACCCGAAAATGAACCATTTATTCCGACTCTCTGTTTTCTGTTCGTTAGCCAATCCTCTATCCATGTTAATATATTACCCCCAACCACATGAACTGTTATCTTGTGCAGTAATCTGGTACATGATAAACTCAGAAATGCTAACTTAATTCCAAACGCTAATGATGGAATTGATATGGTTGTACATTTGCAAGCATTTGAATTGGTAGCAGGACACACAGATGAGACTGTGAAATATGGCCAGAAATATGAAACTCGTGGCATCAGTCAGTGGGAAAACCTTATCTAATGCATAGATATTGTGAGTTGTATGATTCTCAACTGTTATAAACTTCATACCTAAAATTTATAATTGACGTAGTAAAACTTTCCAAGGCCCCTCACAGAAGTGTGACAAAACAAAATTTGACACCAAGCCACACGAGGAGAAATTAGGTCAGGTGAGGTCAAAGAGGTAGGTTTTAAGGAGCGTCTTAAAGGAGGTAGAGAGGCAGAAAGGTTTAGGCAGGGAATTCCAGAGCCTAGGGCCCAGGCAATTGAAGGCATGGCAACCAATGGTTGAGCAATTAAAATCAGGGATGCTCAAGAGGCCAGAATTAGAGGAAAACCGATATCTCAAGGGGTTGTGGGGCTGGAGGAGATTACAGAGATAGGGAGGGACGAGGCCTTGGAAAGATTTGAAAACAAGGATGAGAATTTTAAAATCGAGGCGTTGCTTAACCTGGAGCCAACGTAGGTCAGCAAGTACAGGGGTGGTGGGTGATCGGGACTTGGTGCGAGTTAGGACATGAGCAGCTGAGTTTTGGATGACCTCATGCTTATGTAAGATAGAATGTGGGAGGCCAGCCAGGAATCTGTTGGAATAGTCAAGTCTGGAGGTAATAAAGGCATAGATGAGGGTTTCAGCAGCACATATGCTGAGGCGGGGCAGATCTTTTTTGTTACTCATTCACAGGATGTGTGCATCGCCAGCAAGGCCAGCATTTATTGCCCATCCCTAATTGCCCTCGAGAAGGTGGTGGTAAGCCACCTTCTTGACAACTGAGTGGCTTGCTAGGCCATTTCAGAGGTCAGTTAAGAGTCAACCACATTGCTGTGGGTCTGGAGTCACATAGAGGCCAGACCACATAAGGACGGCAGATTTCCTTCCCTAAAGGACATTGGTGAACCAGATGGGTTTTTACGACAATCAATAGTTTCGTGGTCACTATTACTGATACTAGCTTTTTATTCCAGATTTATTTAATTATTTCAATTTAAATTCCTCAGCTGCCATGGTGGGATTTGAACTCACATCTCCCGATCATTCGTTCAGGCCTATGGATTACTAGTCAAGTAACATTACCACTATGCTACTGTACTCCATACTAGCGTATCATTAAGTAGGTTGAAATAGGCGGTCTTAGTTACGGCGCAGATATGTGGTTGGAAGCTCTTCAGAGTCAACTATGACACCAAGGTTGCAAACAGTGTGGTTCAGCTTCAGACAGTTGCCAGAGAAGGGGATGGAGTCAGTGGCTAGGGAACGGAGTTTGTATTGGGGACCGAAGACAATGGCTTTGTTCTTCCCATTATTTAATTGGTGAAAATTTCTGCTCATCTAGTACTGGGTGTCAGACAAGCAGTCTGATAATTTAGAGACAGTGGAGCGGTCGAGAGAAGTTATGGTGCGGTAGAGCTGGGTGTCAGCGTACATGTGGAAACTGACGCTGCGTTTTTGGATGATGTCGCCGAAGAACAGCATGTAGATGAGAAGTAGGAGGGGGCCAAGGATAAACACTTGGGGGACGCCAGAGGTAACGATGCGGGAGCTGGAAGAGAAGACATTGCAGGTGATTCTCTTGCTATAGCTAAGAATGAAACCAGGCGAGTGCAGTCCCACCCACCTGGAAGACGGTGGAGAGGCGTTGGAGGAGGATGGAGTGGTCAACCGTGTCAAAGGCTGCAGACAGGTCGAGAAGGATGAGGAGGGATAGTTTACCTTTGTCACAGTCACAAAGCATATCATTTGTGACTTTGATGAGAGCCGTTTCAGTACTAAGGCAGAGCAGAAATCTGATTAGAGGCATTAAAACATGGAATTCCTGGAAAGATGGGCATGGATTTGGGAGGCAACAACACATTCAAGGATTTTGGAGAGGAAAGGGAGTTTGGTGATGGGACGGTAGTGTGCAAGGACGGAGGGGTCAAGGGTTGTTTTTTTGAGGAGAGGGATGTTGGCAACAGATTTGAAGGAGGGGTGACAATAGCTGAGGAGACAGAACCGTCAGCAGTTTAGTGACTTGACCTAGAAACTGGCTAAGAAATTTAACCATGTCCAAAAATGTGCAAACAGAAGGCTTGTTCACTTGGTCCGAGGCAGCACCTCACTAAAATGATTCAGGTGTGCAGCCAGAGCTACCCGCAATATTCATTGGCTGAACGCCTGTTTGTGGGGGCCAGAAACTGGGCATCTTTGACACCACTTAAAAGGCAGCTAGCACCTCTTAAAGGGAAGGCGCACTCTCACTGGGCATAGCAGAGAAACCTTATACAGTGAAAAATGGTTGCAAGAGGACCAGATAGGTCACCCAGGTTTTCTGATTTTCTGGGTGCAATACCCAGTGTCGTCCCACCTACCACATCAACTACTTCAAACCGCACACTCCCACCAGTATCTGAACTGGCACTTGTGGGCGGAAGCAGTGACGTGTTTGTGCCATCTGTGTCCTCCTCCTCCCCCTCCTCATCAGTTGTCTGGATGAGCCGGGGAGTGCTGACAATGGTCTCTTCATCGCTTGAGGCCTCAATGTCATCATCAGTGCTTGTCGAGATTGGAGGGCTTCTGTCCACACGCCTGTGCTTCAGGCCTGTAGGTGGTCTCACAGGTGATGTGCCCATTTGTGCTGTGCTGCCACTTGGTGTTTCATCAACAAGCATAAATGGGAGAGAGTTGCCGTGAGGGGGAGGTGGAGGATTAATGCATGGAGCCTGCAACTAGCACACTTTTGCACGGAAAAGCACAGTAGGCGCTGGCGCATTCAAGTCGCGAGTACATTCAACGACAGCCTCACTTACCAATGCTGCCCACATCGCGTCGCCAGTTCCACTGCCCGGGGGAGGCGTGTCATCTGCAAGCATAACTGGGAGAAGGGCTGCCGTGAGGGGGAGGTGGGGGATGAAGGCATGAAGGATGCAACTAGCAGACTTCCATGAAGGAAAGGAACAGCAGGCACTGGCACATTGAAGGAGAGAGTGCACTCCAGGTGGGCCTTTACTTACCCACATCGGCATCAGCATTACCATTGACCACAGGGAATGCAGCATAGCCGCTGACCAGCGCCTGAGCCCTCTTCTCTAGAGGTGTGAGGACTTGCATTTCTGCGTTGCTCCCACCGGTCATCCTTTGCTCCCCTCGACTGTGAGCCAGTTTAGCCTGCAAAAGAAAGCATGGTTGGTGAGCACGACTGATGACGCATCAGAAATGAATGCACGAGTGTTTGTCCGTGACATGCAGCTGAAAGTGTGAGACAAAAGGGAGCCTCCATTGCGAGAACACACACACATATATATATATATATATATATATAGAGGTTGTCATGTATCTTACATTATTATATATAACTGTACACCCAATTGTCTCCCGCATTGTACTTTTCATCTGATCCGTTGTTCGCCATTCTGTGGGTTCTGTAATCCCGTAACTCGTCGCCACTGTAAAATCCTGTCCCCTCAGTACAGATTCACACGAAGCATGTAGTGAAATAAAGGTGCAGGTCCAGAGTGACCTTGACTTCACTACATGCCTCGTGTGAATCTGTACTGAGGGGACAGGACTTTACAGTGGCGACGAGTTACAGGATTACAGAATCACAGAATGGCGAACAACGGATCAGATGAAAAGTACAATGCGGGAGACAATTGGGAGGACTTTATCGAAAGGCTCCAGCAAAGCTTTGTAACCAAAGACTGGTTAGGTGACGATAAGGCAGACAAGAGAAGAGCCCATCTCTTGACCAGCTGTGGCTCGAAAACATACGCTTTAATGAAGGATCTGTTGGCATCCGAGAAACCAGCAAGTAAGTCGTTTGAAGAATTGAGCACACTGATAAGAGACCACCTGAAGCCAGCGAGCAGCCTACACATGGCCAGACACAGGTTCTACAACTACAGACGCTGTGTGGGCCAGAGCATACCCAACTTCGTGGCGGAACTTCGGAGGTTGGCTAGTTTATGTGAGTTTTCCGATGAACTGAGGAGAGAAATGCTGAGAGACTTTTTCATTGAAGGAATAGGCCACGCAGGCATATTCCGAAAGCTCATAGAGACCAAGAACCTGACCTTAGAGGCAGCAGCACTGGTTGCACAGACATTCTTGGTAGGGGAAGAAGAAACGAGGTTGATTTACAATGCAGGTACGACAACTAACGAAATATCGGAACAAGAAGTTCACAGCACTAAACAAGCTGCTACCCCCACACACAGACAAAACTGGGAGAACAGGCTCTCAACAGCAGGCAGAAGCCATCAAGGGCCATAGGAACGGCCGTTCACACCTCATCAACCCACATTGCGAGCAATCAACTACAAACTGAGAGAAGCTCAAGAGAGATCAGCCAGATGCAGCTCATTCTTTGGGAACACTTTGAACAATGGAACAGGTCTGTGCTGGAGGTGTGGGGGTGGGCACTCGTCAAGGGGATGTCGATTTCAGCAGGCTGTTTGCAGAAATTGTGAATATACAGGACATTTGGCCCGCATGTGCAAAAAAACAGCAGCTCGGTTGGTATACGAATCGGATGGGTCGGAAAGCGGACCAGAAGATGGTGGGGCCAGTACCCGGGACACCGATGTACAGCGGGTCAACACGATCAACGGCCGCTGCTCCTACAACAGGATGCCTCCTATAATGATGAGGGTCCTACTCAATGGGATATCTGTCAACATGGAGCTGGATACGGGAGCGAGTCAATCTCTCATGGGCGCTCAACAATTTGAACAACCGCATAAAAGAGACAGACCAAAACTCACAAGGGTCGACACCAAACTAAGGACCTATACCAAAGAAATGGTACCAGTCCTCGGCAGCGCCATGCTCTCTGTCACACACAAAGGGACAGTGAACCGACTTCCCCTGTGGATTGTCCCCTGCGAGCCCCCAGCACTGTTGGGGAGAAGCTGGCTGGCAAAACTAAACTGGAAATGGGATGATGTCCATGCCATGTCATTAAAGGAATGGACCTCCTGCTCAACAGTTATAAAGCGATTTGAACATCTCTTTCAGCCAGGTGAGGGCACTTTCAAAGGGGCCAAAGTCAAAATCTACATCACACAGGATGCTACACCAGGTCATCACAAGGCCAGAGCTGTACCCTATGTGATGAGGGAAAAGATTGAACACGAACTAGACAGGCTTCTGCAGGAAGGCATTATATCACCTGTGGAATTTAGAGATTGGGCAAGTCCCATCGTCCCAGTCATGAAGCCTGATGGATCCGTACGAATCTGTGGGGACTACAAATCTGCTATAAACAGAGTCTCCCTGCAGGACCAGTACCCGCTGCCCAGAGCGGAGGACTTATTTGTCACATTGGCTGGAGGAAAACTTCTCAAAATTAGATCTCACATCTGCGTATATGACACAAGAATTGACCGAGGAATCCAAGCTACTCACCACCATCAACACACATCGAGGCCTTTTCATGTACAATCGATGCCCATTCGGCATCAGGTCGGCAGCTGCCATATTCCAGCGCAACATGGAGAGTCTGCTCAAGTCCATCCCGGAGACGGTTGTATTTCAAGACGACATACTTATCACGGGCAGGGACACCAACTCCCATCTCCGTAATTTGGAGGAAGTACTAAAGCGGTTGGATCGGGCAGGTCTACGAGTCAAGAAATTCAAGTGCCTGTTTCTCGCACCCGAGGTTGAATTTTTGGGCAGAAGAATTGCCGCTGATGGAATCCACCCAACAGAGTCCAAAACAGAAGCAATTCGCCTGGCACCCAGGCCCCGGAATGTCTCAGAACTGCGCGCCTTTCTCGGGCTACTCAATTACTTTGGGAACTTTATGCAGAACTTAAGCACGCTGCTGGAGCTTCTCCACGTGCTACTCAGGAAGGGGTGCGATTGGTTTTGGGGGGACGCCCAGGAACGCGCCTTCAATAAGGCACGCAACCTTCTGTGTTCCAACAGTGTTTTGACTTTCTTTGATCCAGGTAAAAAGCTAGTTCTCACATGCGATACGTCAGCATATGGGGTCGGGTACGCTTTGCAACATGTCAATAGTGCAGGCAAATTACAACCCATAGCTTATGCCTCCAGGTCACTTTCGCGGGCGGAGCGCGGGTACGGAATGGTAGAGAAGGAGGCGCTCGCGTGCGTGTACGGTGTCAAAAAGATGCACCAATACCTTTTCGGGGGCCAAGTTCGCGTTAGAAACCGACCACAAGCCCCTCACGTCCCTCCTATCCAAGAGCAAGGCAATAAACGCCAACGCCTCGGCGCGAATTCAATGGTGGGCACTCATGCTGGCGTTCTACGACTGTACCATAAGGCACCGACCAGGCACAGACAACTGTGCCGACGTGCTCAGCAGACTACCCCTGGCGACCACGGAAGGGTCTGACGAACAGGACTGTGAGATAGTCATGGCAATCAATGCCTTTGAGTCCACAGGTTCGCCCATGACGGCTCGCCAAATCAGAGCCTGGACGGCCAGCGACCCCACGTTATCCTTAGTAAAAAGATGTGTCCTAACCGGTGACTGGGCAGAGGCTCGCGATGCCTGCTCCGAGGAAATAAAACCCTTTCACAGGCACATGCATGAGCTATTACTACAAGCAGACTGCCTGATGTGGGGCAGCCAAGTAGTCATGCCTCTCCACCGCGAGCACCCGGGGATTGTTCTCATGAAGGCCAGAGCCAGATCCCATGTCTGGTGGCCTGGTATTGACGCGGACTTGGAGCTCTGCGTCCGAAGGTGCACCATTTGTGCCCAACTCAGCAATGCCCCCAGGGAGGCTCCACTGAGCCCCTGGCCCTGGCCTACCAAACCGTGGTCGCGGGTGCACGTAGACTATGCGGGCCCATTCATGGGCAAAATGTTCCTCGTAGTTATAGATGCATTTTCAAAGTGGATCGAATGCACCATTTTAAATTCGAGCACAACCTCCACCACTGTGGAGAGCCTCACAACCATGTTTGCAATGCACGGAATCCCTGACATATTGGTCAGTGACAATGGTCCATGCTTCACCAGCGCAGAATTCCAAGACTTTATAAATGACCACGGCATAAATCACGTCAAGACGGCACCATTCAAGCCGGCCTCCAACGGTCAGGCGGAGAGAGCAGTTCAAATCATTAAACAAGGCATGCTTAAAATCCAAGGTCCCATGCTGCAGGGTCACCTGTCACGACTGCTACTGGCATACAGATCTCGTCCGCACTCATTGACTGGGATCCCCCCCGCGCAACTGTTGATGAAAAGGACTTTAAAAACAAGGCTCTCATTAATTCTCCCAGACATGCACGAAATCGTTGAGGCAAAGCGCTGTAAGCTGACTGAGTACCATGACAGAAATTCGAGGGGGAGATGGAATGAGATAGGGGACAAAGTGTTTATACTAAACTATGGCAGGGGTCCCAAATGGCTTGCAGGGACAGTAACGGGCAAGGAAGGAAACAGGCTACTGGTAGTACAAATGGATAATGGCAAAACCTGCATGTAGACCAAGTCAAAAGCAGATTTACCAACAACACTGCGGAACCAGAGGCAGACTACAATGTGCAACTCGTACCACACCTGGTGGACAGACAGAGGGAACAACCTGAGGAAAGGGCAATCCCAACAGACAGCCCAGGCGAGTCAACAACAATCACACCAATCAAAACAGACAGCCCTGGCGAGATACCAGCAACCACACCCAAAGAAAAACAGACACCAAGGCAAACAACTAAACCACAACTTAGACGTTCCACGCGAGAGCGTAGACCACCTGAGAGACTGAACCTATAAAGACAATAAGACCTTGGGTCATGTATCTTACATTATTATATATAACTGTATCCTAACATGCTATATATGACTGTAATAAGATATGACCTGTAACCACCAGCATACCTTACCACCAGGGGTGCACTTGCAAGAGACAGGTATATAAGGACAGGTCTCAGGCAAGTGCAGCATTCCAGAGCTGTGAAATAAAGGTGCAGGTCCAGAATGACCTTGACTTCACTACATGCCTCGTGTGAATCTGTACTGAGGGGACAGGACTTTACAGAGGTGTGAAAATGAAATGTTGCTTGAGCGACTAAACAATATGTATGGGAGATAAGAGCATGTTGAAGGAGAGCCTCGCAGATGCAAGGTCAGCAGTTGGTGGAAGAACTACTCACTTTCATAAGCTGGATGATGTCGTGGAATCTCTTCCTGCACTCCCCTGGTGTCCTCTGATATATGGAGGTGCCTGACACCTCTTGTGCTATCTCATTCCACGCATTATTTATGACCTATCTGCTTGGTCTCCCCACATCTGGAAACATCACTCGCCATCCACCCTCCACACCTTGCATCAGGGTCTCGAGCTCCACATCTGTAAACCTATTCGCCCTCCTTCCTGCTCTCATGCCAGCCATCCTTCAATTCAACTCCTTCCCCCCTCAGGGCCTAGCTGTAAACCCTGGCAGAAACACTTACCTGCATGCTGAATTTCTGCGTGGAAATTCTGCTCCAATTAAGACAGCCACAATGCTGAAAAATGCACTTTGGAAGGGTTCCTTCGCACTGGAACCCATTTTTTCACTTTTGGAGCTGAATATGGATTGGGCCACCGACGAAAAAATGTTGGCGGTAATGGCCCCAAAAAGTCAGGAGGAGCGGCAGGTTTCCAGCGGTGCTGAATTTCGACCCCAACACTTTCGCATAAGTGGGAAGCGATTGCTGAGGAGGTCAATGCCAGGAGGTTAGCTCTCAGGACATGGCTGCAAAGCTGAAAGGAATTCAATGATCTTACCAGTGTTATCATAATAAGAATACATGTCTCTTGCTCTCTGCTCACACCTCCACCACCTGCAGTCTCACTGCTCACAATACTCCCTCACCCCGCTTCGCTTTACTCTCTGACAATCACTGCACTGCACTTCACTTCACCTCCTTCTCCCCATATTCATACACTATTGCAACCCTCATCTTACATCTTATCCACTGTATACCAACTATTCCACCATGACAGGCACATTCTCTAAATACCTCACACAAAGCTGTCACGAGCACATTCCCATTTTTCTTGTCCTCCCACTTCATGCCGGGAGCATCTGATCGGAGAATCGGCTTTTGTATGTTGATTTGGACTATATGAGCTCAAAATCAAAGAGATTAATCCTTCAGTCTCTTCTTTCTCCGATCAGATGCGTCACAAAGCAACACTCATAGGGAGCACTGGTTTGAAAATTCCAGTCAATGGACAGAAAATCATCCTAGGGGCTTTAGAGAAGTAGCGGCAGGGATTGTGGATGCATTGGTTATAATTAACCAAAATTCCCTGGATTCTGGGGAGGTCCCAGCAGATTGGAAAACTGCAAATGTAATGCCCCTATTCAAAAAAAGGAGGCAGACAAAAAGCAGCAAACTATAGATCTGTGGTTGGGAAAATGTTGAAGTCCATTAATAAAGAAGCAGTAACAGGACATTTGGAAAGTAACACTTTATCAGGCAAAGTCAGCATGGATTTATGAGGGGGAAGTCATGTTTGACAAATTTGTTAGAATTCTTTGAGGATGTAATGAACAGGGTGGATAAAGGGGTACCAGTGGATGTGGTGTATTTGGACTTCCAGAAGGCATTTGACAAGGTGCCACACAAAAGGTTACTCCACAAAATAAAAGTTCACGAGATTGGGGGTAATATATTAGCATGGATAGAAGATTGGCTGAAAAACAGAAAGCAGAGAGTCAGGATAAATGGTTCATTTTCTGGTTGGCAATCAGTAATGAGTGGAGTGCCGCAGGGATCAGTGCTTGGAACCTAACTATTTACAATCTATATTAACATAGAAACACAGAAAATAGGTGCAGGATTAGGCCATTCAGCCCTTGGAGCCTGCACCACCATTCAATAAGATCATGGCTGATCATTCACCTCAGTACCCCTTTCCTGTTTTGTCTCCATATCCCTTGATCCCTTTAGCTGTAAGGGCCATATCCAACTCCCTCTTGAATATATCTAACGAACTAGCATCAACAACTCTCTGAGGAAGAGAATTCCACAGGTTAATAACTCCCTGAGTGAAGCAATTTCACCTCATCTTGGTCCTAAATGGCTTACCCCTTATCCTTAAACTGTGACCCCTGGTTCTGGACTCGCCCAACATCGGAACATTCTTCCTGCATCTAACCTGTGTAGTTCCATCAGAATTTTATATGTTTCTATAAGATCCCCTCTCATTCTTCTAAATTACAGTGCATACTGGCCAAGTTGATCCAGTCTCTCCTCATATGTCAGTCCTGCCATCCCAGGAATCAGTCTGGTGAACCTTCACTGGACTCCCTCAATAGCAAGAACATCCTTACTCAGATTAGGAGACCAAAACTGAACACAATATTCCAGGTGAGGCCTCACCAAGGTCCTGTACAGCTGTAGCAAGACCTCCCTGCTCCTATACTCAAATCCCCTAGCTATGAAGGCCAACATGCCATTTGCCTTTTCACCACCTGCTGTACCTGCATGCCAACCTTCAATGACTAATGTACCATGACACCCAGGTCTCGTTGCGCCTCCCCTTTTCCTAATCTGCCGCCATTCAGATAATATTCTGCCTTCGTGTTTTTGCCACCAAAGTGGATAACCTCACATTTATCCACATTATACTGCATCTGCCATGCATTTGCCCACTCACCTAACCTGTCCAAGTCACCCTGCAGCCTCTTAGCATCCTCCACACAGCTCACACCACCACCCAGCTTAGTGTCATCTGCAAACTTGGAGATATTACTCTCAATTCCTTCATCTAAATCATTGATGTATATTGTAAATAGCTGGGGTCCCAGCACTGAGCCCTGCACCACTAGTCACTGCCTGCCATTCTGAAAAGAACCCATTTATCCTGACTCTCTGCTTCCTGTCTGCCAACCAGTTCTCTATCCACGTCAGTACATTACCCCCAATACCATGTGCTTTAAGTTTGCACACCAATCTCTTGTATGGGACCTTGTCAAAAGCCTTTTGAAAGTCCAAATACACCACATCCACTGGTTCTCCCTAATCCACTCTACTAGTTACATCCTCAGACAATTCTAGAAGATTTGTCAAGCATGATTTTCCTTTCATAAATCCATGCTGACTTGGACCGATCCTGTCACTGCTTTCCAAATGTGCTGCTATTTCATCTTTAATAATTGATTCCAACATTTTCCCCACTACTGATGTCAGGCGAACCGGTCTATAATTCCCCGTTTTCTCTCTCCCCCCTATTTTAAAAAGTGGTGTTACATTAACTACCCTCCAGTCCATAGGAACTGATGCAGAGTCGATAGACTGTTGGAAAATGATCACCAATGCATCCACTATTTCTAGGGCCATTTCCTTAAGTACTCTGAGATGCAGACTGTCAGGCCCTGGGGATTTATTGGCCTTCAATCCCATCAATTTCCCTAACACAATTTCCTGACTAATAATGATTTCCTTCAGTTCCTCTTTCCCATTAGTTGCTCGGTCCCCTAGTATTTCCAGAAGGTTATTTGTGTCTTCCTTCGTGAAGACAGAACCAAAGTATTTGTTCAATTGGTCTGCCATTTCTTTGTTCCCCATTATAAATTCACCTGAATCTGACTGTAAGGGACCTACGTTTGTCTTCACTAATCTTTTTCTCTTCCCATATCTATAGAAGCTTTTACAGTCAGTTTTTATGTTTCCAGCAAGCTTCCTCTCATACTCTATTTTCCCCCTCCTAATTAAACCCTTTGTCCTCCTCTGCTGAATTCTAAATTTCTCCCAGTCCTCAGGCTTGCTGCTTTTTCTGGCCAATTTATATGCCTCTTCCTTGGATTTAACACTATCCTTAATTTCCCTTGATCACCACGGTTGAGCCATCTTCCCTGTTTTATTTTTACTCCACACAGGGATGTACAACTGTTGAAGTTCATCCATGTACTCTTTAAATATTTGCTATTGCCTATCCACCGTCAACTCTTTAAGTATCATTCGCCAGTCTATTCTAGCCAATTCATGTCTCATACCATCGAAGTTACCGTTCCTTAAGTTCAGGACCCTAGTCTCTGAATTAACTATGGCACTCTCCATCTTAATAAAGAATTTTACCATATTATAGTCACTCTTCCCCAAGGGGCCTTGCACAACAAGATTGTTAATTAGTCCTTTCTCGTTACACATCACCCAGTCTCGGATGGCCAGCCCTCTAGTTGGTTCCTTGACATATTGGTCCAGAAAACCATTCCTAATACACTCCAAGAAATCCTCCTCCACCATACTGCTACCAGTTTGGTTAGCCCAATCTATACGTAGATTAAAGTCACCCATGATAACTGCTGTACCTTTATTGCATGCATCCCTAATTTCTTGTTTGATGCTGTCCCCAACCTCACTACTACTGTTTGGTGGTCTGTACACAACTCGTTTACGACTTGGAAGAGGGGACTGAGTGTAACGTAGCCAAGTTTGCTGACGATACAAAGATGGGAGGAAGGGCAACATGTGAGGAGGACATAAAGAGGCTGCAAGAGGACATAGAGAGGCTAATTGAGTGGGCAAGAATTTGGCAGATGGAGTATAATGTTGGAAAATGTGGGGCCATGCACTTTGGCAGAAAAAAATTAAAGAGCAAGTTATTATTTAAATGGAGAAAGATTGCAAAGTGCCGCAGTACTGCGGGATCTGGGGGTACTTATGCATGAAACACAAAAGGATAGTATTCAAGTACAGCAAGTGATCAGGAATGCCAATGGAATCTTGGCTTTCATTGCAAAGGGGATGGAGTATAACAGCAGGTAAGTCTTGTTACTGCTGTACAGGGTATTGGTGAGGCCACACCTGGAATACTGCGTGCAGTTTTGGTTTCCATATTTACGAAAGGATATACTTGCTGTGGAGGCAGTTCAGAGAAGGTTCACTAGGTTGATCCCAGGGATGAGGGGGTTGACTTATGAGGAAAGGTTGAGTAGGTTGGGCCTCTTCTCATTGGAATTTAGAAGAATGAGAGGTGATCTTATAGAAACATATAAGGTTATGAGGGGGCTTGACAAGGTGGATGTTTCCACTGGTGGGGGAGACTAGAACTAGAGGGCATGATCTCAGAATAAGGGGCCACCCATTTAGAACTGAGATGAGGAGAAATTTCTTCTCTCAGAGGGTTTTGAATCTGTGGAATTCGCTGCCTCAGAGAGCTGTTGAAGCTGAAACATTAAATAAACTTAAGACAGAAATAGACAGATAAGGGGATAAGGGGTTATGGGGAGCGAGCAGGGAAATGGAGCTGAGTCCATGATCAGATCAGCCATGATCTTACTGAATGGCAGAGCAGGCTCGAGAGGCCTTATGGCCTACTCCTGCTCCTATTTCCTCTTCCTTATGTATGTTTAAAATCAGGCACTGAAGACCCACAATTCCCGAGCACACGCTTCAAGCACCATTCTTCCCTGGGAGCGCCTGATCAGGGAATCAGCCCTATATTCTCACTTTGTAAATCCTACATTCTTAAATGTAAAGTATAAAAAGAAATACATATAAAAATTATTTGCTATTGGAGCAACCTTTAAAAGAATGAGCTTATATGCAAAGCATATGTCCTGGAGTGTTAACATTTCTTTGTTAGTTTTAATTTCCATACAATAGCAAATGAAGGAAAATGAAATATTACTAACATATGGGGTGATGCTTTTTTAAAGAACCGGTCTGTGTACTTATAACAGATTGGTTTGAAGACAGTGTTGCAACTGTACTTGTTTTGCATCACAGCAATCCCTTAGGCCCTTTCTTTGCTTGTTTAACTGTTTATATTCACCATCCTGAGCATTTGGACAATCTAAACAATGTGCAATTACAAGTACAAATATCATGGAATAAACAGTCACAGCCAAAGCAAAGCCAGAATGCATTGAGAGTTGTCAAACATATTTTCATGATTAAAGTGATTTTTTGTTCCAAAAATGTAAACATAGATTACATTATTTATTGATCGTACAAAGTCAATGCAGCTTAGCAACAGCAAAATTTTACAATGCTAAGATCTCATGACATTAAACCATAAACAATTACACTACATTATGTGCCGATGGGAACATTCAAACGATTGTAATTCTGAGGTAACATAGAAACATAGAAAATAGGTGCAGGAGTAGGCCATTCGGCCCTTCGAGCCTGCACCGTCATTCAATGAGTTCATGGCTGAACATGCAACTTCAGTACCCCATTCCACTTTCTCGCCATACCCCTTGATCCCCCTAGTAGTAAGGACTACATCTAACTCCTTTTTGAATATATTTTGTGAATTGGCCTCAACAACTTTCTGTGGTAGAGAATTCCACAGGTTCACCACTCTCTGGGTGAAGAAGTTTCTCCTCATCTCGGTCCTAAATGGCTTACCCCTTATCCTTAGACTGTGACCCCTGGTTCTGGACTTCCCCAACATTGGGAACATTCTTCCTGCATCTAACCTGTCTAAACTCGTCAGAATTTTAAACGTTTCTATGAGATCCCCTCTCATTCTTCTGAACTCCAGTGAATACAAGCCCAGTTGATCCAGTCTTTCTTGATAGGTCAGTCCCGCCATCCCGGGAATCAGTCTGGTGAATCTTCGCTGCACTCCCTCAATAGCAAGAATGTCCTTCCTCAAGTTAGGAGACCAAAACTGTACACAATACTCCAGGTGTGGCCTCACCAAGGCTCTGTACAACTGTAGCAACACCTCCCTGCCCCTGTACTCAAATCCCCTCGCTATGAAGGCCAACATGCCATTTGCTTTCTTAACCGCCTGCTGTACCTGCATGCCAACTTTCAATGACTGATGTACCATGACACCCAGGTCTCGTTGCACCTCCCTTTTCCTATGCTGTCACCATTCAGATAATAGTCTGTCTCTCTGTTTTTACCACCAAAGTGGATAACATCACATTTATCCACATTATACTTCATCTGCCATGCATTTGCCCACTCACCTAACCTATCCAAGTCGCTCTGCAGCCTCATAGCATCCTCCTCGCAGCTCACACTGCCACCCAACTTAGTGTCATCGCAAATTTGGAGATACTACATTTAATCCCCTCGTCTAAATCATTAATGTACAATGTAAACAGCTGGGGCCCCAGCACAGAACCTTGCGGTACCCCACTAGTCACTGCCTGCCATTCTGAAAAGTACCCATTTACTTTTGCTTCCTGTCTGCCAACCAGTTCTCAATCCATGTCAGCACACTACCCCCAATCCCATGTGCTTTAACTTTGCACATTAATCTCTTGTGTGGGACCTTGTCGAAAGCCTTCTGAAAGTCCAAATATACCACATCAACTGGTTCTCCCTTGTCCACTCTACTGGAAACATCCTCAAAAAATTCCAGAAGATTTGTCAAGCATGATTTCCCTTTCACAAATCCATGCTGACTTGGACCTATCATGTCACCTCTTTCCAAATGCGCTGCTATGACATCCTTAATAATTGATTCCATCATTTTACCCACTACTGAGGTCAGGCTGACCGGTCTATAATTCCCTGTTTTCTCTCTCCCTCCTTTTTTAAAAAGTGGGGTTACATTGGCTACCCTCCACTTGATAGGAACTGATCCAGAGTCAATGGAATGTTGGAAAATGACTGTCAATGCATCCGCTATTTCCAAGGCCACCTCCTTAAGTACTCTGGGATGCAGTCCATAAGGAATGGGAGAAGAAGTGCCAAAACTATATGGAGGGTTCTCAGCAGAGGTTTTGTTGAAAATCAATGCAGCACTCGTGAAATGTCAATCGGCTGTTAGTCCAGATTAATTGTGAACTCAATTTCCAAATTCCATTGACTGCCATCAATGGGTGAGTATCACTAGTTGTAGATCCAAACTTCTAAGGAGCAATGCAGCAGAGTACACCATCTTAAGGAGGAAAGAAACTAGCATGACTGGTCGACAGATATGGTCGGAGCACAGGGTGCAATTACATGGTGGTGCTAAGCCACGGTGCACTCGAACACAACACCACACAACACAAAGCAGAGGAATGCCAATGTGAGCTTTATTGAGTTCCCAATCTCAGTCATTTTGTTCAGAGAGCTACAGAGAGAAGCAGGCACCTACAATCGAAAGGAGGAAAAATCAAGCAAGATATCCCGACTGGATTGTGGTCAACTAAGAGTGGTATAGGAAGTGGCCATGAAGCAGGTTGCCTATTTTATTTCGTTAGTTAGAGAAGCATGTTGTAAAGCAGGAGGCAATCTATAAAAGATGAACAAGATAAATACAGTTTCTACCTTTCATTGCAGGTTAGCATTTCCGAAATACAATTTAAAAGAACAGACAGAAAATAAAGATATTGCGGTTAATCAAAATTATTTGCAACTTTTTATATACAGTACTGATGATGAAACACAATCAGTAATTCTAAGTACATCATAAAGGAAGTTAGCAAATGGCTCTGTCTGTCCAGGCTTCAGTGCATCTGAATTTGGTGGGCAGGGTCATTCGCATGGCCTGGTCATCTACTTGGCTCAGTTGCACGCCTGGCACAGGCCTAGTGTAGCCTTGTGCTTGGAAACGGAAGGCGGGCAAGAAAGAAAACTTTGCATTTATAGGGCCCAAAATTGGTCGATGCATAAGGTCTGCCCATTTCTCTGCAATATGTCGTTTCAAACCGCCGGCAAACCAATTTATCACAGTTGAGTCCGAGTTCTGGGGGAGTCTGAGTTCGGGTGAGTCCGAGTTGAGTCCGAGTTCCGGGAGAGTCGGAAAGCAGGAGAGTCCAAGTTCTGGAGAGTCCGAATTCCGGGTGAGTCCGAGTTCGGGAGGCCGGTGAGTTTGGTAGGCCGCAGAGGTCGGTGATTCGGGAGGCCGCAGAGATCTGTGACTTCGGGAGGTCAGTGAGTCGGTAGGCCCTGTGAGGTCGGCGAGTCGGTAGGCCCTGTGAGGTCGGCGAGTCGGTAGGCCCTGTGAGGTCGGCGAGTAGATAGGCCCTGTGAGGTCGGCGAGTAGATAGGCCCTGTGAGGTCAGTGAGTCGGTAAGCCCTGAGGTCGGGGAGTAAATAGGCCCTGTGAGGTCGGCGAGTCGGTAGGCCCTGTGAGGTCGGCGAGTAGATAGGCCCTGTGAGATCGGCGAGTCGGTAGGCCCTGTGAGGTCGGCGAGTCGGTAAGCCCTGAGGTCGGCGAGTAGATAGGCCCTGTGAGGTCGGCGAGTCGGTAGGCCCTGTGAGGTCGGCGAGTCGGTAGGCCCTGAGGTCGGCGAGTAGATAGGCCCTGTGAGGTCGGCGAGTCGGTAGGCCCTGAGGTCGGTGAGTAGATAGGCCCTGTGAGGTCGGCGAGTAGATAGGCCCTGTGAGGTCGGCGAGTCGGTAGGCCCTGAGGTCGGCGAGTAGATAGGCCCTGTGAGGTCGGCGAGTAGATAGGCCCTGTGAGGTCGGCGAGTCGGTAGGCCCTGTGAGGTCGGCGAGTAGATAGGCCCTGTGAGGTCGGCGAGTCGGTAGGCCCTGTGAGGTCGGCGAGTCGGTAGGCCCTGTGAGGTCGGCGAGTAGATAGGCCCTGTGAGGTCGGCGAGTATATAGGCCCTGTGAGGTCGGCGAGTCGGTAGGCCCTGTGAGGTCGGCGAGTCGGTAGGCCCTGTGAGGTCGGCGAGTCGGTAGGCCCTGTGAGGTCGGCGAGTCGGTAGGCCCTGTGAGGTCGGCGAGTAGATAGGCCCTGTGAGGTCGGCGAGTCAGGTATTCGGAGGCCGGAAGTTCAGAGGTCTCGGAGGTCAGTGAGGTGAGTTGGTAAGTAGCTCTCTTTTCTCTATTTCTTTTTAAGTAGGTCGGGAGGTCGGAGGCTGAGAGGTCGGGAGGCCACAGAGGTCGGTGAGGTGAGTTGGTGAGTAGCTCTCTTTTCTCTATTTCTTTTTAAGTAGATTTTAAACTAGATAAGGCTAACTAGAGGGATGGATGCAGCTCAGTCCCATAGAGTGCACATCCTACGGCATGTGGGAAGTAATATGTCCTTACTATACAGTATAAATGCACACGAGGCCCATACTTGAGAAAAGATCACTCTGTGACCAGTTACCTTTATTACCAAGACCTCAAGAGGCAGACGGTGAGTGGAGCTTCCCCTTTTATACCGGAAAGTCCAGGTTAGGAGTGTCTCCCACAAGTTCGCCCCCTGTGGTCAGTGTTCTCAAGGTATACAACTTAGGTCAGCCTATACATGGGCTACAATGATAGTTGAATACATGACATCATCTCCCCCCCAAAGTCTTATTGGGATCACAGGTTAAGTCTCTCTGGTGGTTTACGCTCCCTTGTAGAGCACCTGAGTTGGGGCTCCGGTTGTTGGGCGCTGGCCTGAGTGTCTGCTGTTTGCGATGCCTCAGGCCTGTCCGGACTGCCCACAGTGACTGGGCTCTCCTCCACTTGGTTCTGGTGTTCGGTCACCTGTGGTGGAGTGAACTCTACGTCGTGTTCTTCCTCTGCTTCTTCTATGGGGTTGCTGAACCTCCTTTTAGTTTGATCCACGTGTTTGCGGCAGATTTGTCCATTGGTAAGTTTAACTACCAAAACCCTATTCCCCTCTTTGGCAATGACAGTGCCTGCAAGCCATTTGGGCCCTGCAGCGTAATTAAGGACAAAAACAGGGTCATTGACATCAATACATCGCGCCCTCGCATTCCTGTCATGGTAGTCACATTGTGACTGATGCCTGCTCTCAACAATTTCTTTCATAGTAGGGTGTATAAGGGATAACCTGGTTTTGAGCGTCCTTTTCATTAGCAGTTCTGCGGGTGGAACCCCTGTGAGCGAGTGTGGTGGGGATCTATTGGCCAACAGGATAAGTGGCTTTGTAGGGAACTCCCTTGGATTCTGAGCATCTCCTGTTTGATTATCTGCACTGCTTGTTCCGCCTGGCCTTTTGAGGCCGGCTTGAACGGTACCGTTCTGACATGGTTGATTCCATTTCCTGTCATGAAGTCCTGGAATTCAGTGCTTGTGAAGCACGGGCCATTGTCGCTGACCAAGACATTCGGTAGACCACGGGCGGCGAACATTGCCCTTAGACTTTCTACCATGGCAGAGGATGTGCTTGAATTTAAAATGACACACTCAATCCACTTGGAGTAGGCGTCTACTACAACCAAAAACATTTTTCCCATGAAAGGACCTGCATAGTCCACATGGATGCGTGACCATGGCTTGGTGGGCCAGGACCAGGGACAAAGGGGGGCTTCCCTGGGTGCGTTGCCCAGCCGAGCACATGTGTTGCACCTGTGAACACAAAGTTCCAGGTCTGCATCTATCCCTGGCCACCAAACGTGTGACCTGGCAATTGCCTTCATCATGACAATGCCCGAGTGCTCATTGTGGAGTTCTCTGATAAACACCTCTCTGCCTTTCTGGGGCATGACTACTCGGTTTCCCCACAGTAGGCAATTGGCCTGAATCCAGAGCTCATCCTTGCGCCATGAAACGGTTTAAACTCCTCAGGGCATGCCCCTTACGTGGCTGCCGAGTCCCCATTCAGGACACATTTCTTAACTAAAGACAGTTGCGGGTCTTTATTTGTCCAGACTTTAATTTGACAGGCTGTCTCAGGTGAACCTTCGCTTTCGAAAGCTTCAACAGCCATGACCATCTCAGCATCATGATCAGCTGACCCCTCAGTGGTGGCTAGTGGGAGCCTGCTGAGTGCATCGGCGCAGTTTTCAGTGCCCGGTCTGTGCCGAATTGTGCAGTCATAGGCGGCTAACGTAAGTGCCCATCTCTGTATGCGGGCCGATGCATTCGCATTTATGGCCTTGTTGTCGGCCAAAAGGGACGTTAGGGGTTTGTGATCTGTCTCCAGCTCAAATTTCCTGCCAAACAGGTACTGGTGCATTTTTTTTACTGCATATACGCATGCTAGCGCTTCCTTTTCTACCATCCCGTAGCCCCTTTCTGCCCGGGACAGACTTCTGGAGGCATAAGCTAATGGCTTACATCATCCCCGTCCTCCTCGTACATCAACCTGGCTGCAGGCTTCCTGCACATACGCACCAAATGACCGCTGACGTTGCAGTTTCTGCAGGTATATTGCTGATACCTGCAAGCTCTGGCTGGGTGTTTGCCTCCACACCTCCAGCATGAGCTGGAGGCCCCGTTGTTGGAAACAAAAGGTCCATTACCAGTCGATCGTCTCTGACTCTCTCTGTAACTGTCCTTAAGTGCACTATTAACAGCTGTTGATGGCCCCATTATTGGCCGCATAGTCCATTGCGATGGCATGAATCGCCGTTCAGCTAGCCATTGTCTCTGTTGAATTCCCCCTTTGGGTTCGACTGCATGCTGGGGCATGTCCGATTGCCCTTGTCTGCCTAGAGAACTGTGTGCCGTGTTAACAATGTTGACTCCCTGGTCGTTTGCTGTATTTGAGCCAAGACTTTTGCCACAATTCATTCTGGTCTCTTCCTCCCCTGAGATAAATGTCTGGGCTATCATAGCTGCCGCTTCCAAGGTCAAGTCTTTGGTCTCAATCAGTTTCCTGAAAACCCCAGCGTGCCCGATGCCCTCAATAAAAAAGTCTCGCAGCATCTCCGCTCTGCATGCATCTGGGAACTTACATAGGCTCGCCAGTCGCCGGAGATCTGCCATGAAGTCTGGAACGCTTTGCCTTTCTCGCCGCCGGTGTGTAAATCCGGTGTCTCGCCATGTGCATGCTGCTCGCCGGTTTAAGGTATTCCCCGATCAACTTACTGAGCTCTTCAAACGTCTTGTCCGCCGGCTTCTCTAGCGCTAGAAGATCCATCAGGGAGTACATTCTAGATCCACAAACCGTCAGGAGATGAGCCCTGCGATTGTCGGCTGAATCCTGTCCCAACCATTCCTTAGTGACAAAACTTTGCTGTAGTCTCTCAATAAAGTTGTCCCATTCATCACCAACACAGTACCTCTCTTCTGTGCTGCTAGTGGCCATGCTCGCGTGGTTTAAATCCCAGTTTCTCGTCGCCAATAATATGGCCTTACTATACAGAATAAATGCACACGAGGCCCATACTTGGGAAAAGATCACTCTGTGACCAGTTACTTTTATTACCAAGACCTCAAGAGGCAGACGGTGGGTGGAGTTTCCCCTTTTGTACCTGAAAGTCCAGGTTCGGAGTGTCTCCCACAAGTTCGCCCCCTGTGGTCAGTGTTCTCAAGGTATACAACTTAGGTCAGCTTATACATGGGTTACAATGACAGTTGAATACATGACAGGAAGTCCTGGATGCTTCGTGCAGCCTAGACAACCATGTGTGCAGGAGATGTCTCCAGCTTCAACTGCTCGAGCTCCGCGTTTTGGAGCTGGAGCAGCGGGGGGAGTCAATACGGTGCATCCGCGAGGCTGAGAGCTATGTGCATAGTACGTTTCATGAGGTGGTCACCCCACAGCTTAAAGGCATGCAGGCAGAGGGGAAGTGGGTGACGACTAGACGTAGTAAGTGTGCTAGACAGGTAATGCAGGAGTCCCCCCGTGAATCCATCTCGCTTTCAAACCGATATTCACTTCTGAGTATCGGTAAGGACGATGGTGCCTCTGCGGAGTGCAGCCAGAGCCAATTCCAAGGCACCACGGGTGGCTCAGCTGCACAGGGGGGAGAGACAAAGAACAAAAGAGCCCTAGTGATAGGGGATTCTATAGTTAGGGGAACAGACAGGCATTTCTGCGGCCGTAGACGTGACTCCCGAATGGTTTTGTGCCTCAAGGATGTCACAGAGCGGACGCAGGGCATCCTCGGGAGGGAGGGTAAACGGCTAGAGGTCATGATCCATATCTGGACCAACGATATAGGTAAAATGAGGGATGAGGTCCTACAGGAAGAATTCAGGTAGCTAGGAAGAAAATTAAAGGGTAGAACCTCAAGGTAGTAATCTCTGTGTTACTACCGATACATAGAAAATGAAACATAGAAAATAGGTGCCATTCGGCCCTACCGCGTGCTAATGAGTGTAAGAATAGAAGGATAGAGAGGATGAACACATGGCGAGAAAGTTGGTGTAGGAGGGAGGGCTTTAAATTCTTGAGGCATTGGGACCGCTTCTGGGGGAGATGGGACCTGTACAAACCGGACGGGTTGCACCTCAGCAGCGCCGGGACCAATATCCTCACGGGGAGTTTTGCTAGTGTTGCTGGGGAAAGTTTAAACTAGCTTGGTAGGGGGATGGGAACCTGAGAACGAATTCAAAAGGGAAGGAAGTAAAGCAGAAATTGGATAGCAAGAATCTAGAAAGCGAATCTATAAGACAGATGAAACAGGGCTTAGTATGTAGTAAGCAAGAAGGTCTTCCTGTGCAGAATGGTACATGCTTTAATATAAGAAGTATAACGAATAAGGCAGATGAGCTAAGAGCACAGGTAGACACTTGGGAATATGACATTATAGCCATTACAGAAACTTGGCTGAAAGAGGGGCCGGTTTGGCAAATCCATATTCCTGGCTACAAGATTACAGGATTTTTAGACAAGATAGAGAGGGGGGTAAAAAGTGGGAGGTCACGGTATTGATTAAAGAAACTATTTCAGCGATGAGGAGGGATGATATGTTAGAGAGATCATCAACTGAGGTCATATGGGTTGAATTGAAAAATAAAAAAGTGGCGATCACACTGCTGGGCATGTATTATAGACCCTCAAATAGTGGGAGGGAGATAGAGGAGCAAATATGTAGGCAAATTGCTGTGAAGTCTAAAAACCATTGGGTAGTAATAGTAGGGGATTTTAACTATCCAAATATTGATTGGGACAAATTTAGTGTGAAGGGTACAGAGGTTGCAGAATTATTGCAATGAATTCAAGAGAACTTTTTTAGTCAGTATGTAGCAAGCTCTACACGAGAGGGGGCAGTCTTGGATTTAGCTTGGGGGAATGAAGCTGGGCAGGTTGAAGGGGTATTTGTGGGAGAGCACTTGGGTGCCAGTGACCATAATTCAGTCAGATTCAAGTTGGTTATGGATAAGGACAAGAATAGGCCTGGAATAAAAGTTCCGAATTGGGGAAAAGCTAATTTTGATCAGTTAAGGAGTGATTTGGCCATAGTGGACTGGAAACAGCAATTTGTGGGTAAATCAGTATCAGAATAGTGGGAGGATATCCAGAAGGCTCAGGCCAAACATGTGCCCTTAAAGAAAAAGGCTGGGAAAAATAATTCTATAGCCCCCTGAATGTCTAGAGACTTACAGGGGATGATTAAGAAAAAAAGGGACGCTTATGTCATATACCAACGGCTAAATACTTTAGAATCTTAGGAGGAATATAGAAAGTTAAGAGGCAAAATTAAAAAAAATATTCGGAATGCTAAGAGACAGCATGAGAAATTCTTAGCCAGTAAACTTAAGGAAAACCCTAAGATGTTCTATAAATATATTAAGAGTAAGAGGGTAACTAAAGAAAGGGTAGGGCCGATTAGAGACCATGAGGGTAATCTTTGTGTGGAGGCAGAAGATGTTGGTAGGGTTCTTAACGAATACTTTGCATCTGTTTTCACAAAGGAAAGGGGTAATGCAGATACTGCTATCGAGGAGGAGTGTGATATTCTGGATGAAATAAATATAGTGAGAGAGGAAGTATTAACGGGTTTAGCAGCTTTGAAAGTCGATAAGTCCCCAGATCTGGATGAAATGTATCCCAGGCTGTTCAGCGAAGTAAAAGCGGAAATAGCAGAGGCCTTGACCATCATTTTCCAGTCCTCTTTGGATTCAGGCATGGTGCCGGAGGACTGGAGGACTGCTGATGTAGTACCCTTGTTTAAGAAGGAAAAAGGGGATAATTACAGGCCTGTCAACCTAACCTCAGTGGTGGGAATATTATTGGAAAAAATCCTGAAAGACAGGATAAATCTGCATTTGGAAAGGCAAGGATTAATTAGGGACAGTCAGCACGGATTTGTTAAGGGAAGATCGTGTTTGACTAACCTGATTGAATTTTTTGAGGAGGTAACCAAGAGAATTGATGAGGGCAGTGCATCCGATATAGTATATATGGACTTTAGCAAGGCTTTTGATAAGGTCCCACATGGTAGACTGGTCATGAAGGTTAAAGCCCATGGGATACAGAGCAAAGTGGCAAGTTGGATCCAAAATTGGCTTGGAGGTAGGAAGCAAAGGGTCATGATTGATGGATGTTTTTGTGACTGGAAGGATGTTTCCAGTGGGGTTCCGCAGGGCTCAGTATTGGGTCCCTTCCTTTTTGTGGTATATATCAACGATTTAGATTTGAATATAGGGAGTATGATTAAGAAGTTTGCAGACGACACTAAAATTGGCTGTGTGGTTCATAATGAAGAGGAAAGTCATAGGTTGCAGGAGGATATCAATCTACTGGTCAGGTAGGCAGAGCAGAGGCAAATGGAATTTAATTCAGAGAAGTGTGAGGTGATGCACTTTGGAATGGCTAATAA